>NW_012267276.1:9869323-9890749 GCF_000151885.1 Dipodomys ordii | reverse complement strand
CCCCCCCCCCACAGCCAAAGTTGTAAAGTTCGTTTTTCGACATAATTACTTGTACATCTCATTGTTGCAATGGGTCCACCTGTACCTTTAGGTTTATTAAATAATCTATCCCTCAGTATTCAAGTGATTGTAAAGGAGAAATCCAAGAAAAGCTGGAAAGGTAAGTGAAATCTTTCATAAGTTACTAATAACAAGTTAGAGCAACAAGAGATGTACTGATGCTTTAAACCAAAACTCAGAAAACTTGTTCTCAATAGGAACAAGGTAGATAAATTGAATGGGACTACCATCACCTATTATTGTATAATATATTATTATATATTAAACTATATATACTATATTACATTTATTATATATTATGTTATATAGTATCCACTATTCTTCCCCATCTACCCTTGCTCCTTTCTACCCTGAATAACATGTTTAGCAATATTCATTAATTTAGCACAAATAAACCCATTCACATTATTCTTCCTTGTAGTATCCAAATTTTTCCTCTTGAGAGCCAAAAAGATCAATTATGTGTGTGTGATGTGTGTGTGTGTGTTTGTGTGTGTGTGTGTGCGTGTGCACACATACATGCTAGTCCTGGGCTTAACTCAGGGCCTGGGCACTGTCCCTGAGTTTCTTTTGCTCAAGGCTAGTGCTCTACCACTTGAGTCACAGTTCTACTACAGCTTTTTGGTGATTACTTAGAGATAAGAGACTCATGGATTCTCCTGCCCCGGTTGGTTTAAACCATGATCGCCAGATCTCAGCCTCCTGAGCACCTAGGATTATGGGCATGAGCCACTAGCACTAACAAAGAGGAGAACTGCTTTTAAAGAGTTGCTTCAGAAATTGTCGGACGTTGTCTTGCTGTATGAGGGAGAGCGAGCACACTCTGGTAGCCTAGTGTGAGAGATAATGGGGTATATTTTCCCAGGGGCCACTCAGGGGCAACCCCACCGATTAAGTTCTAAGGTTGCCCATAAAGCCGCTAGCTTCACAGAGCTACTGGATGACTTGCCTGCCTAAGCAGCCCAACACCTTAGGATATTTGGGGTACTGAGATCAGCTCCAGCCCCTCAGGAATGCTCAGAATTTCCCTGGCATCCTTAATTATCCTTAGGAGGACCATTTGCTTTGTTAAATTGGCTAATTTTAAGAAATGGGATGATATTAATACACTCTATTGTGTATAAACATGCGTGTTCTTGGCACTTTTCAAAAATGTTCTGTCTTAGCTACTGTTAGTGACAACCTTAAGATGAAGGCACGATTTGCGTTTTTGTTTCCATTTTAAGAAATAAAGGATGTTTGTAAATTGCATTTTCCTCAGGTCTTGTTGTGCCAGTACCAAGCTGTTTTGATTACTATGGCTTTGTAGTAGAGTTTGAAATTTGTTCTTGGTATTCCTCAAGCACTATTCTTTCTGTTAAAGGATCATTTTTTTGCTATTTGGGGTCTTTTATTGTTCCTTATGAATTTTTGGATTGCTTCTTCTATTTCATTGAAGAATGAGGTTGGAATACTGATAGGTATCTCATTGAATTTGTAAATAGCCTTGGGAAGTATTGCCATTTTCATGATGTTGATCCTTCCAATCCAGGAGCAATTTTCCTTATTTGAAAATGCTTAGGACTAGAAATATTTTGGACTGAGAACTTCCTTAAATTTTAGAGTATTTGCATCTACATAATAAGATGCTTCAGGTACCTAATCTAAGCACATACATTATTTACCCCTCTTAGGCACATGGCTTGAAAGAAATCTCATGGAAATTCTATAGTACTTTTGTGCATGAAACAAGTTTAGTGGTATTGAAGGTTTGACAAGTGGAGCCATATTAGTGTTTAAAATATTGGATTTTGGAGCATTTCTGACTGCAGATTTGTGGATTAGAGATACCTAGTGTGTCCATGAACAGCTCTGTAGGATAAGGTTTTGGAATCAAAGATAGCTCTTTTGCTCTCCTATAAAAGATTTAAGTACCTAGGTTCAGGTTCTTCTATGCCATGAAACCCTTGCACACTGTGTTTCTTGTTGTCTTGGGGCATTTGGGGGCCAGAGAATGTATGAATTCCTACCATCATTGCTCTGAGAAATCAAGTCCTTTATCTGTGATCCTACAGTCTCTTGCCTTTTTCTACTGTCTGTGAAACTATGGCAGATTAATTTTTAGCCTGGAAGCAGAGGAAAATCCCCGACTCTCCATACTTCTTAACACTAAGCTTTTCCTCATTAATTTTTCTTTTACTGGTTTGTATAGTTTATTAACTGACGTAGATGTTATTTAAACCACCAACGATAGGGAATAGATACCTTTTTAAATTAAAAAAATTAACTAGTTATAAGAATTATACATATTTATGCTAGGTGTCAAATGGTTCACACCTGTAATCCTAGCTACTCAGGAGGCTGAGATCTGAGGATTGTGGTTTGAAGCTAGCTCAGGCAGGAAAATCCATGATACTCTTATCTTTAATTAACTACCAAAAAAGCCAGAAGTGGAGTTGTAGCTCAACTGGCAGAGTGCTAGCCTTGAGCACAAAATCTCAGGGACAGCATCCACTCCCCAGGCAGGAAAGACCAATAAACCTCCAGAAAACCAGAAGTGGTGCTGTGGCTTGCCTTGAGCTGAAGAGTGCAGGGACAGCGCCCAAGAACAGAGTTCAAGCCCCATAACTGACAAAAAATAAATAAAAAATAGAAATAAGAACAAAACTTTACAATTGGCTTAAATGAAGGCAGATTTTACAGGTTTTTTTGCTAATAAAAGTGTCTCTTGGACATTTATAATTTAAAATTAGTGAGTTTAAATAAATAACTAAAAATTATTCATAAGAATAATTCTTAAGAACAAAGTCCATCTCTAAGAACAAGACTCTTACGCTGGGCACCAGAGGGGTGGCTCATACCTGTAATCCTAACTACAAGAGAGGCTAAAATCTGAGATCTCCTTTCAAAGGCAGACAGAAAAGCCCATGAGATTCTTATCTGCAATTAACCACACACAAAACAAAACAAGACAAAACAAAAAACCAGCAGTGGAGCTGTGGCTCAAGTAGCAAAAAAGCTCAGAGACAGCATCTAGGTGCTGAGTTCAAGCCCCAGTTACTGTACCAAAGAAAAAAAGAAAAAAAAAAAAAAAAGAACAGATTCCTCTTATAAGGTTACAAAAGTGCCCTCTAATGGCTTAATTTTTTATTGCTTCTGACATTTTTTCCCCTCCTGATTACTTCTGAGTATGGAAGGCCTGCCTAAATTTAAAGCTTAAGTTAAATAACATCAATCAGATTTTTCAGCCCTTCTTTCTCAACTATTCAGCTTTTCATGGCCATCTGGTAGCTAATGCAGGAGATGTTCAGCCAGAAATCTTTCTACCTTTCTATTACCGAGGCTAGAGTTGGAACCGAGGTAGACAGTTGCTGAGATCATGCCAAATAGCTTTCATTTTCTATTTGAGCCAATCAATTGGACCATATAATTCTGCACAATCCAGAAACACTCTGTGTGTCATCCTGATTACCAAGAAGAGTGATTTTCACTGTTTGGATTGGAACATTGCTCATGACTCAAAGGCCTGTATCATGTTTGGTGCATACCTTCAAGTCCTACTAAAACTAAAAAGAGAAAAGAAAAACATTTTAATTCTTTGCTCTTCCACAATCTTTAGAAAATAGACTACCTCAAGCCGGGCACTGGTGGCTCACACATGCAATCCTAGCTACTCAGGAGGCTGAGATCTGAGTATCATAGTTCAAAGTCAGCCCAAGCAGGAAATATCCTTAAGACATTAATCTTCAATTTACCACGAAAAAGCTGGAAGTGGAGCCACATGTGGTTCAAGTGGTAGAGCACTAGCCTTGAGCACAAAAGCTCAGGTAGTGCCCGGGTCTTGAGTTCAAGACCCAGGATTAGCAAAAGGAAAGAAGGCAAGGAAGGAAGGAAAAAGAAAAGAAATACCTAGAATGAATAGTTATGAAGTATTTGCATTATTGTGCAAAACCCAAAAGTAGATGATTAAAAATGTACCAAGAATCTAACAAATAATTTTCAGCATCATTTTGAGCTTCTTATTCTATAAAGCTTTACCATAGTTGAAATAAATAGTAATAGGCACCTGATACAGCCATTCCTCCTGCCCAAACCCACAGAAATGTTTGTGAATTGTAAAATGGCCAAATGACAAGCAAAGTAAAACATAAAAGCACACTTGAATAATGTTCCACTGCATCAAACAAACACCTAGGCTGATATCTATCATAACAAAACACAGAAAACCCACAAGCAAATGGGACTGGCTTCTGGGGTTCTACAGAAGCTACATTGCTGGTAGTGTGAAATTTGTCTCTAATCCTAGGTACTCAGAAAGCTGAGAGTTGAGGGTGGCAGTTTGAAGCCAGCATACAAATCTGGGAGATTCTCATCTGATTCTCAGCTGTGGTTCAAGTGGTAGAGCACCATCCTTGAACAAAAATGTTCAAGGATAGCATCCAGGCCCTGAGTTCAAGCTTCAATATTGGCACAAAACATGCAATATAAGAAAGAAAAAATTTAACGAAATAAAATAAAGTAAAATGATAAAACAAAATGATAAAAAAAATAAATATAATTTACCTGCAATTACTTGAAACTAGCTAATCTACTTGACAATCCTGGTTAAACTGTTTAACCTAGTTTATTTAGTGAGCACAATTTCTAGTCTGAAACTGTATAAACAGTGATGAGAAGAAAACAGATCTGAATTATTTTTACTGCCTTAAATGGATTTAACTATAAATGGCAACAGAAAACCTTAAGGATAGGGAACTACGCAGGCGCTGGTGGCTCATCCCTGTAATCCTAGCTACACAGGAGGCTGAGACCTGAGCATCACGGTTCAAAACCAGCCCTGGCAGGAAAATCTGTAAGACTCCTATCTCCACTTAACCAAAAAGTCAGAAGTGGAACTGTCTCAACTGGTGGAGAGCTAGTCTTGAGTGAAAAAACTCAGAGACAGCATCCAGGCTCTAATCGCACACGCACGCACACACACACACACACGCACACACACACACACAGAGAAAATAGGAACATGTCAAAGTATTGGGAAGCTTGCTTTCAACAGCCTTTATACTGTAGTTACAGTATTTCATCACTGGAAGAAATTTGCATGTTCCCTTTGTGTTTTCATCTCACTGTCCATGGCTCTCTAACTAGGGGTGACTGACACAGATAAAAGCAATGTGACCATTCTGGGTGCTATCACCCCCTCAGAGCAGGAGCCAACAGCTATGTCTGCCTATGCAAACAGGATCAAAGCAAATGGCCTACCCCTCTGCCAGCAAGATGCAGGGGCTGCAAGTTCTTTGCAGAAATAACTGAATCTAGTTAAAAACATTATCACAAACAATGAACAAATGCAGCAGTGGTGCTCACTAGACATGATGTGGAAAATGAATTATACAACCTGTGGTTGGAGATGGGAGGGGAAAAACTGGGAGAATGAAGGGAGGGATGACATTGTCCAAAAAACAAATGTATTCTTTCCCTGACTCATGTAACGGTGGCCTCTCTGTACATCACTTTTATAATAACAATAAAAAATATTTTGAGAACTCCCCATCATCTATAGGCCAAAAACCTGACACACATTTCCATAGAGCCAAAAGGATAGGTATTGTGAATGTCTTGAAGCAACTGCATCTGGAATAAATGAAAAATAAATGAAATCTAATGTTTAATTACAGAGAGCAGAAAGTGCATGATTATAATTTAGTGCGGATAATTTCAAGGGATGGTCTGTGGGCAGAGAGATTTCTGTTCTTTTTCTTTTCCCCCTTTTCAATGCAAATATTTAGTCTTTTTAGCTTCTACTTTTAAACAAGAGGGCATTTTTGTTTTTTGTTTGAAACATCCATGCAACACCTGATTGGAAATCTATGGCATGTGAGCTATAAGGAAGAAGAAATAAGAATAAGAATAATTAATAATGTCACGTTGGCCTTTGTGTCTGTCGTGATTTGCTGGGCAGGAAAACTTTTATACAAAGCCCACCCTTTGCCCAACCTGAACGTAAGAATCATCTCCAGGCAGAAACTCAACAAGAATCCTAATTTCTTGTTTTTAAGTTGAATTCCCAGAAGCAGCTTTGTTTTGTTGCCTTTTGCAAACAATGAAAATATTTCCTGAAGCTGGTTGGTCGTAAAACTCCAAAAATACCTTCTGCTGTGGTTGAAAATTTGAAGCAAAGGGGGGTAAAAAGGCGTACGCTATCGCTGGGTATAGCTGGTGTTTCCTAAAGGAAGTGCATGGTTCTCGGTCAGCCTTGCAGTGTGGTCTGCAGTCCTAGGAAGGTGAGCTCTAATCCTGCCATGACCTCAGAGCCTGGGCACAGCTGCTAGCTCCTCCCTCCTCCAGCTAAGCAGGGCCAGCCCTGCCCTGGCAGCCTTGTGCTCTCCGCTCTCTAAAGGAGGGCTGGCATCACATGTGGGGCGATTACGAAGGGCTTTAGTGTTATTAGGTCTGTAATTCTATGGCTTAGGGGCCCTCCGGTGCATTTCAGCATCAATGATTGTGATCTCCTCAGGCACTTCCCTGGGTGACTGCCAACTTTCATTCTAAAAGGAAATTAAATTAATACATATTTTTTAAAAAAGCAACAGAAAATTGAAATATACCAAGGATTCAAATAAAGTTTCCATCCTGTCATTCACCTGCTCTTATACCCATGGTGTGCAGTTTCTAACAGGGCCAGTCAGGGAATTCTGGTGTTGAATTCCAAGTAGAAACTCCTTGAAAGAGGGTCTCACTATAAAGTCAGTATCTCTATGGCTTCATCATCATTTATGCTAACAAAAAGCACCAAGAGACGGTTGCACCAATGACACACTCCTGGAAATATAGCTGTCGGGAGGCTGGGATTGTCATTCAAACCAGGCCGGGCAGGAAAGTCATGGAGACGCTTATCTCCACTAAACTGAAAAAATGCCAGAAGTGAGCACAGATGCTCAGAGACAGCACCACCACCCAAATAAAAAGTAAATAAATAAATGCACAGTTAACAGTAGAAATGACCAAAATAAATGACTACAGAGAGGTCGAGTTTTGATCCAGGTATCCAGACTCCATTTCACAAGAGACGTGGACCTCCTAAATCACATCTGATGCACTGTTAGAAAATAGTTCAACGCAATGTATGAAAAGGCACAAAGTTGGGGAGGGTCAAAATGATAAATGCCTTATTTCTATGGAAAGTCTCCTGAGAGCTGAGATAGCTGGACCCATTTCTACTATCCTTAGAGAAGCTAAGGATCCCTGGAGAACAAAAGCCTCCTTGTTCTTCTTGCTAACATGAGGCTAACTAAATGCTAAATGAGGCTACCTAAGCCTCATTTCCTGCTGATCAGCAACAGGTGCAAATGACTTCCTGTGTGATGATCCCCAAGACAGTTTACAAATTGCACATCACATCTTCCATGGCAATTTAGCAAAGAAGAAACATGGCGGGTGGCCAGCGGTTACCTGTACCAGGCCTAGAAGGTGAGTCAAGAAGTGTCAAGATTCTCAGATACGGAACCCTTAGAAATTTGATTTTGTGAGTGTGAGCGGTCCTGGACTTTGAACGCAGGGCTTGGGCACTGTCCCTGAACTTGTTCACTCAAGGCTACTCCTCTACCACGTGAGCTATTCCACTTCTGGCTTTTTGGTGGTTATAAGTCTCACAGACTTCCCTGCCCCAGCTGGTTTTGAACCGTTATCCTCAGATCTCAGCCTCTTGAGTTGGTATGATTGCAGCCACATGTGCCTGGCTTATAAATTTGATTTCTTTTCCATTTGAGACCTGGAGTTGTACTGGCTATCTGACACTTAATGCTCATTGGCAGGCACCCTAAAACATGCCTCCCATTCCTTGTGTTTTTTTTTTAACAGTTACTTTGGCCAAGAAATGAGCTTACAGTGAGATATTCAAGAATGCCACAGCAAAACCAAAAGTAAGGACAGAAGAGTTTAAAAATCAATGAAAACAAACAAGCAAGTTGTCCATGACCAACTTGCCAGCTGCCAAGTGGATATTCCAAAGTGAATGTGGTAATGTCGGAGCTTGAAAGAACTCTCCTAAGAACTAACAATCTACTTATAAATACAATATATATGTACACACACACACACACACACACACACACACACACACACACACACACACACCAAGGCAACAGAGCCCAAAAATGTCAATGGCATCTTCCAGGGACAGCGTCAGACATTACATGCACACAAACATAAATCAGAAGTCAGCACAGGCTGGCACTCATCACTATACAGAAGGTCAAAATGGACATATTAAGGACTATGAGGTGACAGTCACTTCATGTTAAATATTTAGAGAGCGTTTGGTAGAAGAAACATTTACAATGAGCTTAAATGAGAAAGGGAAGTCAGTGGAAGACATGTCAGTAGACACAGCACTCCAGGCAGAGAAGCAGCTGGTGCAAAGGTCCTGAGGTAGCCCTGAGCTTTGTTAAAAGGAAACACCATTAGTGAGGAGGAAGGATGAGGGGGGGGGAAGATGTGCTGACAAGGTGGAAATTTGCAATTGTGTTTGGACTCTACACCAGGCCAACCTTTTAAGGAAAGCAGGACATTGTTCTAATCCATGCTTTCTAAACAATTACTTGGTCATTATGCAGAGAGTAGATTGTAGGGACAGGATTATAGAAACAGCAGCACACACACACACACACACACACACTAATTTTTGTAAAAGCCAAAAGCTCAGATGAAGGGCCTTGCATTTGCATCTGGCAGAGTGAGGATGGAATCGACTTTGGAGGCCAGATGGAGCGTAATGGAGTGATTTGGGTGCCGAATAGACAGGAGACCAGCGTGTGTGTGTGGCGGGAGGGGGGCTGAAGGTAGGAACTGGGGAGAGGGTATCACATTCATTACAGGAATGCATACAATAAAAGCACACAATGGAAGTGAGGAGAGAAATGGAGAAATGAAATTAACCAGAGAGTAAAACAAATTCTTACATCAAATAATGTGTGGTAACAGAGGAGAAGAGAGGAAAGAAAGCCTGGTGTGCACGGTAGTACGATACATGGGTTAGAAATAGTAAAATCCTGATTTCAGTTGTCCTGGTGGGAAATGGATCTGCCACACTCTGGGTAGGATCTGAGCTGCACTGGATATTTCAAAAGGACTAACACTTCCAAAAGAACCAAAGCAGGAAGAAGTCCAAACTCATATTTAAGTTCTGGTAAGGGACCATTTGTGGAAAAAATGGCTGGTAACAGAAAAAGGAAGACAGATATGGGATGTGTGAAGAAAATAAGAAGAAGGTAAGAAGAAAAATAAGAAAGGAAGAGGAAAAATAAAAAACAATTGGGCTAGATCCCAGTAGCTCACACCTTGGTGAGATCTGGAGCTCCAGGACAGCATGGGTGAAAATGTTTGTGAGAGACACCCTCCTCCCCTCAATAGTAGATGTAGTGGTTCGTGCCTGACATCTAGGTGTGTAGGAAATACAACAGGAGGATAGTAGTCATTTAGAGGAAAAAGCAAGACTCCCAGGCTAGCCTGTGGGGAAAAGTGAGACTCTAAAAAATTAACAGGTCAGCCAGGCACTAGTGGCTAATGCCTGTAAATCTTAGCTACTCAGGAGGCTGAGATCTGAGGATTGTGATTCAAAGCCAGCCTGGGCAAGAAAGTCCGTGAGACTCTTAGCTCTAATAAACCACCAGAAAACTGGAAGTGGTACTGTTGCTCAAGTGGTAGGGAACTCGCCTTGAGATGAAGAGCTGAGGGACAGCGTGCAGGCCCAGAGTTCAAGCCCCATCACTGACAATAAATAAATAAATAAATATAAACAGATCAAGAAGGGTTAAAAGTATGGCTCAAGCAGCAAAGCACTTACTTAGAAAGCATGAATCTCTGATTTAAAATCCCAGTATAGCCAAACTACTACTACTACTAATAATAATAACAATAATAATAGAAGTAGAAGAGGAAGAAAAGAGGGAGGAGAAGGAAAAGGAGGAAGAAGATCAAATATATGTGACTGAACCATTTTTGGACTATATGTCCAAATATAGTCCAAATAAAACCTATGAACCTTCCTCAAACCCACTCCTGCCGGCTGCCCTCTGGGCACCTTCCAGGATGACTTTCAGCCTAGGATAAGTGGGAATATGGTGTCTGATCCCAGAAAAGCATGGTGGCTCCACGAAGGGAAGACTGGAAAGCAATCAGCTCCCATCAGAGCCCATCAGACACCCACAGGTACACGAGAAAGCAGAGATGTGAGTGGCAAGGTGGTCGCTGCGCACCACGCCTCCCGAGTTTTGTGCAAGGGAAAAGTGACCACCTTTATCCATTCGTAATACATCAAAGGGTAAAATGGTGAGTCTCCCCAGTCTGAGGGACAGGTGCAACAGAGGAATGATCACATTGTTTTCTGAACTGACACCGTTTCTGGTTTTGCTAATGACAAGGACAGAACTGACGATAAAACAACCACCAGGAAAGTAGATTCACAAAGCTCTTGAGTTCACAAAGGCCCTGAGTTCAAACCCCTTCGCTCCTCAGCCAGCAATTACCCTGATTTCTTGTCTGTGTTCTATCTCAGGTACTTGAGTCATTTTAAAAATTTCTAAGCTGGTTGCTAGTGGTTCATGCCTTGTAACTACTCAGGAGGATAAGTTCTGAGGATCACAGATCAAAGCCAGCACTGGCAGGAAAGTTCATGAGACTCTTATCTCTAATCACAGAAAAAGCCAGAAATGGTGCTGTGGCTCAAGTGGTAGAGTACTAACCATGAGCAAAAGGAGCTCAGGGACCGCGAGTACCCAGGCCAGGAGCTCAAGCCCCAGGACCAGCAAGAAAGTAGGAAAGCAAGCAAGCAATCAAGAAAGAAAGGAAAAATAAAGAAAGAAAGGCTTTTTTAGTTTTTCTCAACATACTGACCAACTAGGGCATGTAAACTATCCAAATTCAGAGACAGTCTATGTGTTATGGAAAACCTAGATTTGAATATTGCTTTGCAGGGGAAAAGCAGCCGTCTTGCTCTATCTCCTAACACATCTGCAGCTGCAGCTGCTGAACACATGGACCACAGAAGGTTTTGATCAAAGGCATCATGTACAATCCAGCTCCTGATGACGCAGAAACAAGCAGCGCCCACCAACAAGGCAGCAACCCTGTTCAAGAGGCGAACATGGTGTATGGCAGAGTTCACAGGAAGAGGGGCCCTGGATCACTTGGGCATTGACGGGGTGCTGGGCTCTGGGATGTAACAGAGAGCAAGACACTGGAAACTAGAGGATAAAAGAAATGATGAGCAAATAAACAAGTGGATGTAATTAATATTCCCACTCCAGTGAACAATGGCCCTATAAAGAAAGTCAGGCAGCCAAGGGGGCTAGAGAAGAAATGGAAATGGGGAGGAGGATAAGAGAGAAGCCTTTCTAGGCTGTGCGCAGAACAGGCTGCTCTGGGGAAGAGCATTTCATCGGAGAGTTAGTGAAGTGTAAAACCCTGCAGAGCTCTAGAATGTTCCAAATAGAAGGAACTTTTTTTGTGTTTTTGTTTTTGTTCTTGTGCCCAACCCAGAGCTTAACCTGAGGGCTTGGGCTCTGTCCCTGAGCTTTTGTGTTCAAGGCTTGCATTCTACCATTTGATCCACAGCTCCACCTCTGGCTTTTTGGTGGTTAATTGGGAGATAAGAGTCTCTAGGACTTTTCTTCCTGGGCTGGCTTCGAACGGTGATCCTCAGATCTCAGCCTCCTGAATAGCTAGGATGACAGGCATGAGCCACCAGGAGGAATTTTTAACCTATAGAGGACACTGGGGAAGATGGGGAGAGCTGGGTGGAGCAGCATAGACATGGAAGCTTCACAGCTGGCCATCTTCCTCATCTGCAGGTTAACTTCCACCAGCTGCCCATCCCACAACCCCCAAGAGGGACACAAGGACCAACAGACAGATCCTGGGTCCTAGAGGCTGTCTCAGTCCTGCTAGGACTGGCCAGTAGCTGGTCAATGACAGGAGACATGGTTGCTTTAAAGTCAGTTTCAAGATGGAAGGGATTAAAGACCTTCTGGTTGTCCAGATGGGCCCCAGGTACAACGCATCAGAGGGAAGGAGACCGCAGTGCAGTAACACAAAGCTCTATCTAATAAACAGGAGTGGAGATACTAACCACACCCACAGAGACACTGATAAGAAACCATCTAAATCAACACAGCAAGCCACAGTCCTAAGCGGACACTCCTGGACATGTTGTCACATTTGATGTAGTTCTCTGACTCTGGCAAGCCAGGAAGCCTCCTTGCCTTTTGGGAAGTTCCCAACACATGCTTTATATGACTTAATGACACCACTCCATGCTTCAGGAACAATTTTAACATTGATACTCTCTTGTGATATAGCCACAAAATGTTATGAGTATCTCCTTGATGTTGAAGGTTGTGTAGATAGAAATAAGAATACCTTTTCCAAACCAGGAACCAATGGCTCACACCTTCAACCCTAGAAATTCAGGAGGCTGAGATCTGAGGATTATGGTTTGAAGCCAACCACAGCAGGAAAGTCCATGAGACTCTTATCTGCCATTAATCACCAAAAAAGTTAGACATGGTAGAGTGCTAATCTTAAGCATAAAAGCTTAGGGACAGCACCTAGGCCCTGAGTTCAAACCCCAGGACAGCACAAAGCAAAAAGAAGTAAATAAATACACATGGTATTATCTAGGAATGCCTCTGAAATATGCACATTTTGATTTGATGAGGATATATTCTTATCTAAGAATGGGCAGGGTAGGGTCTGGAGGCATGGTTCAGGTGGTAAAGCAAAATGTCAGGTACTGAGTTTGAGTCCCAGTCTCACAACAAAAAGAAGAAAAAGAAAAGAAGAGGCAGGATACTTCTCAAATCTTAAGATGTGCACAGGTTGTTCAGTTTCCTACCTAAATGCAAAGTCAGTTTGGGGAACTGGTCCTTTCTAACAAGCTCACATACAAGAATGCCAATAGCTCAGGGACCTCATTCTTAGTAACCACATTGTGGATGGCTATGTCTTTTCCAATCTTGTGATTCTTACACATTCTTACTTTGTTCTAAGTTCAAACTCAGGACTGGCACATACACACACACACACACACACACACACACACACGTACACACAAGTGCACACAAAATAAAAACCTAGCTCAGGTGAGCATGCTACACTGGAAGGAACAAAAGGTCTAAGATTCAGGTGTGGAGATTCCAGCCATGAAGATCAGTTAGTTCCTGTAGTACCTATGCTGGATGAGAGATCACTAGAGAAAGAACACTTTCCAGTGGCAAACAGCATGAAGACACCCACCATTGTTGCCATTTTGCCAGTCCTAGGGCTTGAACTCTGAGCCTGGTGCTGTTCTTGAGCTATTTTGCTCAAGGCTAGTACTCTACCACTTGAGCCATAGTCCCATTTCTTGCTCTTGGGGTGCTTCATTGGAGATAAGAGTCTCACAGATTTTTATTGCCCAGGCTGGCTTCAAACTCTGATCCTTACATCTCAGCTTCTTGAACTACAATTGCAGGCATGAGCCACCAGTGGCAAGCTCCTACAGTTATTTTTAATGAACAGTTTACAGCCAATGACTGTGAAAGGATATATGCATGCAAACCTGCAATAAACCACAAATACTGATCCACAAGTATTTCATCTTTTCCTCTTAAAGAAGTAATATATGAATGAGAGATTTTTTTCTCTATCTCTGTTTCTTCTTCTCTTTTCTCCTAAAGAAAAGACCAAGGAAGGGCATCACAGATCAGTGATCATTATACAGGGCATTGACAAGAAATAAAGATCTCAGAACTGCCTAGTGGATAACATTTTTTATAAGTGTGATTCAACTTTAAATATAGAGATTTTTTTTGTTGGTTGGGGGCCTGAATTCTGGGCAGCTCTTCAGCTCAAAGCTAGCACTCTACCACTTGAGTCGTAGCACCACTTTTGGCTTTTTCTGCGTATGTGGTGCTGAGGGATTGAACCCAGGGCCTCTTTCATGCAAGGCAAGCACTCTACCACTGAGCTACCTTTCTGGCCCCTAAATGTAGAGATTTTTTAAAGTATAGATTAAATTTAGAAGTTAAAGTATTAATAATGTGTGTTTGTATGAATACTTCCAGAGTCTGAGCTTATTTTGTCTTACTATAAGAAATTTAAACTTTTAGAATATGAGGAAGATGCTTTCAGTTATGTCTATAATAGCTCTCATATACAAAGTCATACAACTAATTTAAAAAACATTTATTTGAAGAAAAAAAGTCCTATCCAGATACAGGTGGTTTTTGCCTATAATCCTAGCTATTCAGGAGGTTGAGATCTGAGGATCACAGTTTGAAACCAGCTCAGGCAGACAAATCTGAGGGAGCACTTTCTCCAATTAACAAGCAAAAATCTGGAAGTGGAGCTATGGCTCAAGTGGTAGAGCCTAACTTTGAGCAGAAGGGGGTGAGAGGGGAGAGATCTTAGAACCGACTTAACTTCAGTTCTACCTTCCAAAAATGCTACATAAATAATACAGCCCTGAGGAAAGTGCTGAATGACTACTACTACTACTTTGACATTAGCTTTCCCTCCTAGACATAATGTTTGCCACAAAAAAACTACTACATACTGTTAGTTTGGAAACGGACTGGGTTTTTAAAAATTATTTTTCAGCGATGAACCTACTTAACATAATTGAAATATAAATCTCAATATCATGGGTTATGCATTTCTGATAAATCTGTAACACTTATCTTTTCTAATCCCAACTTTTCCTATTAGTGAAGAAATGTAGCCTTTTTTTTTCCTTTTCCAAATAATTTGTTTCCTGGATCTTGTCTACTATAGAGAGAGGGGAGGGGAGGTGGAAGAAGGGAGGGAAGGAGGGAAGAGTAGAGAGAGAGGAGAGAGAGAGAGCTCAGTGAAAAATGCTTAGAGCAACATTCAGCCACTTGGACTATAATGGCTGGTCAATCAGACTAAGAACAGAGCTGAAGAAAGAAAAAGAGATTTGCATTCAGGAGGTGATCTCATGACTTTAAGTAGATTTAATACAGCAAACTGAAGATCTTGCTTTTCATAACTGAAGCAGAATTTGTGAAACTGGTTGTGGTGGGAAGCGTGGGGGCTTATCTAATAAAATGATTATGTAAAAGTTATTACCTAGTGAATTGTTACAAAACCAAACAGTGCTGTGGACAGCAGACAATCATGGTGCCGTGGATTTGGACTAAATAAATGGTATTTTTGGAGTGTGTGAATTATGAAAAATGTTTTATTCAAATTTTGCGCATAGAGATTAATTTGGTCTTTAATCACCAGTTAAAAATGTCAAAAAAGTCTCATTTGTGTTTGTTCCTGAAACCAAAGTGTTACTTTTTGGGATTTGTGGTTGGTTGGGTTGTTTGTTTGCTTGTGCCAGCTCTGGGCCTGGGCAGGCTGACCAACTCAGTATGGGATCACCTATAGAATCGATTTACCAGAGGCCAAGTGGGGCTAAGTGATCACTGCTTTTCCCTTTCCCCAGGAATCCAGTGCTTCAGCTAGCACTGTTGTCTCTTATCTCTGTCACTAGTGTGGTGTGTGACAAGCATTCCTTGGGAAATCAACCCAATCTCGAAACTGGACAATGCTGATCAACTCCAACGAATGCTTTCATTTAAAAAGTTAAGATGTGCCAATGGCTCAC
Source organism: Dipodomys ordii (assembly GCF_000151885.1). Taxonomy (NCBI): domain Eukaryota; kingdom Metazoa; phylum Chordata; class Mammalia; order Rodentia; family Heteromyidae; genus Dipodomys; species Dipodomys ordii. The sequence continues at coordinate 9,875,061 of NW_012267276.1, read as the reverse complement.
ATCTGAAATCCAAGATACCCTTGAGTCCAACATGTAAGGATTGTAATTCAAAGCCAGCCAAGGGAAGACAAGAGAGTCTTATCCCCCCATTAACCAGCAAAAAGCTGGAAGTGGAGGTGTGGCACAAGTGGTAGAGCACCAGCCTTGAGTGGAAAAAGCCCAGTGGGAACAGGACCCTGAATTCAAGCCTCAGAGCCGACAGAAAGTAATAAGCATAATGATGGTTATTTTCATAAAGTTATATTTACTGAGTGCTATCAACATTCACATCGCATTTCAATCTACATACAAGCATAACAAGGCATCTGTACCAGTCAAAATGCCTTTATTATGTGTTTTTCAATGTAAAGAGACGTCATAAGATCATGCACATTTATATGTGTGTGTGTATTTTTTGTGTGATACTTTTTTGTACGATGGTTCAATCAGAAATGCCTGGTATTGGTCCAGTCAAATGCACAGCAACGTGCTTGGCTATGAACTTTCTGCACATACAACTTGAACTCAAGGAAGTCATCAGGTCTGTCTCTGAGGTATCTGTACACGGCTAGGTTTATGTTCCACTGCAGTGGGCTTTACACTGTAATGGTTCCCATTCCACTGTCTCTGAACACTCCAAGCATCTAAAATTGGAGAGAGCAGTCCCAAAGAAATCTGCCCTTTGACATTAGCTTTCCCTCCTAGCCATAATGTTTGCCAGAAAAAATGCCCTAAAGCTGCTCCTTCGTGGTCTTTGTCAATGATCTGAACAGCACACACAGTCCCTGCGTATAAAGAACTTACTTCCTGTGTTATAATTGAAAAACAAATAGCCGCTGTGGTGATGTCCAAAACAAGACAGGACACTTTCTGAGTTCAGACTTTATACTTATTTTAGAAAAGAAAAAGAAACAACCAGTCTTTGTTTTATCTACCTCTGTGGAGACAGGAACATTGCCTCGGAAAACAAGATGGAGCGATGATTATTTTCAGATCTTGGTAAAAATGCACATTTGGATAGCGCCCATAGTTTTGGCTTGCATTTTAAGATTGTCGAACACAAATTCTCCCAGTGCACACGCCGCTGAAAGACGTGAGCGTCTGCCTTGATTTCCTTGCAGAGAGAAGAATACAGAAAGAAATGTGAACCATCTCCACTGCATCCATACATCACTACTATCTTGTGATATTAACTGAAATCAATTCCAGATAGGAAACAGACAAACATGCATGTTGTTCAATGAGGTTTTGTGTGTGTGTGTGAATTGGTTATTATGTGAAGCTATCTCCACATTACTGACGTACTGCCTAGGATTTTGGTTCAAATGAGTTGATTTCTATACTTACCAATGTTTTGAGTTCTTCCCAAACTTTATGGAACCTTATTTTTCTAAAAATCTTTCTAGATATTTTAATGATGGTTCCTCATAATCATTAAAAAGTCAGCAAAATATTTCAAAAGAAGAACCAATGGAAACATTTGGGTTAGTTACCTATGTATTTATAGTATCTTATAAGGGACATATTTTTCTTTTTCTAAAAGCAAAGATTTATTTCAGAGGTTTTGCATGTCAGACAAAAATACTTGAGAAAATACATGAAACATTAGATATGGTTCATGTTCAAACTTGCTACAGGAAGAAATTAACAAATGAAAACTAAGAACTACTCACCAACTTACTAAAATAAATCTATTTCCAAAAGATCTGGAAATTATTGAAATAATATTATCACATAATCTTGGAAGTCTCTGTACTTTTCCTATAAGGCGGAGGTCTGTAGACTATAAAGTGAAGTTTAAATCAAATGTAGCTCAGTGATTTCCTGGAGGAAAAAAAAGTTGACATTGTAACTTAATTGTCCTTGGTCAAATCCATCTCTTCACTCCAAAGGAGAATGTCTACAGAAATATGAAGTGCTAGTTTGTTTTTACTCTACATTGATCAAGTTCTTTACCCTTAATTTTTTTGGGGGGTCCAGTCGTGGGGCCTGAACTCTGGGCCAGGGTGCTGTCCCTCAGCTCTTCAGCTCAAGGCTAGCGCTCTACTACTTGAGCCACAGCGCCACTTCCGGCTTTTTTCTTTTTGCTTATGTGGTGCTGAGGAATCGAACCCAGGGCCTCAGGCATGCAAGGCAAGCACTCTACCACTGAGCCACCTTCCCAGCCCTTTACCCTTAATTTTTAAATTGAAAAAATGAATAACATACTTTTATTCAGGGGAATTTATACTGCCACAAGTATTTCATGATTTCCAAATATTTCAAAACAATTATGCACACATACACACACATATGTATATATATGTATACATACATATATATACACGTACGTATATATACATACATATGCACACATACACACATACATCTATATTGGATTGGCTTGTGGTTCATAATAAATTACCCAAAATTAAAGGGAAGGAGTGGATCTTTCAACTTTACATCTCATAAATACACCTGCTTGGTTCACTGGACTGGGCGTTTGTTGGCCCATCTCATTGGAAGGGTGTTTTGATGCCTGGATCTGAAAACACAGACTCCCTGAAAACTTTCAGTTCTTTCCCAACAAAATCATACTGGATTTATGCTTAGCATACAACTCTGTGGCACAATAACATGTCAGTATTCTGATGTTTCCATACTTGGGGACATGTTGTTATATTTTTTAATAACACCTGTCATTAATGTACTTTTCTTCCTGTATTGAAATTAACCTGGACAGAGGACTGCCTACATCCTAAGGTTTGTTTCACTTCCAATTTGTAATTGAAAGGCAAAAATAAAGCAGAATTAATCCTAACTTCAGGGTATGAAAGGGTGAGTATTTCTAAATGAAATGTTTAAATTACTAGGGGAGTTTGATCCTGGAGGAGTTTTCAGAGCTAATATTTGGTGCACGTTTAGCTTGTAACTGTGTTGTGGTTGTGTGTGTGTGTGTGTGTGTGTGTGTAACTAAATGAGTAAACCAACAGGAGAAGAAATTTTTCTTCTCAGAACAACCCTTCCAACATAAATGTTCAAAGTTTCTAGAAATCATTTCATAGTCCATGAATTAGCTGAATGATTGCAGGGTGTGCTTTTCTTTGACCCAGTACAGATAATCATGGCATGTACTTTTTCCTAGTTATTAGCTGATGGCATCTGTGCCTGGCAAAGTCCAGTTGCTAACTGGCTGCTTCTAGGGTACATGACTTCTCAAACCAAGATGTGGCCAGAAGACAGGGGAAATTACAACAACATCAACAGTAAAATCAGTGTGTATGAGAAAGAGACACGGAGAAAGAGGGACAAGAGAAAAAGAGATACTTGTGCAATCAAATTGATCCCCCTCTCATCGGGAAACTGGAGAAGAGAGAGATGAAAAGTCGGTGCAAATTCTATGTAATTCACACTCTGTGTCTCTGGTCTCTGCTAGTTCTGGCCTAATAGTTCCATTATCCATTCACCCGTCACGTCAAAGTGAATACATAATCTTGCTCTAATAATGACCACACAGAATTGATCTTCAAATTCTGACCTCTAGCCAGAGTGAATAGAACCACTATGGAAATCAACACAGGAAGACAACTACAGTACGCATTACTTCTCTACTTATCGCCTTCCTTTCAAATAACTGGTCAAAGTGCTTAAACAGCACATTTTCTCCCCCCCTACTCCCACTCCCAAAACATATGCAGAGTCTGGCCCATAAATAAAAGAAGGAAAACTAACATTTGAGTAGCTAGGTTCCTAATGTCTATTGGAAAAGTATCCTCATTAAGTTATCTGAAGAGTGACCACTTTGGCTCCTGTTAGGACGTTAGTCTTTTCAACATTCAAACTTTGCTACAGGGAGTTAAGTACCAGGCAGGACAAATAAACTGGGGGTTGAGGAAGGGGGGGGCTTCCTGCACTCATAAAAGGGTATTTTTCAATTATATATTTTGTTACATCTTCAGAGATAAAAGCTGTATCTGCAAGTGATTAAAAGATGTTTTGTATTCATGGTTTCATTTCTGCTGAAATCAATGCATAATTTAAACCACACATAATTCATAGCAATTGAGACCCATTACAGAGTTCTAGCTTCTTTTTTATGATAGTTACTAATTAAAACAGAGTGTGGCTGCCACGCTGAGACTAAGTCTTTGACATAAAGGTTTAATGAGTAAAACACCCTGACACACAAAAAAATGAAAACAATAAGACAGACAAGGCGGGCTGGCTGTTGGGTTTCAAGCGTGTGTTAAAGATTAAGATCTACACTGAAATTTAGAATTGTACTGAGGAGGAACTTGTAATGTCATTCTCTCCAGGAAAGAAAAACCCGGGAGAGAAAATTGCAACAGCAGTAATTTCTCCAACTTTTTCTGGTTCCTCCATTGCCACCTCCAAATAAGAATTTAAGCTCCTGGGAGACACTTGCAAACAGTAAGGACTGGGTATTTTACTCTAATCCTGAATATATATTTAGATTGACAATGGGAATTGGAACCATAATTAATTATGTGGGAGAGGATTTTTTTTTAACTTGAAGAAGGCAGAGAGAAGTAAATGACATTTCATGACTGCAACCTTATAAAAGTTCATGGGTTAAAACTTGAGGGGGGGTGGAGTAGAAATGCCAGTATCTTTGTGACATCTGATGAATCCCATATGCCAGCGAGAGGAATTAATACGGTTGTGATGTTTGCACTCCCCTAAACCACTGTAATAAGAGACTGACATAAAAAATCAAACCAAGTGTAAACATTGCCTTTCAGCTAGGGTGACGGCCTTATTATCAGTCTTAATAAACAGAAAGAAATAATAATAAATGGCCAAGCGCCCTCCCTGCGCACAATCCAGTTCTACCCGTGTAGAACTAGGCAATCATCCATCACTTTTCTCAGGATAATAAAACAATTGAATCCCATCAAATTCTCAGCAACCGCTCCCTCGGGAGGCAGCGATGTTTTATCTCTACTTCTGCGACCCGGGGAGGATTTTACTTGTTTGAAGGGAGGCGGAGAGAATGGAGCTGGGACCTATTTAATTCCATTGATGATTTCCAAGGTTCTCACAGACGCTCTGGGGACCAGGGTGGGAGGCAGAGAAGGGGAGGTGGGGAGACCCCCCCCCCCACCTCCTTCCCAAAAGAAAAAAAAAAAGGTTCAGGAAGCCAGGCAGGGGGAGGAGGAGGAGAGGGGAAGGGAGAAGGATTTGGGGAGATCCATCGTAACTAACCAAAATATACATAAATTCTTCCCTATGATTTAGCGGGTTTGGGGGAAAATAAAAAACGAGAAATAAATAAAATTTGCCAACCCAACCAAGTTGCTTTAAAAAAAAAAAACTCGCGAAAAATCAAAACCAGACATTCGCTCAGGTTCACTTGGCGCTCACGGTCTCGGTTTCGGGGAGCTAGCAGTTCGCAGCTCAGGGGATGGACAGCGCCCCGAAGGGGGACTGGAGCCGACCCCGCGGGGATGGGGGGGACCGAGCTGTGTGTGTACACCCCCCCCCGCAATGTCGGGGCCTGGCGACGGCTGCGGGGTGCGCCATGGGAGCCAAGCGCTCACTGAGACCGCACCTCAATTTCAGTAGTCAAGCGCCCCCCGAAAAAACCCAACACTCAAGTTCCCACACGCTGGGACCCTCATTGTGGATGAACCCGGACTCGCGCTCAGGCGCGCGGGGGTTGGGGGGTCCCGGGTAGGGCGGGGTGGGGGGCCCCAGCTATCCGGGGTCACTCAGCCCGCCACGCCGCGGACACGCGAGGCGCGAGCCGGGCGGGGGTG
>NW_012267276.1:9868816-9869273 GCF_000151885.1 Dipodomys ordii | reverse complement strand
CGCGCGCGCCCGGGACTCGAACCCGGACAGGGAAGCAAGGCGACAACCCACCCGGCAGAAGCGCAAAGCCGGCGTCCGGGCCGAGACCCGGAGACCGAGGCTCCCCGGCGTCGCAGCACCCGCGATCCTGGATCCTGGGCGGATCCCGGGGCGGCGGGCCGGCGCGGCGGGGACGGTGGATTTCTTCTGGGTACTTACCTTGAATTTTCCGTTTGTTCTTTCTAGAGAAGAGTGGGAGAAAAATCTCTCCTCGACGTGCGCTGCGCGAGACAGTGCTCGTCCGCGGGTCGGGCCAAGCGGCGGATGCCCAGGCTCCGGGACCGGGGTTGGGGGGCCCTGGCCGGCCGGCGCGGACGCAGGCGGAGGAGTCGGCCCGAAGGTCCCAACTTTGCGGTGGGCGCTGCAAACTTCAAAGGCGGCGGGCTGCGCGCGCGGCCGCCCAAGTTGAGGCCGGGCG
>NW_012267276.1:9797792-9868436 GCF_000151885.1 Dipodomys ordii | reverse complement strand
CACACACACACACACACACACACACACACTCACACGCACTGCACTGTGTCTCTGCCTCTCTCTGACTCAGTCTATCTTCCTCCTTTCTTTCTGTTGCTCTTATCTCCCTACGTCTCTGGGTGTATCTCTCCCCCTACCCTCGCCTTGTTTTCTTGGTGGGTCTCTATCTTCCTCCTCTCCCCCTGCCCCGTGTCTCTCTCTGTCTCCAAGTCTCCTCTGTCTCTTTCTGTCTCTCTGAATGTCTTTCCCTTCCCCCTTCCCTCCATCCTTCTTCCCTTCCCTCCTTTCCTCCTTCCCCAAACAGGACTCCCCACCACACACACACACACACACACACACACACACACGCACACGCACATGCACACACAGAGGGAGAGATACATTGAGAGTCACACTGAGCCTCTGGCAGAGCTGCAAGCCCCTGGCAAGCCAGGATCCTTGGCACTGGCAGAGAGGACCAGGTGCACAATAGAGGGGCAACTCTGGGACAAGAGGCAGGGAGATATGTTACATCAAGAAGGCCTGAGGTTGGAGGCCAGAAAGCAGAGTGTACGAACTGGGTCTTCCTGCTCCTCTTTGCAGCCTGCCTGCCTCAGCCTTCACCCTGGGACCGGTTCCCCTCCAGGCTCCTTGGGCTGGAAACTCAGCAGATGTTTTCACAATTGAAAAGCAACCTACCAGACTGGGGCTGGTGAGGCCAAGCAAGAATCTGTGGCTGCCTCGTAATTATGATAAGAAGTTACCTAATTAGCAACCTGGCCAGAGCTAGGAAATCTTTTTTTTTTAAAGTACTCTGTGATTTAGTGATCTCGTTTTTGCAGTTGTGAACCTAGTTTCCAGCAACCTTGTATTTTTTAGACTCCAGTTTCTAGAGTGTTCACTTCTAATAATAAACAGTACAATGTTTTGTAAAATAGAGCATCAATATTGTGAGCATGAAAAATGCTGCTTGTGACCTCATTACATCACCGAAATGAGGATAAATAAGGTGTGAATTAGTCTTACTGAGAGCCTTATTAAAAACTATGGTCTTGTAAGGGTCCCCATAACTCATTCCTGTAATCCTAGCAATTCAAGAAGTGAGGATCTGGGGAATCACAGTTCAAAGCTAGCCCAGGCAGACAAGTTTGGAGACTCATCTCCAGTGAATAAGAAAAAAGCCAGAAGTGGAGCTGTGGCTCAGTGGTAGAGAACTAGCCATGAGCAAAAAAAAGTTCAGCCACAGTGCCCAGGCTCTGAGTTCAAGTCTCTCCCCTCCTCCCAAAAAACAAAGTACCCAAAAAATCAGCTATGATTTTTTGTATGTCTAAGGCAGCATTTTGGCTAGCAGAGAAGAAGATGAAGTAGGCAAAAGACAACCCTGAATCCCATAAGGCTCAGGAGATAGAGAGAAATAGCTTCTGTGCTCGTGCAGATGTTTATTAACAAAACACTTACTAACTTCCTTCTGTGTGCCATATCTGTGTCAGATGCAAAGGCTAAGAAGTAAGACATGAATGATGTTCAACTTTAAGGAGCTTGGAGCGTGGTCATTGTCTCATGGAAGATGGGAATAAACAAAAACATGGTTAACCCTAATGAATCCAGTACGTGGTAGCTTGGTCCCTTTCAGAAGATGCTCAGAGTAGAGACTTCCATGTAATCATTTGGAGGACAAGGAAGACAAAGGAAAACAAGGACCAGGGTGAGGAAGGGGAAGGGTATCCCACAACCATTCACTAACCTCTTCTAAGTGAGGAGGTTAGAGAAAGTATCAAAGTACATGCTGTGTCCTGGGAAACAAGAAGTGACGTGCAGTTGGGTTTCAAGTGAAGCTTCAAGGAAAGCCAGGTCCCAGTCTCAGGTCCAGTGCTGGAGAAATCATTCTAGATTTTAAGAAGGAAAGGTTTGAAGGTTCCATCCAGTGTTATTGTAGAAAGTTTTCTTTGCCCAGAACTTGGTGGCTCACACACAAGAAATTTTTCTTTGATATCACTGCAAAATATACAAAGGAGAGAGAGAACAGGTATGAAGTGTGTGTATGTGTGTGAGAGAGAGAGAGAGAGAGAGAGATTTGATCTCAATGAGGAAAGGCAGCATTCCAGAATGCCATATGGAAGACCAGAGACATCTAGGAACTTGAATAGAGAAGGCTTAGAGCTTGATGGAATGTGGAGTGGATGGGAGGGGGAGAAGGAGGAGGAGAAAGTGAAGGAGGAGGAGTCATCTAAACCGATTTCCATGTTTCTGTCTGGGGCCAGGCAGGCAGTGGTTCCATTAGCCAAGAGAACAACTTGGAGAGAAGGGAAGATTTAGAAGAAATCTGAAGTCTATCTTGCAGGTGATAGGCTGGGGCTTGTGTTCTCTGAGCACAGCCCTGTGGAGGAGAGCAGAGGAGACTTCCCGTGGGAGACAAGTCAGCCTGAAAGATTCATCGGGAGTCATCAGTGCTCAGATGGTTAGCAAACCCAGGGAGAGGAGGAAGGCAGCCAGGAAGGATAGAAGGGATGAAGGCAGTAGCACAACATTGTAGGCATGGAGAGAGGAAGAGGAGCTGGTCAAAGAGAGAGAGGGAGAAAGAAGGAAGAGAACAAGGATTAGAAGATGGATAACACTGAATTCAAGGGAGGGCAGGGTCAGTGACCTAGATAGAAGATAGAGGGGTCTAGAAGAATGAACTAGAAAGTAACTTCACAAAATGTCCCAGTGATCTTGACCCAAATGATCACAATTCGTGTTTGTGTCAGATAAGAGAAGGATCAGAACGAGAAGGTAGGACTGTGAGGACAGAGACAAAGAGCTCCTTTGGTGAGGAGAAGAGAGAATTATCAAGAAAAGCATTTGTGTGCTCTTTATTGTTTTTGTTGGGTTTTCTAAGGTAAGTCATACAGTCTGAGTTACATTGTCCTGAGGAAAAGTTGATGGAAGAGGCGGTGCCAGAAATGGTGCAGAGAAACCAGTACTGGTCTCTGAGGTCATCTCCCTCCTCAGCACAAGGGGGAAACAGTGTCTGCACCCTAAAATGTCACAGGATTGATGAGGGGCTGAGATAATCAGAGACTGCAGCCTTGCTTTAAAATGCCATTAAGAAGAAACAACGCTAATAACCACAAAATCCTTTCTCATCCATTCCGATTACTAATGACCTGAGTCCATTTGTATATATCACTATCATCTGTATTCCAAAAAAATCAAACCACTTGCAAAATCAGTCATATTTCATATGTACATGATATATATAATATACATTATATTATGTATCACATATATATGAGATATCACATATCTCATCTATATTATGTTTTCTGGGTGTTCTGAGAGAACTGTCTATGTGCCTTATTAGAAAGAACATGTACATATTTAACTGTAGTTTTTGAAAATGATTTGCTGTAGGATAGAACTTCAGTATTGTTAAACACAAAGAAGTCAGGTGCGAGTGGCTCATTGCCTGTAATCCTAGCCACTCAGGAGGCTGAGATCTGAGGGTCGTGGTTAAAAACCAGCCCAGACAGGAAAGTCCATGAGATCCTTATCTCCAATTAACCAGGAAAAAAAAAGGAAAAAAGCCAGAAGTGGCACTGTGGCTCAAAGCAGTAGAGCCATAGCCTTGAGCAAAAGAGCTTAAGGACAATGCCCAGGCCTTGAGTTCAAGCCCCACAACTGACCAAACCCTCTCCCGACCAAAATAATATAGCTGATCTATGGATGGTTTTTTGAGGATTATGTAGTATTATTCTCCCCAGTAGATATTTGGAAGATATTTACTTCTTGATACTCAAATTTATATTTATTTATTTATTTATGTCAGTCATGTAGCTTGAGCGTTGGGCTTGGTCACTGTCCTTGCACTCTTCAGCTCAAGGCGGGTGCTCTCCTGCTGGAGCCACAGTGCCAATTCCAGCTTTCTAGTGGTTTATTAGAGATAAGAGTCTCGCAGACTTTCCTGCCCGGGTTGGCTTTGAGCCGAGATTCTCAGATCTCAGCCTCCTGAGTAGCTAGGATTACAGGTGTGAGCCACCAGCGCCTGGGTCTCAAATTTATTTTTAAATTACGATGTTCATAAATACTCAGTCCATTGGAAAAATAGTTCAAGTTGATGAGACAATTAGGAATACAATCTAGATCTATGAGAGGCTCCCTGTCTTATAATTTATTGACTTATCCGTTTATTAATTTATTTATCTTCCTTGCCAGTATCTTGACTCAGGGCTTCACACTCCCCATTGGCTTTTTCACTCAATATTGGTGCTCTACCACTTGAACCTCATCTCCAAATTCAAACCTCCATCTTGGGCATCAGATGTGGTCCTAGTCTCTAAGGAAGATCCTCAGATGCTTCTTTTCAAGGGAGTTCTACAAAGCTAAATCTACTTCCAAATTAATTTTAAGATATTAATTGACTCTTGTTTTTACTGTGATGGCATTTTCAGTCATGATACTTAGGCAATGGTGGGAAAATTTGCTAGCACCTTCATGTGATCAAGGCAATGGTTCTCAGCCACCCTCCAAGTTACTTTTTTATATTTCACTGACACAAATGTCAGTTCTACTTAAGAATGCCTTTGATGAAGCAATAAAACTTATTCACCTAATTAAATTCCAGCCCTTGACTATGTCTCTTTAATATTCTGTGTGGCAAAATAGGAAACACACATAAAATTCTTTTGCTATTCCCCAGAGTATGTACAGTGTTTGTCCTGAACTAAAACTCCGTGGATAATTGAGTTGTGACCTAATCTAGCTGCTTTTATTTTTCTTCATGGAATAGATTTTTACTTGCAAGAACAACCAACAAACAAATTGGTTTATTCTGATTTGTATATTGGCCAGCTTTTCCCCCCAGATGTATAAAGTGAAATTTTTACTTTAAGGTAAACAATATTTATATGTCATATAAATATTTATTGCAATATTTCTCGTCAGTAAAATATTCTAAGTAGATCTGAGAGTACATGCATCTGCCACCATGAGCTTGACAGTTTTCCAGTGCTTAAAGTCTTTTCTAATAAGATTGCAATCATCTCTATTAATGTGGTTTTAGACATCATACAATGAAATGTATCAACATTAGAAGATTTACATAACACACGGAACTCCATATTTTCCAAATGAGTAATAATGCACATTATAAAGTTGTGCATGAAGAGTGAAAAATATAGCAATGAATTTTAATGCAATACAGTATGAAACACTAACTGATGTGGTTTTATATTTCACATTGCGATGATAAGATTTAAGGAACTATCACTTGTTACATTTGGGTGTCATGTTGAAGGAGAGTAATTCCCAGAACTATTTGAAAAGGTTGTTTAAAATACATCTCCATTTTCCAACTATATATCTATGTGGAACTGGAATTTCCTCATTTACTTCAAACACAACAACAAATTGCAACATATTGAATGCAGAAATGATACAGGGGTCCAGCTGTGTTCCATTAAGCCAGCCATTAAAGGGATTTTTTTAAGTGAAACAAAGATACTTTGCTCACTAAATTATTTTCTCTTGAATACACAGTCATTTTTCAGAGAATGCTGATATTTCTTAACATGTACTCTCAGTTTGGTGTATTTATTTGGAAATCAGCTAATAAATATTTTAAAGATTTCTGATGTGATTAATAGAATGAATCCATACCAATCAGAACTGTTTGGGATCCTCTGTTGTTTTAAGGCCCTGGAGTGGTCCTGAGAAGCAACAAATCCAGTCATGAAAACAGAGCAAAGATCTCAAAGGCTCATCGTGACACTCTGCTAATAGATTGGTTTCCAATAGAATACCTTTCTCATTTCCCCAAATGCAAGTAAGTCTTCCCTTCTATATGAACACCCAATTCTATAGAATGGTACAGTTGACATCTTTCCTTGGCAAATGGGACAGAAGAACTGAGATAAAGCATCCTGCAGGTCCTGGAGCTTGCAGAAAGCCTGAATCCAGTCAGCACTGGGCAGTCAGATCCGTGAGTTTCCTTCCAATCCCTTTCCTGCCGCACTCCTCTCTCTCACCATGGCTGGGGCTGTCGCAGAACGCATGAAGCACTGTTCTTGTGCCCCTTCAAAAATCAACGATCACCTCTAACTTGATGACTCTCACATGTGTTACAATGTAAAAGATACAAAATATCAAGTCCTACTAGTGCTAAACCTTTTACTCTTCCTGAAGTTGTTTAATATTTAGGGACTGATGGCTGAGCACTTATTATAGGCTGGGCAGTGTGGTAGCTGTGGGAATGGAAGAAGAAGTGAGGCCCAGGTCTTGAGGAACCTAGTGTTTAGTGGAGAATAGGTATTTACCATGTAACTGGAAGGAATAATGTGCTTCTATGCAAATCCATGAGAAGAGGGCAGGGGCAGAGGGCATCAAAGAATGATTGCAAAACAAAACTGTAACATTCAGATCAGTGTTAGAGTGCCTGCCCGAGTTTTGTGAGGCCTTGGGTTCCATCCCTAGCATTTTACAGAAAGGAAGGGAAAAAAAAGAAATACTAGCTGAGTACAAGTGCTACTTGCAAGGGTGAGAATGGGGAAAGATCTTATGCCAAGCCAGCTTATGCCAAAAAGTCTACAAGACTGTATGCATAGGAAGAATCTGAACACAGTGGCATTTGTCTATGGCCCGAGATGATGATAGGCCTAAAAGTGGACAGGTTTTATACTCAGGAACATGCTCAGATGCAAAGGGAATTCTTATCCTGAAGATTGCCAGTGGAAAACAGTGCTGGAGACATGGCTCAACTGTACTGCAGCAGCCAAGCAAGAGTCGCGTCCTGAGATCAAACCTCAGTACTGCAAAAAGAAAGTGTGGTGCGGGGAGGAAAGGGGAGTAACATTTAAATAGAGATACAAAGGGCATGAAAGGAGTATTAAAAGCATAGACAAACATAGGCTCTGACACATCAGAGACTCTTACAAAATTAACCTTTGCTCTAGAGAATCACCTAATTTGAAACATGTGGATAATATGAGCATATTTTCCTTGAGTCTTGGTTTGTTTGAGTTGAATGGTTTTTATATCATTATATTTAAATACATTTAATTTCAATCAGAATTCCCATTATGTTACAAAAAAATCACTGGATTAAAGAAAAAAGATTAAAATGGTTATTAAAAAACCTCAAATACAATTTGCATGTTTTCCCAAAGATTTAGTACATTGTTAAAAAAACGGGGGGGGGGGTAAATTCTTACTCTGTTCAAGGCATTGAGCTCAAAGCTTTGTGCAAAGAAATCTAAAGGGTAGCATTTGCCCAGAAGTCTATAAAATGAAATCCGACATATTTTCTTCCCTTTCTTTTGACATGTGATAAATATGTATTAAATATCTATTCCCTTCCAGACCCTGAAAATGTATTATTAAAAAGACAGATGCTTCTTTGCCCTCAGAGAGCATACAGCCTGGCAATAACAGGTTCGCTGGCTTTCAAACATGGCCCTCACTGGTATTCCAACGAGAAGGGAGCTGTCAGAATTACAGGATAAAACTGGTTTCCCCCGGGGAAGAGCTTGGATCAGTGGGGAAAGAGAGAGAGCATTATTGGGGAAAGGTTCACAGGAAGGAAATTTCAAGGGACATTTAAGAGGGGCCAGAAAGAATGGCTCACCTGGGATGGATTTTGCTAATGGCATTCATAGAAGAAAATTGATCTACAATGTGGGCAGATTGGAGACATCACGTTTGGAGAAACTTGTGCTTCATTCTCTTGGCAATATGTAGAACCAAAATAGAACTAGCAATAAAGCAAATGGCATTGGGGTGATTTGTCAAAGAGATATTCTTTTGCGTCCAATAAACGGGGTCCCTCCTACATAATATCCCTATTTGTTTCACTTCAAAGACTGGGTCTGTTCATTCATCCCGTTTCCTGTAGAACCTCTTTATATTAGTTGTCCTATTATGTTTTATTAATTGCATGGTAGAAAATCCTGAGCAGTTTTGATGTCAATCCAGAATCCACTTCCATGTTCTAGAATCACGAGACTGGGAATTCCATACCATTCTGGGGTCAGGGCTGGTGGACCATTAGCAGGGTTTGCTATTTTCAGAACCCAACACTCTATCCGCCATATGGGAAGGACAGGAAGTACCATCCCCAGCTCCCAGCAAGTGTCTGGAGAGCACCAACACTGCACACGAGGAGGAGGGAACAGTACTGAGCAGGTCTAGAACCTTAAGGAGGTTGGAAATTCTCAGGAGAGGGATGTGTTCTTTGACAGAACCAGGCATCTGGGATACGTGATAAATTATTTGCTAGAATTCGGATTCATTTAATGATCCCCTTATTTTCTGCATCCCTTGGTTTGTGAGGCCCAGCTAAAGAAGAAGTCTTTCATGTGAACAATTTGGCCAAGTTCCTGGTAGTTACATGCCAGTGATACCATGAGCCCTCAGGCCACACAGACACAGGGCCTGGTTATTTTTTAAATGTTACAAATCTGAATGGACTCAGATGTACCGGAAAGAACACAGGCCTCTATGCCAGACAGCCTGGGTTCAGTTTCTTACACTGCTTCTTAACTTCGGGGTTCTGAAGATTTTGGAAAGGAATTTCCCAAAGATATGCTTTCTTATCTGTAAAATGGATTCCTTAATGGATATTGACAGGATTCAACTATTATCATGTTTGTAAACTATTTTAATACTAAATAATTTCTATTTCTTAGCTGGGTACCAGTGGCTGATGCCTGTAATCCTAGCTATTCAGGAGGCTGAGGTCTGAGAATCATGGTTCAAAGCCAGACAGGGCAGGAATGGCTCTGAGACTTTTATCTCCAGTTGGTCACCCAAAAAGCAGGAATTGGAGCTATGGTTCAAGTGGTAGAGCACTAGCCTTGAGCAAAAGAGCTCAGGGACAGTGTCTAGACTCTAAGTTCAAGCCCCAGGACTGGCACACACACACACACACACACACACACACACACACACACACACACACGTTCTATTTCTTATTTCTAGATTCAGTTTCCCTGAAAATGCACAAAACATTTTATGCAATTAGGCAAAAACAAAATGCAGTCCTTTAGAGGGACCAAATGATTAATGTCAGGGTTGACCCAATATTTGTTTTCATAAAGCTTCCTTCTATAAATTATTCTCCCTTTGACAAATTTGATCTGCTTTATTCGTAGACTAGCTAGTGAAGAAGATATAACTATTTGTAGTTCTCAAACCTGGCCCCTAGGGACCTGTGGCTGGCCTAGGGTTTAGGTTTCCTTCCTCCTGACTCCAAAACCTGGGCTCTTCAACCATGCAGACAAGACTGAGTTGCTGCTTTCCTGCCTTCAGTCAGCTATTTCCACAAATTTGTTTTCCTCTCCTAGGTTAACTGTCATGTTAATGGGCATTTTTCAGGAGGGATTTTGTCACCAATTTTGATTCATGGCCTCTCTGTTGGCACACCTAGCCACATGGACTGTTTTCACAAATGTGCATCTATTCATCAATTCTGGCCACAAACCTCTCAGGTCACAAGTTTTAAAGACTGAATCAGAAGGAGGTAGAAATAGCTCAAACTGACTCAAGCCACTTGAGTCTTCTCTTGTATTTGAAGACCATTTAAACTGTCATCCACACAGTAGGAGTCCTTTCCTGAAGACATTTACCAAACTGGCTTGTCCACCAAAAATCATGTAGAAAGGAGAGCTAGAGCAGTTAAAAACAAAAACAAAATCTTAACACATGCAGCTCATAAAAAGTAAGCATGCAATTAAACACTTATGTCTATGATTTGACCTACAAATAACTTCTTGGGCTTAGAAATTAGTTGTTTTTTAAAGGCACTCTCCTGTTAACTTTTTGCCTGTTTGTTTACCTGTTTTGTGCCAGTACTGTGGCTTGAACTCAGGGCCTCATGCTCTCACTTAAGTTTTTTACTCAAGGATGGCACTCTACCAATTTATGAGAGGTCCACTTTTTTGTGGTTAATTGGAGGTAAGAGTCTCATAGACTTTCCTGGCCAAGCTGGCTTTGAACTGTAATCCTGAGATCTCAGCCTCCTAAGTAGCTAGGATTACAAAGAGTGAGCCACCAGTACCCATCGTTTTGTCTATTTTTCCTCCCATCATTCACTGGGTGGTTTCCAAATATCTTCTCAGTGGTCCCCATAAAAGTCATCTCCAATTTCAATGGCTTATTCCTATTTTAAGGATGAGACTATAGAGCCCATTGTATTTCTTACTGAGAAGAAATTTGAACTTGGGGCAGTTCTTTGCACCCTTACAGTCTTCCCTCTCCTTTTGGAAAAGCTGCTGGGTCATCATTTACAAATGTGAAGTATAGAATGAACTAGATAAGTAAATAATGAACCAAGTCTTGTCATCAACTCATTCACTTTTTAACTATTTCCTGGTGGTCTGGTATATAAAATTTTCCTTTTGAGAATTTAAAACCATAATAGGATAGCATCATTTTTAAATCAGATTAAGTTTTTAGTGTATGCTATCATACACTAAATATATTAAATTACTTATTGGACTAAACCAATTAACAATGGATATTGTTCCATTTCAACATTTTAAAAAGCCATGTCTAGGTAGGAATGTGTTGTTTAGTTCACGCTGCCAAATCAGATTCCAGTATAAGAAAATATCAAATATGAATCACTAGCTGTAAAATTCAAAATCTTTATGTGGATCGTAATGAGAAACAGGGGTTGTTCTCATTTTGTGAGCATAACTTCTCAACTCTCATTATGATCCCTTGAAGAAAAAATTGTATTATTTCGGGTCACTTAAGACAAGCAGAGTCATTTTTTCTGGATAATAAATTGTAATTGAATCATCAAATTAACATTTGGAGAAAACAGTTTCCATACCAATGGAATATGATGATGTGACTCTAAAAATCATTGGTGTTATAAGGGAAAAATTAGATTTTTCCTTATAAAAGCTTAGATTTATCTAGCCTAAATCCCCTTTCATTCTTCTAGTTCAATCCTTATGTGTAATTTTCTCTCTCCAATATAATAAAAGAAAGAACCTTGCAATTTCATTTTTATCTTCCTTGCCTGGTGTGTGTGTGTGTGTGTGTGTGTGTGTGTGTGTGTGTGTGTGTGTGTGTGCATGCTTGTGCATGCTAGTAGCGGAGTTTGAACTCAGAGCTTCATGCTCAGAGCTTCATGCTCTTGCTTAGCTTTTACACTCAAGCCTGGTGCTTTAACCACTTCAGCCACCTCCACTTCTAGCTTCTTGCTAGTCAATGGGAGATAAGAGTCTCTCTACTTGTCTAGGCTGGATTCAAACCACAATCCTCAGATCTCAGCCTCCTGCATAGCAGCTAGGATTACAGGTGTGAGCCACTGGTGCCTGATAATACTTCTTCACACTTCTAAAGCAATACATTTCTATTCATGTGGTAATCTTTTTTTTACATACATAAATTTTTTTATTGTAAAGATACTATACAGAGGGTTACAGTTACATGAGTGAGGTAATGAGTACACTTCCTCTTGAACATTGTTAGCCCCTCCATTGTTTTCCCCCTACCATCCCCTCCCTCCCTCCCTTCCCCGAAGTTCTTTTTTTTTTTTTGATTGTGATTAAGTGATTACATAATTTCTAAGTCTCAAGTTCATTCTAACTTTCCTGGAGCAAATTGTCTATCACAGTCTGTAATATATAACAGTGTTCACATGTTATACACCATACATGTGATCAGCAGCATGGGGATATTTAGTAGTGGTTCAACCAGATGAGCAGGAGTTCTTTGTTTCTTAAGTCCTGTTAGTTTTGTCGTATCACCTAACATTTTGGATTTATCATCCACTTATCAGGGAGACCATGTACCGTTTGTCTCTTCGCTCTTGGCTTACCTCGCTCAACATGATTCCTTCTAGCTCCATCCATTTCCCTGCAAATGCCATTATTTTGTCATTTCTAATGGCTGTATAATATTCCATTGTGTATAGATACCACAATTTTTGGATCCATTCATCTGTCGTGGGGCATCTGGGTTGTTTCCATATCCTAGCTATTGTGAACAGTGCTGCAATAAACATGGAGGTGCACGTGTCTTTGTATATTGGTTCCTGTTGTTCAGGGTAGATGCCTAGAAGTGGTATGACTGGGTCATAAGGGAGGTCAATCTTTAGCTTTCTAAGGACCCTCCAGACTGCTTTCCAAAGTGGTTGTATAAGTGTACATTCCCACCAGCAGTGTAATAGGGTTCCTCTTTCTCCACATCCCCTCCAGCATTTGTCGTTGGCTGATTTGTGGATGTGGGACATTCTGACTGGGGTAAGGTGGTATCTCAGGGTTGTCTCATGTGGTAATCTTGGTACAATATCACTTCAAATCCCACGCATACACTGCTCTGTCAAGACCTAAGATTATTCAGATTTCAAAGAGATTACAAATTTTGGGAAGGGACATATTTTTTGCAATTAGAAGAAGTAAAATATCAATGAAAATTCAAATAGGTTTGACTTTTGAAACATGACTTGAACTGATTTATTGATCTGTCAAAACACAGAAAAGTCATTTGTTGTGAAAAACTTTCCCACATAGTGGGAAATTGCATCTACTCTATAAGGAATACACAGATGGCATTACATACAGTTTCAGTCTAGAACTAAAGACAATCAAGTTTAATCAATTTCCGGCAGAATTTAATTTTTTCTTATTATAAAGGTGATGTACAGAGGAGTTATAGTTACATAAGTCAAGTAAAAAGTCTATTTCTTGTGAGACAATGTCATCCTTTCGCACGCTCCTTTTTCCTCTTGTTCCCATCACAAGTTGTACAGTTCATTTTGCATATAGTATCTAGTGAGTACCACTGCTACATTTGTTCACCCTTTGTTCCTCCATTTCTGTGCCTCTCCTTACCCTCCCAAAGACAGATAAATGAACAAACAAGACAAAAAGAAAACAAAACAGCAACAAAGGGAAAAAAACCTCTTATTTCCATTTTCTGGAGTTCATTTCAATAGGTATTATTTTGTATGATCAGATGCACATAGATAGTGTGCCTTTGTGTTCTCCTAAGAGTGTCTTCCTTTAGTTTCACTATGTGTGAAATAGGCTCAGAATTTGTAGCTTGTTTTGAGTATGGATGTTCCTGAGGGAGTAAGTCATATAAATCAAATAGGACTCAAATGCACAGAGAACATCAGAAGCATTTCCAGTGTCTGAATCTTGATTTTTCATTGCCGTACACATTAATGAGCCTTTTATTTCTAGTTCTACATTTCAGGATAGGTACAGTAGACATAGTGTAGTGGAAGAGATTGAAATAAACGGTGAAGTTGATGGGTGAGAGATGATTTTTTTTAAAAAAGAAAACAATGAAGAAAAGAAAAAATAGTAGTTAAATACTTACAATACTCATGAGAAAATAAAGGCAGGCAGAAGAAATCATTTGAACTAAGGGACAGCAAGTTGAAAGCATGAAGGCAGAGAGCTTAAAGATGAAGCAAAGCTGGGCACCAGTGGCTCACGCCTATAATCCTAGTAAGTTGGGAGGCTGAAGCCAGCCCAGGCAGGAAAGCCCATAAGACTTTTATCTCCATAAACTACAGTCCCCCCTCCCAGCCAAAAAAAAACTAGAAGTGGAGCTATGGCTCAAGTTATAGCACACTAACCTTACAGCAAAGGAAGCTCAATGACATCACCCAATCCCTGAGCTCAAGCCTCAGGACTGGTGCGCACGTGTGTGTGTGCGCACACACACACACACACACACACACACACACACACACGGTGAAAGAAAGATGATCTCTTTCCAAGTATGCTGAGCAAACTGGATACCCACAGTCAGAACAAAACTCGATCCTCTTTCCTACTAAGTACAAAACTTAATTCCACATGAATTAAAGAACCCAATATAAAGCCTAAAGTTTTTAAAATACTAGCAGAAAACACCAATGGAACTCTTGATGATGTAGGCTTGGGCAATTGCTTTCTGACAGGAACTCCAATAGCTCAGCAAGAACACCAAAAAAAAAAAAAGATTGCATTGAATTAAAAACAGCTTTGTAGCAACAAAGGAAACAATAATAACCAGAGTGAGAACACTACAGAAAATAGGAGAAATTCTTTTCCTATTACCTGTCCAACAGATGATTATTATCCAGAATACATAACAAATTCAAAAATTTAAAAACTCCCAGAACAAGTAATTTGATCAATAAATAAGTAAATAAACTGAAAAGATATCTCCAAAGAAGTAAAAATGGCCAACACATAAGAAAAAAAATGTTCAACATGTTTGCTCATCAGGAAAACATAAATCAAATTAGGTTGAGACACTATCACCCTAGTCAGAGTGATTATCAGCAAGGACACAAGCAACAACAAATGCTGGTTAGGATGCAGGAACGAAAGGATGAAGGTGTTAGTAGGAAAATGAATTATGCAGTTTTAGGATGTAATTTAATAAAATGGACATTAGTACAAGTGCTATGAAAATCACTACAGAGATTCCCTGAGAAACTACAACTAGAACTTCTATATAATGTTATTCTTGAATATATCTCCAAATGAATCAAAGCCTGTGTGTGGTAGACACCTGGCTGCCATGTTTATCACAGCACTATTATTGACAGACAAGTTGTGGAATCAGCCAAGGTACTTGTCAGTGGACAAGTGGATAAAGAAAAATATTCTGCAGAAATACAATGGAGTATTAGTCATCCAGAAATAAGAATGAAATCCTGTCTTTAGCAGGACAATAGATGTAACTGGAGATCATCAAATTAAGGGAAATGGCCAGACTTAAAAAGAAAAGTATCATATTTTCTCTCATAAATAGAATTCAGGTGGTGGGTGGGGAGATGGTATGAAAGGATAAGGGGATGGTAGAAAAGTGAGAGGGAATCCAAAGGAAGGTAAAGAGAAGCATAGGGAATATGAATATGATCAAAGTATATTATATGCATTTATTATGCATTATAGCAACACATTCTATGTAACTGATATGTACTAATAATAGAATCTGCTGTATGTGAGCACCTTTTTAACCCACTTAATGAAAATCAAAACGTATTTTTTAAAAAAGAAGAAATATAAGTCAGGTGGCTCATATTGTTAATCTTAGCTACTCAGGAGGCTGAGATCTGAGGACTAGAGTTTGAAGCCAGCCCTGGCAGGAAAGTTTGCGAAACTCTTACCAATGAACAAGAAGTAAAGTCGCTTAAATAGTAGCCTTGAGCAAACACACACACACACACACACACACACACACACACACACAAAGATAGGAAAATAATTGGGAGAAAGTATATTAAAAGAACTGAGAAATCCAAGCGGAATAAAAAAGAATGACATGTAGCTTAGCACCAAAATGAGATGTGGCACCATACTGTAGAAAGCATGAGACAAATGGCAAAGGCAGAAGAGACAAAGAAGGGCACAGACAAATGAAAGGCAACTATGTTCAATGGCATTCTACCAAGACACCAGCATTACGCAAGGAGAGAGCAAAGTAGAACAACCGTTTCCTGACTCCAGGAAAGAGTAGTATATTCCAATAATTCCAATCTTGCTGTCAGTGGAGGAAGCATCAAACACTTGTTTTATTTTTGTGAACAACTGCAGTGAAAGTCAACAAGAGACAAAGATGAAGAGATGGGTTGTAGAAACCAACCAACAAACAAAAAAGGTCGTTTTTGGTGAAAGGAGGGAAAATAAACTTGATTGTGTGACTGTGTGTGTATGCACCCAGTGGGATTTGAGTCAATTTGCCTGACAACAGAATTTTCCAGAAGTTCCTGTATTTAAACACAGCCTCTTTCTACTATTACTAACTTGATTGGTTTGTGTAAGCTACAGATCTTTTCACTAAATAGCTTATTTTAAAAGGAAATTAACAATCTAAACAGTAATATGGATTTCATGTGCTCGTTATTTTTTCCTTCATAGGCATATAAATAAACAATGTATTTCCTGCAGGAACATCGACACTAACTTCTTCCACCATGATTTCTATGCAAGGGCGGGGAGTAAGGTAAGTCTTACCTTCTCATGTGGCCAGAGCTCTACCACTGGAGCCACACCTCCCGTCCTACTCCTAGCTTTAAGCAAGGGAAGAGAGGGCTTCTGTGAGTCTTCCATAGAGATGGCCAGTCTGTGATAAACACTAAGGAAGCATGGAACACAGTAGCACATTGGGCCATGAATACCAAGGCCTGGGTGGGGCAGGGCTGGGTGGGGCAAGGGGAGTGGGAAGGAGGAAAGGCCCCATGAGCCTTGGTAAAGACAATGAACATTGTCACTGCTATTCCATTTTATTGATCAAAGCAATTGACAAAACTGGTCCAGAATCTAGAAGTGAAGAAATAGACTTGATCTCTGATGGAATGAACTGCACAGACTTTGTGGCAATGTGTGTGTGTGTGTGTGTGTGTGTGTGAGAGAGAGAGAGAGAGAGAGAGAGAGAGAGAGTCCTGTAGGGCTTGAGCTGGGGGTGGGGGGAGCTGAGCATTGTCCCTGTACTATTTTGCTCAAGGCTAGGGCCTTGTAGTAGTACTTGAGCCACAGCTCCATTTCCGGCGATTTTGGTGGTTAAATGAAGAAAGATTCTCACAGTCTTTCCCGGTTGGGCTGGCTTTGAACTGTGATCTTCAGATCTCTGCCTCCATAGTAGCTGGGATTCCAGCTGTGAGCCACTGGGCACCTGGCTTTATGGCTATTTTAAACCTACCAGAGGTGGTGTAATCATCCACACACTCAACAGCTGCAGAGACGGCCACTGACATACCTCTAGAGAGGGGTGTCGGTTTGGAGCACCGTTCCCATATTGTTTTGAAGAGATGGGATGCCAGGACTGAGTATGACTGAGTTAGATAAGGCAGAAGCTGGCTTCTTTCATCAGAATGCTGATTCTCACAGATTCCAAACAGTCAAGCAGAGCGTTCCTGTGCAACCTTGTCCAAGTGAACCAGAAGAACAAGAAGGACCATTTAAAGAGCAACTCATCTGATTCCAATCAAAGAAGGCAGAGTGTTTCTTCCTCTCCTACAGTGTCTGTCAATGGGAAGAAGAGCAGGCATAGGAGTTATGGGAACAGCTCTACCTCAGTGTGGAGAGATCTTGATTAGGAAGCCTTAATGACAACAGTAATTTGATAGTGCTTTATTTAACACATCTAGTTTCAAAATGGCTAAAATAAACAAGACTAGGGTCAGGAGGTATGGCTCCTACCTGTAATCCCAGCTACCCAGGCCGAGATGGGAAAGATCGCCATTTAAGCTCAACCTGAGATAAAACTCAGCAAGACCCCATCTCAAATAGCCTTGCCTGAGGCCACGGAAGGAGGGCTAGTCTCAGGCCAGCTGTAGCCAAAACTTGAGCCGTTATCTGAAAAACAGTGCAAAAAGGGACAGTGGTAGGCTCAAAGGGTAGAGAGCATTAGGCCCTTAGTTCCAACTGCCTATCCACCAAAGATGAATGAGGAGGCCCTTTTACAAGCATTACAAGAAACCATATAGATATTCCTCAAAAATTAAAACTAGAACTACAAACTGGGTGCAGTGGTACACACCTGTAATTTCAACGATGTGGGAAGAACATGCAAGCAGACTGTGAATTCAAGACCAGCCAGGACAATAAAACAAGAATCCCTATCTCAGTAAAATGAAAAAAGGAAAAGGAAAATCCCATGGATCTATTCGATAAAAATTCAAAGGAAATAGAATCAGTATGTCCAAGAGATGTAGCAATTCCATGTTCATTCCCAGTAGCCAAGATACATAATCAACCTAAATGTCCACTAGTGGATGAATAGATAAAGAAAATAAGAAATGCATACATATGCACACATACTCACATATGCACACATACACATATGCACACTCACCTTCTCTTACTTGCAACAACACAGAAGAACCTGGAAAACATTATACTATGTGACATAAAGTCAGACACAAAACAATAAATACTGCAAAAAGTCTCTTTTACACAGAATCTAGAAATATTGGGGTCTTAGGAAAAAGACAGAATAAAATAGCTGTTGCCAGAGTAGAAGCTGGTGGAGGGTTTTCTAAGTCAATAACAGGAATGAAAAAAATGCTAGAGATCAAATGTAGAGCGCAGTGTCTGTAGAAGAAACTTGCTGAGAAATTATACTTCAAATGTTCTGAAAAGGTAAGCATATGGTTTCATGGGATATGTATTCTACCTTTGATGCTTTTACAATCAGTGTTATAATCTATGAAAACAAATAACTTTTTTTTCTTTTTTTATTTTATTTTATTTGTGAAAATACTGTAGAGAGGGGTTACAATTGCATAGGCAGGATAATGCGTACATTTCTTACCAAGCATTGCAGCCTCCTCCTTTGTTTACCCTTCACATCACTTCCCAGCCTCCCCCCTCCCCCCATCCCAATCCTTCTCCTTCCCCCCTCCCCCCCTCCCCCCCCCACCGACGTTGTAAAGTTCGTTTTGGACATGACAACTAGTACTTCTCATTGTTGAACATACAACTTTTTTGGTGTGTGCTTGAACTCAGGGCCTAGGCACTACCCCTGAGTTTTAGGGGGGTTGGGTTTTGTTTTGGTTTTGCTTAAGGCTAACATTCTACTACTTGAAGCACACCTCCACTTCCGGCTTCTTGGTAGTTCATTGGAGATAAGAATCTCACAGACTTTTCTGCCAAGACTGCCTTTGATCCAGGATCCTCAGAGCTCAGCCTCCAGAGTGGCTGGATACAGCTGTGAGGTATTAGCACCTGGCTCCAGCCTCTCCTCATATTCATCTTGATCAATTAAATTGTGGTCTTAGACGTTCCAGCTATATTTTACTAGAAGATCCTAAAGAAGAGTCTTCTAAAAATGCAGCAATGGACAACATTCATTTGAAGTGCTTTAAAATTAGCTTCTAATATTAAAACCACATACTCAACATGAAGATTGTCTTTTACCCAGGCACTGGTAGCTCACACCTGTAAGCCTACCTACTCAAAGGCTGGAATCTGAGAACCATGGTTCAAGCCAGCCCAGCAGGAAAAGTCTATGGCACTCTTATCCCTAATTAACTAACAATAAAAAGAATCCAAAAGCGGTGTGTGGCTCAAGTGATAGAGCACTAACTTTGAGCAAAAATGCTCAGGAACAATACATAGACCAGGACTGGCATTTTTTTTTAAATAGACTTTTCATCTCATGATTTATAATATTAACACTTTCAATTCATCTTCTTCCGAATAGGACATAAACCCACCAGATATTTAGAATGTTTCACGTATGCTTTTTATTCCCCTCAATCAGATCTGACCGAAACCCCAAATTCTATCATTTTATGTGCAACACCATGAAGTTAGGGCATGCAGAAAGCTTTCAGTAGTTGCAGCTTCTATGCGAATGTGTGAGAAAAGGGATCACTTAGTTCCCATGTTTCCTAAGCAGAAAATATAGCAACTTTCGGCTTCACCGGGCCCTGTGCTCCCTGGGGGAATTGCAATTTCAGACTCAAATAGACCCACAGTTACCAGAGCAGGGAGAGCAGCTCTAGGTATCAGCTCCAGGGAGCTGCCTCAGGCTGAAGGGAAGAAGGGACTTCGTGCTAGGTGCTGGTGGCTCACACCTGTCATCCAAACTACTCAGGAGGCTGAGCTCTGAGGAGCATGGTTCAAAGCCAGCCTGGGCAGGAAAGTCCATGAGACTCTTATCTCCAATGAACTACCAAAAAGCAGGAAATGGAGCCGTGGCTCAATGTGTTAAAGTACTAGCCTTGAGCAAAAAAAAAAGCTCAGGAACAGTGCCCAAGCCCTGAGTTCAAGCCCTAGGACTGGTACCAAAAGACAAAAAAAAAAAGACTGATAAAATGTTAACGTAACAACTTGCATATCAATAGAACATCAATAGATCTCTGGAAGGTAGTACAAGAAAATGATAGCAGCTTTCATCCCTAGGATGAGAGGAAAGTCTGGGGACAAAGCCAGGGAGACAGATGGGGACACAAAGGGGAGACACTGGCTTTTCCTGTATGTTCATTTTCACTTCTTGGATTCTCTTCCCAGTTCACATAATATCCATTAAAATACAAGTAAGACAACACAATGTTCCATTCAAGCGTGTATTGTCTTATATGGTTTCTTAAATGCCTTTTGTCTCCATAATGTGCCCTAGAACCCACAAAAACCCTATGAGAGTAAGACACTAGGAGCTCACGCCTGTAATCCAGCAAGCGAGGCTGTGGCCTGTGGAATGTCCAGTATGATGATCGGTATGAGGCCAGCTATGGTCACATACAACATTATATCCATCCTAAGGCAGTTGGACTTTGTCCTGCAAGTCATTAGAGTAACTGCTGTGTTTAAGTGAGAATAAGCAGATTTTTGTCAAGTCTGTTTGTTTGTTTTGTACTAGTTGTGGGGCTTGACCTCAGGACCTGGGTACTACTTCTGAACTCATTCCCTACCACTTGAGCCACAGCTCCATGTCTAGTATTTTTGGTGGTTAGAGATGAGAACTTCATGGACTTTCCTACCTAGGCTGCCTACAAACCATGATCCTCAGATCTTAGCCTCCTGAGTAGGTAGAATGACAGGGTCAAGTTTATTTTTGCAGCATAGAAAATGGAGTCACAGAAACCAAGACTGGATGCAGAAGACAAGTGAGAAGTTCATGGTGGTCTTAGCCAGGGTGATGGAAAAGAGATGGAGCAGAGCTTTGTGAATGATCGAGGAGGTATAATTCAGGGAAGACATTCTTGTTTCTTTGGGAAACTTGATGAATAGGAAGTACAAGCTTTCAAAATAATGAGGCACAAAGGTTTGGGTGGAGAGAGAGGAAATGTGATATTTTGGTTTTTTTCAAGATGTACTGTGCTTTGGCTGCACATAAGTATAAAGCTTGGAAGAAAAAGGAGAATGAAAATAATAAAATGAAGGTAAAAACAAAAGTGGCTCATGCCTGGAATCCTAGCTATTCAGGGGTCTGAGATCTCAGGATCCAGGGTTAAAGACAACCGAGGCAGAAAAGTCTGTGAGACTCATCTCCAATTAACCACCAACAAAACAAAACAAAACAAAAAGTCAGAAGTAGAGCTGTAACTCAAATGGTAGAGTGATAGCCTTGAGCAAAAAATGCTCAGGGATAGCACTCAGGCCCTGAGTTCGAGCCCCAGGACTGGCATATAGGCACAAAAAAGCCACTAGCCTAATATTGTTTCTGAGGTTTAGATCGCCATTCACAGAAAGTAGAGTGAGGAGATTATGGAGGGAGGAGGGTGCTGGGAGCAGGGCCTCCAGGATCACAAAGCATCACAGAAATGAAAGGGCAGACAGCGTTGTAAAGGAGAAAGCATGGTCAGCACTGTGAGACCATGGGGAGAAACCAAACAAGGAAATGTCAAAGAGATGAGCACTGGGCTTACCAAGCAGAACATGCCCAGGGGGTCCTTGTGGGATAGGTGATGAGGACGGAAGGCAGATTGCATGGAATGGAGAAGTAAGTGAAACTTCTGCGCAGGAAACCCTTTTCAAGAGTTCCAGTTGTTAAGGGAAAAAGAGAGATAAGGCACAAGTTGGAAGAGGATGCAGTCACAAAGGTTTTAGGAGAGACTGGAACATGTTTATATCTTAATGGAGAAAGCCAATACATCTAAGAGAGGAGTTAGTGGGAAGAGATGTCTGAGATAGTGTGGTAAAACTTTCAAATGGCAAGATAAATATGGACAGATCTTCACTGTCTTTCAGTTTGGATGGAAGAGGGGAAATGTATGTCAATAATTCAGTTTTCAGCCGGTAATCCTAGCTACTCAGAAGGCTACTCAGAAAACTGGAAGTGGTGCTGTAGCTCAAGTGGTAGAGCACTAGCCTTGAGCTGAAGAGCTGCGGGACAGTGCTCAGGCCCAGAGTTCAAGCCCCATGACCAACAAAATAATAATAATAGTAATCATAATCATAATTCAGTTTCAGTTTTCTAGTCAAAGACTGAATAAAGACAAATCAAAAGCCTCAAGCAGTACCTTGGAGATTGCAAATGTTTCTAATTGGGAAAGGAGTAGACCCTCACCAAGGAGGTGAATCTGAGATTTGTCTTGAAGAACTAGGAGATATAGTCTCAAGCAG
This sequence comes from Dipodomys ordii, assembly GCF_000151885.1. Classification (NCBI taxonomy): domain Eukaryota; kingdom Metazoa; phylum Chordata; class Mammalia; order Rodentia; family Heteromyidae; genus Dipodomys; species Dipodomys ordii. Next base: position 9,846,450 of record NW_012267276.1, on the reverse strand, counting down.
AGGGAAAGCACTACTAAAGTGGAGGATGGGAAAGGAGAGTGGGTAAGATTGGAAGGAAATACAAGGTGTATAGAATAATAAGTGGCTCATGCCTATGATCCTATCTATTCAGGAGGCCGAGGTCTGAGGATCACCAACCCTGTCAGGAAAGTCCATGAGACTCCCATCTCCAATTAACTACCAAAAAGCTGGAAATGGTGCTGTGGAGCACTAGCTTTGAACATAAATGTTCAAGAACAGCGTAAAAGCCCTGAGTTCGAGCCCCAGGATTGGCACCCCCTAAAAAAAGGGGGGTGGGGGGGGAAAGATACACACATCACACCAAGGAGTTTGCCTTTGTTTTCAACATACAGTGGAAAGCGATGAGCAGATTTTTAATATTTAAGAAATAAAACACCAAGGATTCAAATTAAGACATGAAAGCATACTAAAATCAGAGGTGTATAAAATTTTGAATGCTTCAAAGACAATCATAAATCTCTGTGAGGCATTAATGAATGAAGAAAGTGGTGGTGTGGGGTGAACAAATTGAAGGCACCCGCAGTCATTCTTCCGCTGAGATAACCTAGCAAGCTGATCTCTGTTTATGCCTCCACCTCAACAGTGAATTCTGACTTAGTATCTCACCACCCATCCTCGCAGGTCCTTAATAGATGGAGCTGGCTAGCTCCAAAATGAATTCTAGGCTTCTCAAAGTACAAAGCTTTTATAAGTAACATTTACAGAGCACGGAGGACTTTGTATTTGTACATAGAATATTAAATCCAACCCTGCTGTGTGAAATTTCATTTTGGAAAAACGACGGAAAGGACGTATATCAAACTGCTCTGTTCTTTTTGAGAATGTCAGCTTATCTGAGTAAATATGTAAGAAAGATCATGGACTTGCAAAACCTATGAGGGCATGGAAAATAACTTTTAAAAAGGTATTGGTAGCTATTTCAATTTAATTTAAAACTTTTCCCTCCGCTGACAAGAAAATGAAATGATATTTTCTGTTTTGTGGGTGTGCTGGCTTGGGGCCTGGGTGCTGTCTCTGAGCTTTTTTTTGCCCAAGGGTAACATTCTACCACATAAGCCACAGCTTTACTTTCAACTTTTAGGAAGTTCATTGCAGATAAGAATCTTCCACCTTTATTTTTCCCCTAATGCTCGATAGAGAAATGGACTCATGGGGCTGGGAAGGTGGCTCAGTGGTAGAGCACTTGCCTTGCGTGCCTGAGGCCCTGGGTTCGATTCCTCAGCACCACATAAGCAAAAAGCAAAAAAAAAAAGCCGGAAGTGGCGCTGTGGCTCAAGTGGTAGAGCGCTAGCCTTGAGCTGAAGAGCTGAGGGACAGCACCCAGGCCCAGAGTTCAGGCCCCACGACCGGACCCCCCCCCAAAAAAAAAAGAAAATTGGGACTATTGACATGCAGTCTTATCATTTTGAAGGTACGTAGTAATTCATGCCCTTTTTTGAGGGGCTTGAACTCAAGGTCTGGGAGCTGTCCCTGAGCTTTTTCTTTGCTCCAAACTGTCACTCTACCACTTTGAGCCACAGCTCCACTTCTAGTTTTGGGGGTGGTTAATAAAAGATAAGAGTCTCACAGACTTTCCTTCCTTGACTGGCTTTGAACCACAATCCTCAGCTCTCAGCCTCCTGAGCAGCTAGGATTACAGGCATGAGTCACCAGTACCTGGCAATCATGCCATTTTGTTGCTCAGAACACCAGAGCGCTGACTGAAATGGAGACAGTAAAGGTATTCCAAGGATCAAGTGAAAATGAAGACTACTGGGAATGGGGTGAGATGAACTTCATTTTACACTCGGGAAAAGGTTTTGTGTAGATTTAGTTCACATCTTGAGACTTTGAGTAGAGTGGAATTTAATTTGGTAGAGGAAAATTGAAGGCAGTATGGCATTCAGTTTGTAGCATGGTTCTTTCTGGCTACTTTTAACCAAGTTCACCATCAGAATTAGAAGCTAACACACAGAGTGGAAGATTTGCACAATGTGTATTTTGAGCTCAACAAGGACTGCATTTAAAGTTGCAGACAAGGGTGGCATGGCTGCAGGGGAAATCATGGTCTCAAATCTTGTAAAAAGACAACAGGAGAGAGACTTGCAGAGCCTCTCACAAGCAGGAAAGTCATACTTATCACAGCATCAAGGGTACAGACTTTAAGTTACTAGAAAGACTTGGCCCTGCACTCTAGGGTACCCTGCATGCAGTAGGAAAGGATTTTAGGGAGTTCTGCTGCTGTGACCCTCAGCTGCTGCTAGAGGCCTCGAACCAAGGGGTCTGGACAACAGCTTGAGCAGCCAACAGGCCTTGGCCGCCTGCTCTAATCAATGATGGTTTCGCAAACGATGCAAAATGGAATTGTAGGTGATGGAGGTTTCCACCAAGATTTCAAAGGGACCTGGCCAGGCAAGGCGATGTGGGACAGGATTCATGCTGGCAGCTCCCAGGAAGGGTGAAGACCCCAGAGAGAATGCTGGGAATCTGGACAGAGGTCACGGGAGCTGCACATGGAGAGGGCTGGGCCTACACCTGCCAGAGCCTGAATGCAAGTGCACTGCGCAGGCGAACTGCTCAATCCAGTGTCATCCCTGCTGGGTTTAGGACTAGGGTCAGTTTCCTTCTTGTATTCTCCTGTTCTTCCCATTCCACATGAGTAAACTTACTCTGTGCCATTGATCTTGAAGTGTGTGACTTTGTTGTTGTTGTTAAACAGGGATTCAAGGCATTGAATCTTGAGTCTCCTTGAGTCTTGAGGCTCCTAACAGACTTGGACTGTGGACCTTTGAATGACGTTCGAACTCTTTTTAAATTTCTTTTATTGTTATTAGAAAGGTGTTGTACAGAGGGATTACTGTTAGCATAAGTCAGGTCAAGAGTATATTTCTTTTTGAACAGTGTCACCCCTTCCCTCGCTCACTCCCGTTTTTCCCTCCTTTCCCCACCCACAAGTTGTATCATCCATTTTCCACATGGTGTCCAGTGAGGGCCACTGTGCATTTGTTCACCCTTTGTTCCTCCATTTTTGTGTCTCCCCCATAGACAGATAAATGAACAATCTCTCAACTGAGGGGCTTACAGGTATATCACACCATACCTAGTTTTCAAGAATTTTTTCAAGATTTTTAGATAATGTGTATACTGTGTGTGTATACTGCGCAGGTATACTGTGTGTGTATGTGTGTGCACGTGTGTGCGCACACGCGCGTGTGTGTGTGTGTGCATACTGGTTATAGAGCTTGGAACTGGAACCTGTCTATGAGCTGTTTTGCTCAAGGCTGATGCTCTACTGCTTGAGCCACAGCTCCACTTCTAGCTCTTTGCTGATTAGCTGGAGAAAAGAGTCTCCCAGATTCTTCTGCTCAGGCTGGCTTTGAACCATGATCCTCAGATCTCAGCCTCCTGAGAAGCTAGGATGACAAGTATGAGCCATAGATGCCTGGCTCAATTTGCTTTGAAAGTAACAGTTGATAGTAGCATTTCACTATTTGCTTACTGATGGTTTTGTAGTCCTATTATTTCTTTCTTCTCAGACTGTCTTCCATTGCAATTTGATGATCTCTTGTATCTTATTTCTTTCTTTCTTTTTTCTTGTGCTGATACTGGAACTTGAACACAAGGCTTTTTATGTTTTTTAGTTTCTTTTCTATTATCATCACCATATAGTCATATAAGACATCTTCTAGTTACAATAATGTATTGTAACTTTGTAACAATTTTATATACCCTCCTCACATTCTATGTTATTGATACCACAATTTATACCTTCCTATATTGTGTACCATCAAATTATATGTATATATATACATGCTTTTTATTTTTTCTTCAATACCTTTGTCACTCAACATTTGTACTAGAGATAAAAGTTACTTGTAAGCCATAATGGGAAGATTCTGAATTTGATTACAAACTAACCTTTACCAATGTGTATTTTTCTAGTTGTCATGTTATTAACAAGTACCCTTTTAGCTTAGTTTATCATCTCTAGAAAGGCAAGTCTAGTGACAACCTATCTCAGCTTTTATTTCTCTGAGAAAGCCCTTACCTCTCCATTTTAGTTTTAACAAATTCAATATCCCTGATTGGTGCTTTTTAATCTTTCAGAAATTTGAGTATATTAATCTACTATCTGCTGGCCTACAAAATTTCTGTTGAAAGCTCACAGATAAACTTATGGAGGACTCTTTGATTAGTTGCTTTTCCCTCACTGCTTTCAGAATTCTTTTATTATTTACCTTTCATAGTTCAAATACACTCTGTCTGAGTACAGTCATCATGTTGAGCCTACTTTGGGATTTTTAAACTCTATATATCTAGATATTCATATTTATAGATGTGGGGAAACTTCAGCCATTATTTTTTCCAGTATCTTCATCTTTTTCTCTCTTATCTATCAAAAATATCTAATATATATATACAAATAATAACATACACACATATATACATATATGTATATATATATGAAATGTATGTGCGTATATAGTATATTGAAATATACCATATAAAATATTATATAATGTAAATACAATATAAATCATGAATATATTATATATAGGCTATATGTGGTATATTTTACATGGTATATACTATATAATATATTATAGACATAATATAATATATAGATATATAAATAATATTGTATTATGTATTTACATATTAATATATTATATATAAATAGTTATCACATAAATATATTGTATAGTATTACATATTATATATGCTATATATTATGTATTTATGTATAATATATATTATATTATATATTATGATGGTACCTTATAAATCTCATCCTTTTCTGAACTTCCTTACAGTCCTGACTAGTTATTTTTATGTAACCTTTCTCTGAGTTTACAAGTTTCTTTGGTCAAGTTTTCTATTGGAGTTCTCTATTGCATTTTTCACTTCATTCATTGCAGTCTTCCAAAATTTTTGCTTTGTTTCATTATGTTTATTGTATCATTTGTAGTTTGTTTTTATTTTGTTGAGGCATTGTTTTCTGACATAATTTAGTTGTCTCTCTGTGTTCTTGTTTAGCTTACTGAGCCATCTCTACACATTAATCTAAATTATTTTCTAGGCAATCTGTGGGTTTCTATTTGGGGGAAAGTCAGTTGTTGAGACTGCAGTGATTTCCTTTGCTGGCATTGTGTTTGCATGACTCCTGTGAACCCTGTGACCTTGAGTTCACATCAGCACATTGAAAGGGAGAAGCACAGCTTGTGCCTTACAGATGCATACCTTCTGCCAGGCTCCTGGGCTGGGAGAGCTGCCCCCAGCATTGCAGATGAATCTGTTTTCTGTGTCTGCTTCCGGGTTGTAACTGGGCTTATGGTTGGCAGATCTATTACCAGGGCTGTAGGAAGCCTGGTGATTCCCAAGAAGAAGAATTGTCTCTGCAATCCCAAACAAGAAGTGGCTCAGCTAAATGCAATCATGGGGCATTACTGAATCCAATGCACCGGTCCCCTAGGAGAGGACATGTGCACACCCTGGGGGACATTAGACACATGCTCACACCAGGGAAAGATCTGTGACAACGTGACGAGGATAACAGCCATCCCAAAGCCCAGGAAAGCATCCTCTGAAGAAATCCAACCTCACCAACTCCTCAATCATCAGATGCCAGGCTCCAGAATGATGAGAATACTCAGGTCCATTGTGTAAGCCAGCCACTCAGGGGTGTTTTATTATGGCCGTGTTCCTTGTTCCTTGAGAACGTCTTGTTATATAGTAGAGTTGGTATTTAGACTTAAGAGCTCATCATTTATATGCTGTGTTGAAGAAGAACATTCAAGGGGAAATTAAGGAGAGTAACTCTGATCCTGGGTGGTGAGAGAGACAGACAGTGGTTATAGAGGAAGATGTCTGAGTAGTCAGTTCTAGTAACTTCTCTATCACATGAGGCCTTCTGCCAAGTAACCTGAGTCTCTTCCTACTGTTTGAATCCAGAATCTTAAGGATTCAACTAATTTGATCCCTTCAACCCTACGTATATGTACAGCTAGTAATGGACACAAAGCTACCCTTGAAACATCAAAAGTGGCTTGGATAGATCAGGCACCAGTGGCTCATGCCTGTGACCATAGCTACTCAAGAGGCTAAGATCTAAAGATCTTGGTTCAAAGCCATCCTTAGCAAGAAAGTGCATGAGACTCAGATCTCCAATAAAACACCAAAGAAACCAGAAGTGGAGCTGTGGCCCAAGTGATAGAGCACAAGTATTGATCAAAAAAGCTAAGGGACTATACCTAGGCCCCCTAGTTCAAGGCTCAGGCCCACACACACACACACACACACACACACACACACACACACACACACACACACGGCTTAAATATTTTAATGTATTTCAAAAATAAGCCAAGAGAAAGCAGAACAACCAAAGGAAATGACATGTCATATTATTTCAGGAAAATAATGGAACATATATTTTCTGGCCATGGGCTTTTAGACTGACTGTAGGCATCGAGGATATGGAAAAGGAACATCTTTCTGTAGAGCCCTGGCAGCAATTGGTACCACAGATGGGTAGAGCTTTTACCCTGCTAGGTAGTTTATGATGATCCAAATTTAAGGGTATAGCCTGAGAATTTGCACTGCTGCAAAACTCCTTATCTAAAGTTGATGCTGCTAGACTGGCAGCTACACAGTTAAGGAACAGTGTTTGCAGTATGAGTTATATCCTTTCCTACAACAAGGACATCACTGTTTAAATGCTGAAAATCACAGTGGTGTGTGTGTGTGTGTGTGTGTGTGTGTGTGTGTGTGTGTGTGTGTGTGTGTTTTGGGGCTTGAATTCAGGGCCTGAGCAATATCTCTGAACTTTTGTGCTCAATGCTAGCTCTCTACCACTTAACCCACAACTCTACTCATGCATTTTCCTACTCAGGCTGGCTTTGAACCATGGTACTGGTGGCATGAGCTACGAGTGCTTAGCTAAAAACCACAGTTTTTAGACACACAAAGCATTATGGTAAAGCCATTGTATTCATGCATGTGTCACTCTCTTGCTAAGAAACACTAACAATTTTTGCCCAGATTGTTTACCAAAGGTTTCATAGGCAACATGATAGAAAAGATACACCAATGCTTCGAAACCACTTGCCTCCATGGGAGAAAGCTGATCCTAATCTAGCTGTACCAGACTTATGGGGTAAAGCCACACATACATGGAGGGGGTTGGACAACAAGAAATAGTTTAACATTTCTATGCAAGACTAGCAGGATCCCCTAAAGGTAAATTGGACACCCAAGTGTGCCCCATGATGAATCAGAGTGGGATGTGTGCTACAGATACCTGGGAATGAGATTGTTCCGCCTTTGAAGAGTGGAATCAAGGACAGACAATGATAGATGAGAAAGAATAGACTTCCCGGTGATGTGCTCTGGCAAGGCAGGGAACCCATGCGGACCTTTCCTGAAATCAAAAGCTTCAACGAGCTGCCCCTCCTCCACCCATTATTTAAGCAATTATTTAAGCACCTCTAGATTAAGTGGCTTCCTTAGCCACCCTCAAGTTCACTAGACACAGAAATAAGACCTGGACTCAGGGCTTCCTTTAAAAAAAAAAAGACTACCAAATGTAACTCCTCCATATAAACACCCCATGAAATGATGAACAGTTCAAGACTGAGTGGAGGGATTGCCAGTATTTGTCTGTGAAGGCTCAAGCTCTTCATTAGTCAACCTTACTCCTTCCAGTGGCTTAGTGTATTCAGCCTTGGCTATTCAGACACGGAACTCCATTGGCAAGCTAATTTGGGCCAGCAGTAGGTGACAAGACCTTTCTCAAATAGAGGAAGTTCCACCTAACAGTGCTGTTCTAAAAACAAAACAAAACAAAACAAAATAGGATTGGTTCTGGAAAAAAAAAATGTAGGCACTGAATAACTACCACCACACACACACACACACACACACACACACACACACACACACACACACACACACGAGTCTTATTAGGAATCCTGTAGGGCATCGCTCATCGCTATGGTCAGAGGGTGGAGCTCACCCTTTAAGTTCCTTTAAGAGGAAGGTTGGGATCATTGAGTTGGCTCTCAGCTCCTCTCATTAAAAGAGACTTAAATGAGGACTCCTCACTGGGAAAGGGGAGGCAGGCAGGCTGGGTGAAGGAGGAGGCTCTGCTAACAAGCCTGGCATGGGGGCTCATACAGAGAACCAGTACAATCGACTTCCTTTGTTGTTCCCACATGGACTGGTGTATGAGAGAGAAGGCCCTGACGCTTTAGTTAAGGAGATCCCAAGAAAAGAAGCCAGATGGTTGCATAAAGACTTTGTGGAGATCAATGTGGCATGGTCTCTGTTGGACCCTTTCCTAGGACTCCAGTCTTACTTGGGGGAGAAAAAAATCTGTTCTCCTTCTAGTATGCTATACTCACCTGCTGTGTCTTGAATGTGCCCATATAAATGCAAAACAACTAAAAACAATGGAGAGTGTATGCACAAAGAGATCTCAATTAGCCCTCCTCCCTCCCAGGAGGTCAGTATTCTGTTGGTGCCATTGTCTGCTATGCCTATAGGGCGGGACTAGGTAATCACAAAACCCATATGATTGGCTCAGGAAAGATTCACTCTAGCCTCTTCTTTTGTCAATCAAACTAGTGTTCTTTTAAGCACTTACCTGGAACTCAGCACTTTTATTGTCCTTCCTGTTTCCTGAGTATTTTGGTTTGTCCAAACAGGGAGAATTGCTCCATTCCTACAATATATTCCCTACCATTTGGTCTTCAGGAAGAGTGTCCATGGAAAGTGAGCACAAGAAGAAGATCCTATTAAATCTTGGTGGCCATTACTTCAGGAATCATGTGTAGATTTGAGTGTCCTTTAACATCAAGTTATCTGTTGAAAATGCTTCAGCACAAGCAGATTGAACCTGGAGCAAGAATTGGAGGATGAGGGGTTTGGGGGCTGGAAATGACGCAGTGAGGGCAGAAGGTAGAGTCCACCTTATGATTTGTGTGACTTTGAAGAGATTCCTGAAGCAATTTGTTCAGTTCTTCAAAGCAAGGCAGCAGACTTTTCAAAATATCTATTACTGACCCTAGCACTTCGTTAACTCTTCAATGTATTTTTTTTTCCTCAACCAGACTTCTTGCCATATGTTTGGCACGTGTAATAGGTCCTCTCCTATCCTTAGTCATTGCCAGAAGTTTTCAAGGTCTGATGCCAATTCATTCCCAAGATCTTAGTAGTCTTAGCGTTTGGTCTTTTGGGGAAGAATTGTGGCCAATCATCCAAGTGTGTTTCCTGTCCACTTTCACTTCAACTCTAGTCCAATGAAATATTTATTGTTCACATTACTTATTCAAATTATTGAGCAACCTTCCAATTTTGAGGGGAGGGGGGGTCAATCTTAGGAATTTTGTGCACAATTCTGTTTTGTGTGGGAAACATTGACTCAGAGGAATTGTGACAGCGGTCATCATCCAGACAGAGTGCCTCCATATCCAAGTATCACTTGTTCTAGCCAAACCTAAGTACTAGCCAAGGAAAAGCACCAGGACCACCACCAAAATGCAGACCAAGGAGCCAGGGAGGCTTCCAGACGACAAGCAAAAAGTAAACAAGATCTTGCAATTAGCAGATCTCAGAAAGAGGAAAACAAAGTCCCCTGCAACCAAGGCACTGATGCATGCACGTAGTATTTGTTTGCATACTTCTGTATGTCCCATTAGGCACCGTGATCATTGCTCATGTTTGAAGCATGTCTAAAGGCATCTGAGATGGCTTTCAGATGGAATAGATGGAATTTGAAATATCAAGGTCCCATTGTGGTCTGTGATTGATTTTTCACAGTTGGTTTTGGTCGGCCGGTCTAGCACACCCCTGAGTCTTCACCTGACAGCTCACTTTTCCCCATCTTCTCACCAGCCAGGCTCCCTAGAGAAGGCTTAGCTGAGAGGCCTTCTCTGCCTCAGTTCCCATGCTCACTTGGCAATTCTGAAGCCGCTCTGAGACACTGTCATGTGAGCAGAGACAAAGGACACATGTTTTTTCTCATATGTAGAAGTTAGATCAAAGTTATAAATGTATATGAAAATATATTCATGGTCATATGCAGATAGACACAAACAAATTGACCAAAGTATGGTCTATGCAGAGGAGGAGTCCAGTGGTGTAACTCCTTTGAACAACCAGCTTAACAGTTTAACAAAATGAGTATCTGGAAGCTGAGACTTGTGTGTTGGAAGGAGGGGAGATCAGGGGAAGGGAACGGATGAATGAGAAGGAAGGTGGGTGAATAAGGTCATCATATTCAATGTACATGTATGCAAATGAAACCAGGTGACTTGAGGAGATAGGTGGGGTGGGGAGAGACGGAGGAGAACAATGCAAGGGTTGACATTGACCAAGATGCATTGCACTCATAAACTGACATGTTGAATGGAAACTCCTGTGTACAACTACTTAGATCATATTTTTTTTTTCAAAAAGACAAAAATTAGGATCACTCTGAATGTGATGCCCTAAACGAGGGGGAGGCCATCTTAGAGCTAGGCACCTAAACTAATGTGACAGTTGTCCTCAGAGGAAGAAGACATCTGAGCATGCCGTCGATTGGGGAGATATTGAAATAAGGATGCTGGGTCTAAGTAACATTGCCTTCTCCCTACCGCCATCCTAGCACCTTGATGGGTGGTGTGGGCTTTCCACCAGTTCTGAAAAACCAAAGAGGTAAAATAGGCCATGCTTTGCATTGCAGATGCACCATATTTTTTGCCCCAGGAAAGTTTTGCTCCAGAGAATGCTCCCTGTGATTGTTCCCTCAGATGGTTTGCTTTGCTCACTCTTGGTTGTTCCCCTAGATGGTTTGCTTTGCTTATGGAAAACACTGCTGTTAAGTTTGGTCTTCTACCCCAATCATGTGGTTTTTGCCTTTATAAACTTTGTGCTATAGATCTTTGGGATAGGAGCCCACTTGCAGTTGCCAGCTTTCCAATGAAGACTCCCAATTCAACCTCTCACAACTGATACCTTACAGCAGTATTAATAATGTTGCATAATACCATACTTATGCTGTGATGACAATGTAGTTTCTGAGGCACTGCTGAAATATATCTATTGTTAATACCTGCTATTTTTTAATATCTACTATATGCCAAGTAACTTGAGTACATTAATCTTTCCAAATCTCAGGCTCATAGATTTTTGTGGCTTTAAAAATTTTGAGCTAGGGGTGTCTTCGATTAAGATGCATTATACTCATAAATTGACATGTTGTATTAAGACCCCTTTATATAACTACTTAATTTTAAAAATATCATTCAGCACTGGTGGCTTCCACCTGTAACCCTGGCTACTCAGGAGGCTGAGATCTGAAAACCAGAGTCCAAAGAGAGCCCACACAAGAAAGTCTGTGAGTCTCTTATCTTCAGTTAACCATCAAAAAGCCAGAAGTAGAGCTGTGGCTCAAGGGGTAGAACACAAACCTTGAATGAGAAAGCTCAGGGACAGGGTCAAGGCCCTGAGTTCAAGTCCCAGAACTTCACATAAAGAATGAAAAGAAAAAGATTTAATATATCTAAAAAAGTGTTTGAGTAGGCCGGGCACTGGGCACTGGTGGTTCACGCCTGTAATCCTAGCTACTCAGGAGGCTGAGATCTGAGGATCACAGTTCAAAGCCAGCCCGGGCAGGAGAGACTGTGAGACTCCTATCTCCAATAAACCACCAGAAAACCGGAAGTCGTGCTGCAGCTCAAGTGGTAGAGCGCTTGCCTTGAGCTGAAGAGCTGAGGGACAGCGCCCAGGCCCAGAGTTCAAGCCCCACGACCGACCAAAAAAAAAGTGTTTGAGTAAAGTTCCTGAAAGTGTTCCTGTCCTACAAGGAAGGGTTAATGTCAAACACGAATCTTTCCAATTTCAATCCCATGCGTTTCCCAAAATAACTCTTCACCAAGATTATTATTTATCTTTAAATCTAAAAGAAAAAATATTTTAATATGTTTGGGACATAGAGTAGGTCTTTTTTCAGTACTGGGGTTTGATCTCAATCTGGAGGCAGCTTGCTTACCAGCATTCTGCCAGTTGAGCCACACCTCCAGCCCTGCTTTTGGCTGTTTATTTTGGAGATGGCGTCTTGTACAAGTTTTTGTTTCAAACAGCAACCCCCTAGATCTCAGCCTCCTGAAAAGTTAGAATTACAAATGTAAGCCACCACTGCCTCATTTCAATGATATCTTTTTGTTTTAAATTTTTGAGAGGCATAATCTATTATAATAGGAAGTTACAATAATTAATGTTTTTCCCTTGAGTGCATTGATAGGCCTGATTTCACTAATTCACAACTTTTTTTAAAAAAAAGAGTATTGCTCTACAAAATTTAGATCCCCAATGGATGCCATCCTTATTTTAAATAAAACCAACCTATGTATTTTCTACATTTATGACACCAAAATCTACTGGTAAATTTTGCCGGCCTTGAAGTTTTTCTCACATTCCCATAGGCTGTGCTCAGTGGCGGCATCTGCTGTAGGCACGTGATACTGCAGTCTAATATCATTAGGAACGAATGTTTTAGAAAAGGAAGAAAATGATGTGTCAAGCTTTAGTCGGACAGAATACATGTTTCTGGAGCAGTAAGGTGTAATTAAGTGGTCACAGAGATAATTTCCACCTCTCAATTTTATTTAATATTTGTGTATTAACACGAATATTGATGTTTTAATGTTTTTGGTGCCAGTCCTGGGGCTTGAACTCAGCGCCTAGGCACCGTCCCTGAGCTATTTTACTCAAGGCTAGCACTCTACCACTGCAGCCTCAGCTGCCCTTTTCAGTGTTTTTGGTGCTTAATTGGAGATAAGAGTCTCACAGACTTCCCTGCTACAGCTGGCTTCAAACCTCAGTCCTCAGATCTCAGCCTCCTGAGTAACTAGGATGACAGATGTGATCCATCAGCACCTGGCTCACTTTAAGGTGTCATTAAAACTATAAATATATCACTCAGGAATAAGGTATTTGTAATTGCTTTACAAATTGCTAACACATTTTAAAACCGGTTTCGTAAAACTTAATATACTTCAATCAATATGTTATTTGAACATTGACACGAAAGAGATGACTGGAAAATAAATTAAAAGAGGAAAAATGCAATGTTCAAACAATTCACAAATGATAATCCATTAGCTTCTCATATTTTGGTTTGTACAGGATGGATTGTTATCTGATATTGTTCCTTTGTAGGTTAATTTTATTTTTAGCTGAGTTGATATAGCAATTCATTTTACTTGTTTATTTGTTTTTTTTTTATTTTACTTATTTATTTTGCCAGTACTGGGGCTTGAACTCAGGGCCTGGGCACTGTCTCTGAGCTTTTGTGCCCAAAGCTAGTGCTCTAGCATTTTGAGCCACAGCTCTATTTCTGGCTTTTTGGTAGTTGATTGGAGATGAGTCTCATAGAGTTTCCTTCCTGGGCTGCCTTTGAACTCTGATCCTCATATGTCAGCCTCCTGAGTAGCTAGGACTACAGGTGTGAGTCACTGGCATGGAAATTTTTAAAGCATTTATGATTATGATCTTTATGATCCATTTTATTTTTCGAATATGTCCACACACCTTCGTTATCAGGGCCTTCTGTTTGAGTCAGGACACACCTTTTGATTTGTGTTTTGATTCTCTTTCATTCACTCTCAGCTCCAGCATTGTTACTATTCTGGTTGGATTTTTCTGCAGATGGCTTTGCCCTTGCTCTGCCAGTCACCAGGCTGGCTTCTCCATCCTCTGCTACTGGGGGTGCTCCTTCAGACTTTGTCTCCTGTACCCTGTGGGCGCCCTCCCCTGCCTTGCTCCTTCTAACCTGTTCTATCCTCTTGAAACAAAGTCCCTGGCTAAAGCATGATCATTACCTTTTCAGTATTTGGTCTAATCTTGTCTTAAGCACATTGTATCTAAACTTCCTCAAGAATAACTACTTTCTTTAATTTCTGTTGTGAAGAGCTAAATGTTTAATAACCACTATTTTTGGGGTGTTAATTCTATTTTTGTTCCCTTTACCAGCATGACTTACAACCTGATGATGGAGACAGCTCCTAAGTTGAATGTTGCCACTTGCAGCCTTAAATGAAAAGTCCTGTGCCAAGAACTAAATCTGACAACCCATCTTCCACAGTTCTCATGATTATTTCTTCCAGAAAATTCTTCCTGCTTAGCTTTTAGTTAGCTTGCACCACCAAGCACTTGTGAGGAAATATTGTCCTAAAGAAAACTCTTCATCACCAGAGCTCAGTGGTGGAGTGCTTGCTGCATGCATGAACCCCTGGGTTCGATTCCTCAATACCACATAACCAGAAAAGGCTGGGAGTGGCACTGTGGCTCAAATGGTAGGGTGCTAGCCCTGAGCTGAAGAGCTGAGGGACAGTGTCCAGGCCCAGAGTTCAGGCCTCATGACCGACAAAAAGGAAAAGAAAACTCTTCATCATAGCAGTAAGCAGAAGGGAGCTTACAGTCATAAACATAGAGTGTCAAACATTTGATATGTACTTTGCTTTATATCAGACTCGTAAAAGATCGTTTTCTTGTCCTTTTTCAGTTGTAAAACCAGGTTCTTTCAAGTTCATACCAAGTACAATCAGAACCTGGCTGTAGCTGATTGTAGAGACTGAGAACTTTACAAATCCAAGAGTGACAGGCTGGAGAGAGCTTCAAGGAGAGGCGTCAAGCTTCATATTAATGGAACAGGAAATTGTATCTGATTGGACTGTAATGGGGCTCCTCTGACCAATCAGGATCTCAGTTCCAGTGGCCTTCTCTGCTGAAAGGGAGTCAAACATAGGTAATCCAGTAGAAGATGCGCAGTCCTGGCAGAAACAAGCCACAGCTGCAATCCTACTGGAGGCCTTGCAACAAGCCTTCATCGCCTGTCCTCTACTGGAGGAAGTTTCTACTGATGGACTTCCTTTTCTGAGAAGCCTATGAGAAACAGCAGAATAATGTTTCAGATTAAGATTTAAGTGCATACTTCTCTTCTTCTGGCTTAGGGCTGACAAATTTCTAGGCTGGCAAAAAAAAAAAGTGGTAGGGAATTTTATTCATGAGCTCCCCACAAGCTTATACCGAGTCATCAAGAAACAGGAAATGGGGAGGTTGTTAGGTTAAGCATTGAAATATGCTTACCAGTTTGTGAAATCAGTTGTGGCCTAGTTTTAACCATGCCTGAAATGGAATGTTCCCCATTGTAATCCTCATTCTCACTGGTGGTCCTGTAGTTTAGGCCTTTGCTTATGAAAGGAACTCATTTCTATTGCTGTTCAAATCAATATATGATAACTAGCCAAATGAACCTGAGCATGTATGTTACAATGTGGTATTGGGGATGAATACCATAGCACATAGCTGTAATCCTAGCCTTTGGGGGGGGCAGAGGTAGGAGGACTATGAGGGTCAAGGGCAGTCTGGACTAGATAGCAAGACCCTGCCTCAAAAACAAAATGTCACTGGCTATCCTGTCAAACCCATTGAAAAGAGCCCAGTTCTAACCATGAAGACTAATGTACAATTTGGGGTGTATTTTTGTAGTACTAGGAGAGAATGCCATAAATGAATATCCAAAGAAGATAAAAATAAAAGGATTTACCCATGACAGAAAAAAAGGAATAAAAATACCAAGGATAAAAGTGTTTTTCTTTGTTCATGACAACTTAAAAATACATTGAAAGTTCTGTATTTGCTGCTTTGCATTTGATATGTGAAAGACATTCCAAATTCATACTCTACTGTCTGGTCTCTCTATTTCCTGCTTCTTACTTATTTTTTTTCATACTGACAGACACTCAAGAGTTTCCAAGGTACCCTACCTATTTCTTCAACGTAACAATGATCTATAATGGTGAGACAGAAAAGTAGTTACAAAAAAAGATACAAACCACCACGGCTGGCTCATGCCTGTCATCCTAGCTACGCAGGAGGCTGAGATCTAAGCACTGAGATTTGAAGCCAGCTGAGGCAAGACAAGTCTGTGAGACTCTTATCTCCATTTAACCTCCACCAAAGAGGGAAAAAGGCAGAATTGGAGCTGTGGATCTAGTAGTGGAATGCCAATCTTGAGAAAAATGTTCAGTGACAGTGGCCCTAAGTTCAAGCATCAGGACTGACACAGACACACACAGACACACACATACTGACATAAATAAAAAAAAAAAACTAAAGACATTGGATTGCAGAACAGGACCATCAGAATTCATATGGAAAAAAATACGCAAATTTTATTACTATTGTATTTTACTTAATATACAGTATAGGAAAGTTCATCTTATGTAGGGGTCACAATAATACATTCTAGCCAATAACTAGATGAGTGGACTTGGAAAAGTTTCTGGGTCTCACATTTTCAAACAAAAAAAGAGCACTCATTAGTAGAACTGATAAGCAGTTTTGATAAAATAGTGCATGTACTATACAAAGCACCTAAAATAGTGTCTGGCATGCAGGTAATGTTATATGCTGTATTGGGTTGCTCTAAAAAGCATATATCAAACCCTAAATTCTGGAACCTTTGAATATCATCTTTTTATAAACAAAGAGTCTTTGCAGATATAATCCGATCAAGAGGACACCATACTGGGGTAGGTTGAGCCTTAATCCTGTAGGATTTCTGTATTGAAAAGAAAGGAAAAGTTGGACATAACCATGAGAAGAGGAAGGAAGAGATAGGAGCCAAGCTGACACATAAAATGCCTGGCAGTACCAGAAGAAGAAAAAAGAAATGGTTCTGAAGGGATTGTGATCTTGCAATTTAAACTTTCAGCCTTCAGAATTACAGATAGTAAGTTTCTGCATGTGTGTGTGTGTGTGTGTGTGTGTGTGTGTGTGTGTGTGTAAGTATGCAGATCCTGGGGCTTGAACTCAGGGCCTGGGCACTATCCTTGAACATTTTTGCTCAAACATGGTGCTTTATCACTTGGGTCACCCTCCACTTCTGGCTTTTCAGTTTATTGGAGATAAAGAGTCTCATGGCCTTTCCTGACCAGGCTGATTTTAAACTGTGATCCTCAGATCTCAGTCTCCTGGGCAACTAGGATTAAAGGTGTGAGCCACCATTGCCTGGCTAAAAGATAAATATTTTTAAAGCTATTTAAGTTGGTACACAGGATGGATTTTTATTTTAATTTTGTATTTGTGGAGACTCTTATGCAATATTTTATGTATCTCAGGACGATATTTTTCTAGGCAGACAAAAGTGAGTAGGTCTCATATGCCAGCCACAAAGTTTCATTTTTACATATTTTACTTAGTTTCTAAAGACCATCTCAATTCATCTCTAATTTATGTGATTATTAACTTCTGTAACATTGGTTTAGCAAGAATTCGGTAGTGGTGTTTAAATGGCCCTATGACATTACTGAATTTCCTACCAAGTAATTGTGTTTTCTAGTGACTAACTAGCAACTCAAGGAGAAAAATCAATGTGCATTTCAAACCAACACCAACTGGGAAATAATAAGTGAGTGTGATGCAGTTATTATACAACAATGGATTTTGCAAACACAGACATTATGCAATAATCACTCTGGTTAATGTTGTGTCTTTCTAATAAAACTACTCCCTCCTGGTTGAACCCTAAGAACTTCATTGAAACTACTGCTGTAGTAGAAAGCAAAGAAAAAAAAACAAACAGGAATCATCAATCGCTTTCCAATAATACCTGGTATCCTCATCCAGTTTCTTCTCTGTGATTCTAACTCAGGAGATAAAACAGCATCCTCTGGTTGCCATAGTCACGTGAGACCAGCCCACCAATTTGTCCCTGACAGAGGACTTCCTGAACTCCTCTCCACTTCCTCCTTATGAACACCAGAAAGCAGTGATAAAAGGCCCGGTGGGCTATACAAGGCCACATTCCAATAACGAGGGTGTTTGTTCAACAAAATAAAATTCCCCTTGACCGCCCATGCGCAGTTCTGCACTTGGCTGTCATTAGGGGAACTTTTAGGAAAGATTCCTAATGATGGCCCGATGTTTACGCACAGAACAGCATTAATATCGTTATAACAGAATGCATTGTGGGAAGAGACATGAACACTGGAAACAGTTACGAGACATGCTCAGTCAAAACATCCATCATGGAGGACCCTTCTTGTGGAAGGGATCCTCTGAGATGCTTTGGTAAGCTCAAATCAGCCTGAAATTGCCCCAGGCTTTATGAGGAAGGGAGGTGGCTCGCTCGCTCAGCCTGCACACGTGCCATGGCTTCCTCTTACTTTGGTTCCTTCTTTGATCGTCATTTCCATCAGCCTGTGTCTCTCTCATTACTTGTGTGCTTTCTGCTCAGTTCTTTGTTTGATACACTGAGAACTTGGGTCATGATGTCACTGTATGCTATGGCCTCTGCCACTCTGCACAACTCCAGGAGGCTGAATTTACTGTACTACCATGAGCTACACCCAAGATTTGAAATATTCATAACCCACAAAATGACTTGCTAGCTCCCTACTTCTAGTTCATAATGGCTTCCTTGCATTAAAAATCTAATTTTGAAGAGGATTTTTTTCTTTGTTGCCGTTTTTGTTTTCTCTGTTTCTCTTGTTTATTCATTTATCTGTCTTTGGAAGGGTAGGAGGGGCATAGAAATGGAGGAACAAAGGGTAAACAAATGCAGCAGTGGTGCTCACTAGACACTATGCTGAAATTGAACTATACAACTTGGAGAGGAGGAGGGTCAGAAGGGAAAAACTGGGAGAAAAGGAGGGGAAAGGTGACATTGTTCAAAAAGAAATTTACATATTACCTGATTCATGTAACTGTAAACCCTTGTATACTGCCTTTACAATAACAACAACAACAAAAAAAGCAAAAACAAATCTAACTTTGGAGCCAGGTGCCAGTAGCTCATGCCTGTAATATTAGCTATGGGCAGATCACTGCTTGTGGCCAGCTTGGACAGAGAAGTATACAAGACTCTAACTTCAATATAGCCAGCAAAAAATAGAGCTGGAGTTTTAGCTAGACTGATAAGAGTACCAGCCAAGCAAGCATAAGGCTCCGAATTCAAATCGCAGTATTGCCAAAAAGAAAAAAGTAAAATTAGAGGCTGGGGTTGCCTATTATTCCAGCATATTGGGGAAGCAGAGGTAGGAGGGTATCAACCAAGACCACCCCAGAGAAATACTGAGAGCAAAATGGGGGAGGGACGTGGCCTTGCAAATGTGAAGCCTTGAGTTCAAACCCCAATCCCCCCCCAAACCAACAAACATGCCAATAAATGTGTATGAGCTCAGTTCTGAGTTAAATGTCATAGCATGGCTGAAATTTGAAGATCGCTCCTTTTGGTGGTTCTAGATAGATTCAAATCTTTAAAATTAACAGAGTGGAGTTGTAGGTTGTGTGTCACTGGAGACTTTAAATATACAATACTTGTGTATTTTTGTGGGGGTGCCAGTCGTAGGGTTTGAACTCAGGGCCTGGACATGGTCCCTGAGTTTTGTGCTCAAAGCTGGTGCTCTACACAGCTGTACTTCCACTTTTTTTGGTAGTTAATTGAAGATAAGAGTCTCACAGACTTTCCTGCCAGGGTTGGCTTTGAACCATGATCCTCCTATTTCAGCCTCTTGAATAGCTACAAGTATGAGCCACCAATGCCTAGCTCACGTCTGACTTTGTTGTTGGTGGTGGTGGTCATGGAGCTAGAATTCAGGGCCTGGGCACTGTTCTTGAGCACTGTTGCTCAAGGCTAGCACTCTCTAATCTCAGCCTCCTGAGTAGCTAGGAGTACAGGCATGTGCCACCTGTGCCCGGCTCTGACTTTAGATTGTGCATGAGAACAGAAGTAGGGTTCGAATTATAACTTAGCTTCTATAGCCCCCTCCCGGGTGGCCTTGTGAGACTGTCCAAACAAGTAGTAGAAAATACAGCCTTTTCTGGAGTGAAGGAGGAGAAGGGAAACCCAAAATTAAAAAGTAGTATCCGTTGTATCTTACAGGGAACTCTTAGGTTTTATTTCCCAGCATGGTGGTGAGGTAGAGTTGGGATGTGCTGTGAGCTCTGTCTCAGAACCTGACATCCAGTCCTAAGGGAGCTCAGGGCTGAGCTCTGCCTGCCTCTGTCTGCCTGCCAACTACGTACAGCACATCTGCCTCCAGGCTCACCCTGGAGCAGCGGCTACGCAGCTGGGCTTTGTAGCAACAGTACAGTGTTTTGCTGTCAGGCTCACAACTCCACTTTAGGTTTTCCTTTCTGACCCCCAGTGGAATTCTGACTCTGGGTTGGAACAGGAACAGAAATCAGGATGGCAAGCCACACACATCTGCACTGGGATATTCATCTCGGCCTTCATGAGTTCAAGTTAACACCCCAGGTGCGTGACGTTGGAATTGTACGTGTAGCACAGCTCTGCGGTAAGCCCTCTCTGAGCACAAATGAATGCGTGTTGAGTAAACAGCCCCCCAAAGACCCCACTCACTTGTCAGCATGGAGGAATGTGCAGTGCAGCTGTGGACTTACCTCGGTCTGGTGTGGAACATCTGGCAGAAGGCGTTCAGGAGCGCACCGCTGGCAGTCTGGCTGTGTGGAACAACAGAACATGATTATAACAGCATGGACTTCAAACAAAGCAGAGTGGATCACGAACGCTTACACAAACGTAGGAAGCAGGAGACACACAAGCCGTTCCTGTCCATCCCCCGCCTGTCTCACCCCCATTTCCCTCCCTCTTCATCTCAGTTCCTACATTCTCTCGGTGCTCAGCTAGAACGTCTGGGACTTTGGGGCAGTAGTCTGTGTTCTTCTTTCTTTTTCTTTTTTTTTTTTTGAAACAGATATGTTTTACAAAAGAATAAACACTTTTGTAAAAACCTACAATAGCCATACATAAAACAAGGCAACCAACCATCAATAAACACTGTCTTTAAAGCCCTCACCCTGCAAGCGGTGAGAAGCCCAAGAAACAAAGGAATTCAAATTTAGCATATGCTAGACAATCAAAGAAGAAATTGAAGCTATCATGAGAATGTGAGAAAGTTTGGGATGGACAGCAAGGCCGATCTCTGTGCTGTGTTACCTTTTTTCCAGATGCTGTTGTCTAAATTGCTCAGACTTTCGACAAAAGGAATTCGATTTTTCTCCTGGAACTTTCTCTTAGGTTTATACTACAGAAGAATATTTAGATGCTGCCAGTGGGTGGCTCCCACCTGTAATCCTAGCTACCTAGAAGGCTGAGATCTGAGGATCACAGTTTGAAGCCAGCCTAGGCAGAAAAGTCCATGAGAATTTTGTCTCATTATCCAGCAAAAAGCCAGAAGTAAAGCGGCTGAAAAGTAAAGTGGCTGAAATGGTAGAATTATAACCTTGAACACAAAAGCTCAGGGAGAGTGCCCAGTCCTAAGTTCAGGCCTCAGGACTAACACACACACACACACACACACACACACACACACCAGCTACCTAAGCTCTTAGTTCCATTTGCCCTATGAAAGAACTAGAAGATGAAATGAGATTGCCTCTGTTGTTGTAATCATCTCACTTATTTTTAGATGTCTCAAGTAACACAGGATAAGTATTGTGAGTCCTGGCTTTGTATTACACTAGAGCAACCCAAAGAATGGAAAATATACTGTGATTTTACCTACACTGCTAGATGTGATTTAATTCAGGCTTTGATGTAAATAAGAAACATGACATATTATTTTAAAATTAGCTCTGAGCTTTGAGATCTAGCTCAGTGGAACATAGCTTGAAAATGTAGGCGACAGGACAGGATTCAGAAATGTAGATCTTTATTTGGTGATGACTTTATATGAAGTTCTTTGCCTCTTCTAACTGACAAGGGCAGTTTAATGCACCACAATCAATGAATTCCTTCTCCTTTTCCTTAATGAAGATTTGACCCAAAACAGACATCCTTGCTTGTAAAGGAACCCAAATGATTCCTTAGTTTTATAGTTCATCTTTCACAGAATTTTTCTCCAATTCCCTAACATGTAGGAGCTAACTACTCCATAAATTTCCTGCTTTTAGGGTTTCCTACAATCCTAATTTATGTTTTTATCCTTAAAAAACAACAAACAACTTTATGTGTGAAGATTTCCAGAAGTATTTGTGGTAAAGACTGAAAAGTAAGAAAATACAGGCAAAGAATGAAAGAGATGGGGGAGAGAAAGCAGACAGAAGCAGTATAAGGCCACAAGAGGGAAAAAAAATCAAATTTATCATAATGCTATGTGCTACCAGGATCAAGAAATATATGCTCATTAAACCATTAAACCCTTCTGCTACCCAGAGACTCAGTATCTCCTCCCTCAGGAAAAGTCTTTAGATCACAAAAGTGTAATAGCATTATGCTTTTATTAAGTGTTCTACTAGGGAAATCTCAGCTAAAATAAATCTGATTTTTGGCACAATTAGGAACATAGTTCATAAAAACTAAGGAGTGAGAACTATCTAAGCAAATCTTAAATACAGAAAAATACATACATGTTTCCCTGAATAAAAGTGTTGCCTGTGTAGGCAAAGCAGGGCAGCTAGTTTTCCATGAGGGGGACAGAAGTGAAGGAATTCTGTTTTTGAGAAGGAAAGAGGGGAATGTTTGGGGGCCTGACTTATTCAGCTTGACTGTCCAATTCTACTCACAAATAATTGCTCAAGAGTTCATTTCACTTTGTGTAGATAAACAGGCCTGGACGGCAATTTTGGTTTCTCCCCCACCCCCTTGGATTGTGTGTGTGTGTGTGTGTGTGTGTGTGTGTGTGTGTGTGTGTTGCTTTTCCTGGGATGTGATCTCAGTTCCTGGGTGTTGTCCCTGAGCTTTATAGCACAAAGTCAGTGCTCCACCTCTTGAGCCACAGCTCCACTTCTGGCTTAGTTGGTAGTTAACTGGAGATGAGAATCTTATGGACTTTCTTGCCCAGGATTGGCTTCAAACTTCAATCCTCACATTTCAGCTTTTTAAAGAGCTAGGATTATACATCAGTACCCAGGTTGGATCCTTTATTTTTTTAAAATTAAATCCTTTCAGTTGAAAAATGTCAAATGCTATTTTACACGTAAGTAGCAGAAAACCGTAACAATTCAATGCAAGTTTCCAAGTGAAGAAACCATTTTTTTGTTGTTACATACACTTTGCTTTATAAAAATAATTTTTGGGTAGAGGCAGCTATAACTCATAAAAATGATTCAAGTAAAATGTCATGGCTGTTCAAAGAATTTGCTATCCTTGAGCTAATTGATTGATATAGACATGTCATGCGGATTCAGTCCCAAGGGTAACTTGAACTTGAACTCAACCACTTGAACTTGGCTAATCAGAGGGCTGCTCTTTCTGTAGACAATAGAATGTCAAACTTCCAGAGGTGCCCAGAGATTCCCTACAGGAAGAGGACTCTTACTTACGGGGTGCTTGCATGGATCTCGAGTAGCCCCTGAGTCTGTTGGTCCCCAAGAATCCATCAGATAGGAAACCACACCACACTTACAGAAATGCCTCTGGGGGAAAGGATGGCAGTTAGTTCACTGGATGTGGGGGAACACAGGGAATGCTGCTGATTCTTGCTAAGTGTAGTGGGGTGTCAGGCTGCAGGTTTCATTTGAAGCAATTTTAACTTAAAATAGTAAATAAGTCACGGCAGCCTCCAAACTCCTCCTGAAAAGATAGATCCCCAAGCTAAGTCCTCTCTAAGTTGACACCAGATATTTTTCCATTTTGACAAAATTGGAAACACTGGTAAGACATTCAATTAATTGTATGTTTCTTTTCTATGATTTTTTTTTTGGTGCCAGTCCTGGGGCTTGACCTCAGGGCCTGAGTACTGTTCCTAAGCTTTATTTTTCCCTCAAGGCTAGCACTCTACCCCTTGAGTCAAAGCTCCACTTCGCTTTTTGGTGATTAACGGGAGATAAGTCTTGCAGACTTTCTTGCCTGAGCTGGCTTCCAGCTGATCTCATTTCCTCAGTAGGCAGGGTTACAAGTGTGAGCCACTGTCACCCAGCTTATGTTTCTGAGTTCTCATTACAGATGGTCCTCACGGAAGGTAAACCATCCAGTGAGCCATAAAATAAGTTGACTTCAAGTGACATAAGGAAACTCTAGGTAATAAATTAGGAATGAAGAGAAGTATTTCTCTGCATAGAGTAGTTCAGTGTCTGAGAAAACGTTCTGTTTTGTTTTGTTTTAGAAAGATATGACATCTTTGATGCGCTTTTTCACTGTAAGTTGCAAGAAAAAACAAAAGAAAATATTATTTCCTTGGGGAAGGATGAAGACATGAACAACGTTGATTAAGATGCATCACAGTCATAAACTGCTTTGTTGACTGGCAATTCCTTTGTACAACTACTTAATACAAATAAAATAAAAGTTGTGGCTAAAAACACAAGGAAAGAAAAATTTAAAAAGAGAAAATGCATTTCCCAGGTGTTGGTGGGACCATGAAGAAGTCTTCATGTGAATGAAAACATTCTAAGACTTACCGTATTGCTAATGGGCTGTGAAAATTAGGTGTTTTCCCTGCGTGTGATAGTTGAAAGGCCTTGGTGGTTTGTAAGCAGTATCTTGCCATTGTCATTTTAGCTGGCAATGCACAACATGAGTTGTTGTATACCATCTATACCAAAGCTTGGTGGAGTTTCTTTCTTTTGGGACCAGGAGATATTCTGTATTAGGGATGAAATGTCGGGGAAGGAGGGAGTGTTTCCTATAGGACAAGAGAACTTAGAGAAAACAAACACACCTGCTTTAGTTGTTTTTCTAGTTTTTCTTTCTCCATCTGACAAGCTTTTATCTACAAAAACAAAACAAAGCAAAACCATTATTCAATAGAAAGACTTCAAATCACTGGTTTCTGGCCCTGATTCAGTAATCCATGACCTACTCATTTCCCAAGGGTCAGGCACTGGGACAATGCCAATAAAAAGAGCCACATTTTGCTGGGCACCGGTGGCTCACACTTGTAATCCTAGCTACTCAAGAGGCTGAGATCTGGCTGAAGGTGGGGGTTCAAAGCCAAGAAACTCCGTGGGACTCATCTCCAATGAGCCACCAGAAAACCAAAAGTGGAACTTTGTTTCAAGTGGTAGAGCACTAGCTTTGAGCAAAAAAGCTCAAGGACAGCACCCAAACCATGCGTTCAAACCTCAGGAATGGCACCAAAGAAAGAACCATATATTGATTCCATCTTGAAACTCCCAAATAAAATTTGGGAAGCTGGATAGTCTTAAGTTATGATTCTAATTTGTGAAAGCTATTATCCTTGTTGATCTTGAGTTAATCCATTTTAGAGATGCAGGTAGGAGCAATTTTCTGGCTTACTGGGTGAATTTGTAATTGTTCACACCTGACATTAAGGACTTTCACCAAGTTTCTGAAGTTGTGTGCGTGCTTCTCAACTAGGCACTGATCTACATGTTTTCTACACAGTGAGTCCCCAAGGGCTTAGAGTGCTGAGAAAAGCATTCAAAGTTACAGAGCTTTGTTTATGTATTTCCATTATTTAGGGCCAATGTCATCTAAAAGTCACTCAGCCTGGCTACCTCATCTTGCCTTCACACCCCTAGAAGAATCTAACTGCACCAAAGCCCCAAGTTTGAGCTCCAGAAAGCAAAAACAAATTAAAAAGCAAAACAAAACAAAAATGCATTAAAGAGACCAAAAGGACACCATTACTGCATGCGTGCAAGTTGAAATAGGAAAGATAGAGTGTTGTCATTGTCTGACCTTAATGCCCAGCATGATGTGTGTTAGGTATCTCAAGTTTTCTACTATTCTGCTTCTATTGATGAATGCACCATAGAGCACCACAAATATTTATTTGTGTGTGTGTGTGTGGGTGATACGTGTATTTTCACAAGAAAAATGGGCAGTGTAGAGTTTACAAATGATGAGGAGAGGCTGTGTATATTTTTCCCTGGAGTGTGGTCCTCTATTAATAAGAAGCAGGTTCTTTTTAATCCTCTTAAGGCACACAGTAAAATATCTTGCATAAAGAAGTATCAACTCACAGCCAGTGTTGTAATCTTTGTTACTCAGGAGGCTGAGATCTGCAGATTGTGGCTTGAAACCAGCCTGGGCAGGAAAGTCTGTGAAAACTCTCATCTCCAATGACCCATCAACAAAGCTGGAAGTGGAGCTGTGGCCCAAGTGGTAGAGCACTAGCCTTGAGCATAATGCTCAGGGACTGTACCCTGGCACCCTGAATTCAAACCCTAGGATCAGCACACACGCACGCACGCACGCACGTGCACATGCACGTGCACACACACACACACACAGATACACACAGCATCAAACTTAGATTAAAGCAACTGAAGGTAGCATGGTAATTACACATCTAATGAAGCTGTTAGCAATAACTTCTAAGAGGCTGAAATAACTGGGGAGATACTATTGTGCCAACTGAGAACAAATCTGGGGAGTCATGTGGCAGTTAGGTCATTTATTTTCAGAGGCAGAAGTTTAAGAGGTATGAGAAACATTTTAGAGATTAATAATGAGTCCAAATTTCTCACTTTACAGATGAAGGAAGGAAGCATGGGAAAGTCAAATAACTCCCTCTAGGTCAAGAGCAGCCAAACATAAGAGGAGGGAGTATGAGGTCTGGTCCCTCAATACTCTCCCGTTCTGAAGATGTTCAGGACCTCGTTGTGCCCACACTGAGGCCTTACTGTTGTTATTGTCTTTGACACCCTTCAAGAAAGGGTGAATATACCTGGGATGTAATTAGCCTTGGAATGACTTCATATACAAAGATTCATTTGAATGGCAGATAATATGATCCTCAGTTCCTTTTTTTTTCTTAAATCATAGGGTTTAAAATACTATTAATACAGTAAACACAGATCACTGAATCATCCATGGTATCTCTTTGTGAATTCTACTATTGTTTCACTAGAATGAATGAGACTCTTGAAAAATAATTGGTTAGGTTGATGTGTGTGTGTGTGTGTGTGTGTGTGTGTGTGTGTGTGTGTGTGTGTGCATGTGTCCGTCCTGAGACTTAAAGTCAGAGCCTGTGCATTGTCCCTGAGCATTTTGCTCAAGGCTAGCACTCTACACTTGATCCATAGCTCCTATTCTAGATTTTCGCTAGTTGATTGGAGATAAGAGCCTTGCAAACTTTCCTGCCTGGGCTGGCTTTGAAACTGATTCCTCAGAGCTCAGCCTCCTGAGTAACTAATATTACAGGCATGAGCCACCAGTGCCCAGATAGGCTGCCAGAAGCAATTTTTATAGTTTAAGTTACCACTTAGATCAGATCTTAAAATGGATCCATATCTTATAAACACAATTTTATGCTATACTGTCTGTGAAAATAAATTTGTTTTATTAATTTCAATCAACAATTACTTTATAGGCTGGGAAGGTGGCTCAGTGGTAGAGCGCTTGCCTTACATGGATGAGGCCCTGGGTTCGATTCCTCAGCATCACATAAACAGAAAAAGCTGGAAGTGGTGCTGTGGCTCAAGTGGTAGAGGACTAGCCTTGAGCTGAAGAGCTGAGGGACAGTGCTCAGGCCCAGAGTTCAGGCCCCAAGACTGACAAAAAAGAAAAAAAAAGAATTACTTTATAGATGCCTCAAGCATGAAAACTACTATGGATTATATTCTAAAATGTTAAGTCCATGGATTTATGTTCTTGACTGGGCTAAGAATTCTATAGTGTCAGATGTATTACCAATCTTAGACACCAATTTATAAACTTAAACTACGGTAGGAAGTAAAATAATTTGTGCACTGACAAGTTAAAACCAATTAAGGAAGTAGGTAGTAAAATTTGAGAGCAATTTCTCCAACAAGAAGAGTCAGAACTTTTTCCAGCCATTGTTGTGTTTTTATTAGATTGCATAAGTTATTTCCAGAAAATTATATAATTATATTTCAATTCCTTCTAATTCCTTCAAAATTCCTTTATTTTTTTCCCTTCTAATTTCTTAGAGGAAATGGTTCTGTCAATAAATCTCCAGGGTGTCTAATTTCAACTTCACTATGGAAAAAGTATCAGAAAAGAAATTGAATTTAGTTCAATCTATTTTATATTAGAAGGAAGATGTCTAATAGCTTAAAATTTCTCTGAAGACTAAAAGTCTTGAGCATGTCTCACGCCAATTTCCTCTTTATTAAAAGGCATGACATGAGCTTGCAAATCAACAATGTTGCGGTTTATTTCATTTTTATAAGTCAAAATTACGTTAGCTACATTTTCCCTCATTAACACCAGTGTTTACTCATCGTGGTGGCTTCCTGAGTAGACTTCTAATATATTCAATCGCACTTAATCTTGGTTTGCTTCCCCTCGATATGTTCTATTTCATTAAGCTGTCTTCCTTGAACATGCTCTAGTCACACTCAATCTGGAATCTCACTGAACCAAAGTCTCAATTTCACTAGATATATTCAGAGAATTTAGAAATCTGTGTGCTTTGGGAAGGGTGGAACATTCCAGTACTGCTCTTGAAAGAAAATGACAAGAATTTAGAAACCACTTTACTGTGTTTGAGAAGTAGGTAGCTCAGCTCCCATTTTACCAAGATAAATATTAGGAGAGAAAAAAGATCACACAGTTCTATTCTGTAAAAGACCTTTGAATCTAATTTCTTAGGGGAGGGTGAATTCTTTAATGTACTAAAGTTCAAAGAAATTCCCAGGCTTTTTCATCTCATTACAAAATTGCTTAAGAATGATTTCACCCCAGGTGCTAACCTCTCAAAAAAAAAATCCAATGTCCACTAACAGTGTTCAAAAAGGCTTAAATTTGAAGAAAAAATTAGAAAAGAGAAGTCACGTGTGTTTAGCAAAGATTGTTTCAACCTATACCTGAGAATTCAGCCTGTTCAATAAGGATTGAGACGTTTGATTAATTTGCTGGAGTTCTTCTTTCTCTTGATTAAGTCTTTCTCGATCTGATCGCTCCTTTCTGAAGTCTTCTTCATATATTTGTACCTAAAAAATAATAATAACTTACTATTAGCTTGCATTCTTTTCGGCACTTGAATGATTTCAAAGAAAATATCTGTAGCCAGGTGTTGGTGGCTCACACCTGTAATCCTAGCTACTCAGGAGGGTGAGAGCTGAAGATTGAGATTCAAAGCCAGTACAAGGCAGGAAAGTCCATGAGACTTTGATCTCCAATCAACCACCAAATTACCTTGCTCATTAATGTAACCCCTCTGTACAGTATCTTTACAATAATATATATATATATATATATATATATATATATTTAAAAAAAAACAGAAGTGGAGCTGTGGCTCAAGTATTAGAGCACTAGCCTTGAGAAAACATACTCAGAGGCAGTATCTAGTCCCAGAGTTCAAGTTCCAGGACTGGCACAAAATAAAAGAGAGAATGGGGTGGGAAATGAAAGTACAGTCTAGACTTTTCCCATCAAAGGCATTAATAGCCATGAGCTCATGTGTATTTCTTCATCATGGAAAGCTAGAGGTAAATATATTTTTAGCTTTTAGAGTGGCCATTCTTGAATTTTTCTTCTTGAGAATGCATCAGGAATTTCAAAGTAAAACATGCATATTCCAAACATTCCTTCCAACCATTAACTCTGGGCCCCCTCCACTGTGGAGGACCCCCCCCCCGCCACCCCCCTCCATGGGCTCCCCACTTGTCTGTGTGTGACAGCAAGTATCCCTCTGAAGGAGGACAACTCAATGCAGTTACCAAATAGAAATCACAAGTTGAAAACACGATAGAAATCAAAAGGCTATCAAGGCATCTTGGCAGGATTTTGAAAGGTATTTACAAGTGCTGTGCTTAAAAAGGAACATCACAGTCCTTTAGGGGAATGCTTCAGCAGAGGCATTCCAAGCATTCTAGAAAAGTGATTAAAAGTCTTAAAAAAACAAAACCAAGGCAAAACAAAAAAATACCCTTATGTTCCTTATAATTGGCAATCTTAATTGATAGCTTGGAGACTAGCAGGTAAATTTATGAAAGCAACTAACACTTAAGAGAATTAAACAGTATTCCTATAAGCCTATGATTTAAATATGTCCTGATATTAAAACTTGGTAGCTAGATCTATGTTTGAGTCTAGCATACATTGGACAGCACACCGAATTTTGATGTGCCAGGTGCTAATGGCTCACACTTGTCATCTTATCTACTCAGGAGGATGGGATCTGTTTGAAGCCAGTCTGAGCAGGCAGAAAAGTCCATGAGATTCTCATCTCCAATTAAAGCAAGAAGTGGAAGTGTGGCTCTAATAGTAGAATACCAGCCTTGAACAAAAATGCTAAACAAGATTACAAGGCCCATTTGAGTTCAAGTCCCAGTACTAGTACCACCAAACATTCTTATCTCCCCTGAAAATAGAAGCACTTTAAATCAGTAATGATGGAGCAAAATGCAATAGGGAGAGAGAAAAAATTAAACACTCTCTGTATATCTTGAGATATGTGTATAGACTTATAAGTTAAGGCATTACTTAAAATTTTTTAATTAAAAATTTTTAAATAGATATTTTTAAATAGATATTTCAAAGAAACTACATGTAGGCATATGTATACATATATATACATGTACATATATACACGTTTATATAGTATATATACTATAAATGTGTTTTTATATATTATAGATATGTAAATATATCCTCAATGTTAACTTTATATATATAAATATGTATATATAAATATATACATATATATATTTATATATATATTGAGGATCAATTCCAGACCCAGCCAGATTAATGTCCTGTAAGCAATTAGCATGTACATGTATATTTATATATAAATATAGTTATATACGTAATTTATATACATAAATATATTTATATATAAATAAATATATTTATATACATATATATATTGAGGAGCAATTCCAGACCCAGCTAGACTAATGTCCTGTAAGCAATTAGCATGTACATGCGCATGCCCAGTGGGAAGGCCCATATGATCAGAATTAAGCACGCTAGAAATGTTGCTCCTTTAGTCAGGTAGGGGTCAAGATTCTCTGTTTCTTTGTACATGTAAAGTGTGACTGTTCCAAAGAGTCCCAAGTGACATGACCTGGTATCTGATTAACAACATGTCTGTTCAAACTGTGGGTGCAGAAAGTAAATAACAGAACCTCTAGGCTTTAAGGAGATGGATCTGGTGCGCTCTATGGAGACTGCACAGAACAGAAATGCCTGCTGAAGTTTGTGTCATACATGAGCCCGTCCGCTTCTCCATGGGTAGATGCAACTCCCTCACAGGTGGAGTCATCATGTGTGAGCAACAACAGATGTTACAAGTGGTGAACATAAACAGTGCCTTCCCCAAAGGAATCTTGGCTGGTATCAACAATGATTTAGGATTAGAGCATTTGAACAGAGTCTTAATAATCTAAATGCTACCCTTATTCTTCTCATTAGTTTACTTTTAAGCCATACATATGATGAAATATATTCAACTGGGATGATGAGAAAACTATCATCGAGTGTGCTGAGTTGCTTAGATTTTAGACATAGGCTGTTTCCTATTGAAGTCATGGCAAGTTCATGAGTAGCAACAACAATAACTCAGTCACTCAGGATTTTCACATATGCATGGAGAATCTTTGTGCCTAGCACCAGTGTCTTATATAATCCTGCCTTCAAGAGGTACGGACAGGAGGATCACAGTTTGAGGCCAGCATGCACCACAAAGTGTGCCAGAATCTATCTTAACAGTAAAGACTAGGTTCTGTGTCATGTTCCTGTCATCCTAGCTACATCAGAAGCATAAAAATAGGAGACTATTTCCAGACACTGGTGGCTCACACCTGTCATCCTAACTCCTGAGGAGGCTGAGATCTGAGGATCACAGTTCAAAGCCACCCTGGACAGAAAAGTGCAT
Source organism: Dipodomys ordii (assembly GCF_000151885.1). NCBI lineage: Eukaryota > Metazoa > Chordata > Mammalia > Rodentia > Heteromyidae > Dipodomys > Dipodomys ordii. The sequence goes on along the minus strand of NW_012267276.1, from coordinate 9,814,678 downwards.
GAAACGCTTATCTCCAATTAACTACCATAAACCAGAGCACGTAAGCCCTGGCTCATGGAATAGAGCAATAGCCTTGAGCAAAAGAGCTCAGGTTCCCAGGCCCCAAGTTCAAGATCTATGACTGAAAAACAACAACAACTACTATAGGAGAATATCAATCCAGGCTGGTGTTGGCAAAAAGTAAAACCCTATCTCAAAAATAAGCACAGAAATGAACTCCAAGAAACTGAAACAAGAGGATTTTTAGTGTACTGTTCACAGATCTTTTTCCTGTTTTTTTTTTCCTTTTATGTCACTGTTTTAGATTTCTGTAACCTTTGTCTTGTATGTAAGCTTATCTGATTTGGGAAGGGGAAGGAGAAACACAGAAATGGTGGGACAAAGGATGAACCAATTCAACTGTGGTACTCACTAGACACTAGGTTGGAAATGAACTATATAACTTGGCTAGGAAGGGTTCCAGAGGGCAGAAAAACTAGGAGAAAATGAGAGAGGGGGTGACACTGTTCAAAAGGAAATGTACTCATGCCCTGACTAATGAAACAACCTGTAAATCTTCTGTGCATCACTTTTAGAATAAAAAATTAAAAAATAAATAAGCACAGCAATAAAGGCTGGAGATGTGGCTCAAGAGGTCTAGCCAGCGTGAAACACTGACTTCAAACTCCAGTATTGGAAAACAAGATAGCATCACTCTTAACTGGTTGGCACTTACTCCAAGCCAAAGCATTCTTCAAATCACACCCAGGAACATAGAAGAAAAAAAGTATGATTCCCAGCCTTTGTTCTAGTGACATCTTCTACCCCACTGTGAATAGACTACTGACAGCGTGTACTTCAGAGACCCTGATCCCTAGTTGCACCCTCCGCTTATACATAGACTCTTACAGCCTTTGACTGAACCCACAGGAAACCAAATGGGAGTAGACACAGATGGCCCTTCTGCTCAGCAAACCCTAGCTAGCTTAAATACATGCAGCAGTCAGCGGTCATGACTGCTCAGGGAATATGATCTACACAAAGCCTTCTCTTTCAACTGCCCCGGTGAGTCAAACATGCCCCCATGTTTGGCTGCATGATATTGGGCAAATCTGGTAAGCCATTTGACTCCATTCCCTCTTTTATGAAATTATCAAAGTGAATTAGCTGATGTCTATTTTTCCTATCAAGCTTTAAATCTGGATAGTTCTCACTCCAATGAGTATGAAAACCTTTGACATGAGCCAGGCACTTGTCATTCTGTCTACTACTACATCCTGTCATCCTAGCTACTCAGGAAGCTGAGATCTGAAGATCTGCTAGCTCAGGCAGGAGAGTCAGTGAGACTCTTATTTCCAATTAACTACCAAAAGAGCCAGAAGTGGCTCAAAGTGGTAGAGCACTAGCCTTGAGCGAAAAGAGCAACAGTGTCCAGGCCCTGAGTTCAAGCCCCAGGATCAGCACAACAAAGAAAAGAGAAGAAATCATTTTCCATGGCATATTTTCAACAAAAAAGCATACACACTTCTCCAAAGAAGCGTGAACAAGAGGTCCCAGCTCTCTTCTTGCTCACCATTCACTCCAGCTCCTCACCTGCTGCCTGAGGACTTCCATTTCTATCCTCAACTCGGAGTGGTTGCATTCCCCTTTGCCCAGCCTGGAACATTCCCAGGGAAGTGAAGAACTCTCGGTTTTCAAGACATCCTGAAGAACCTGTGGTGTAAGATAAGCATACTGTTGGTCTGAGACTTGCCATACCTCAAGCATTCCTCATAGTTATTGCTCTCAGTTCCACTGCAACCACAGGCAGCATTTTGCTATGAAGGCTGCTTCCCAGCCAGACTGCTCACTCTCTCCTCTCAGGTTTTCTGTCTGTGCCTTTTTCAGAATCTGTCTTCTTTTCCCCTCTGATGATACTTCTATTGTTCAATCCTCATTAGTTTGAGGGCATACTTGGTGCTGCACGCCCTCCCCCTCTCCCAGCCAACTATGAAAAGTAAATTAATCTATTGTCTTTCTGTAGATTGTCTGCTTTGACCAAATGTAGACTCCATTAGTGATTTTAAAACATTCAGAGGAAACACATCCATCCTGGTCACTGGCTCTGGAAATCCTGAACCAGGACAATTGTAGGTGAGGTCCAAGGATACTTCTTGTTGTTCATTTTGTTTTGTTTTGTTTTGTGCCTGTGCTGGGGCTTGAACTCAGGACCTGGATGCTGTCTCTGAGCTTCTTTTGCTCAAGGCTAGTGCTCTACCACTTGAGTGACAACACCACTTTTGGATTTGTTGGTAGTTAATTGGAGTAAGACTCTCACAGACATTCCTGACCCAGGTGATTTCAAATCTCAGCTTCCTGAGTAGCTAGAATAACAGATGTGAGCCACTGGCACCTTGCTCAAAATGCTTTTTGAATATCACAGCATGTCTCCAAGGAGACAGAAGAATTTCTCAGCAACGATCACATGTAGACCACTGTCTCACAGACTGCAAAACCTGCTTTTCTGTTCTGTTCTCCTTCAGCAAATCAAGCCAAAGCCTACCACAGCCATTTACCTTCTGTTAAAATATCCACTGGGTGCTGTGGCTCATGCATGTAATCCTAGATGCTCAGGAGATTGAGATCTGATGATTGTGGCTCAAAGTCCATGAAACTTGTATGTTCAATTAACTACCAAAAAAAAAAAAAAAGAGCCAGAAGTGGAACTGTATGGCTCAAGTGGTAGAATACTAATTTTGAGCAAAAGAGTTCAGAGTTGACACCCAGGCCGTGAGTTCAAGCTCCAGGACTGACATACACACAAAACATCCAGAATTCACTGGCTTGTTCCTAGATTCAGTAATGTGTACTATCCAGAGAGGAGAAGGAAAGCAAATAGGAGATAATGAAATATATTTACTGACAAGATTATCATCCTCACTCTCTAACTTGGGATGCTCACACACAGCTCACACTTAGTGTAAAAGGCACTGTCTCTTATTTGAAGCCCTTTATCTTACAATGAGCTCAATAAAAATGAATTTAAAACATCATGATAGTCATCTCATGTGGCCATTTTAACTATTTGCTCATTAGTCAAGTAAATCTTCTGAACATATAGAAATTTTTTTTCAGAGCTCTGAGAATTCACTTTCTGTGTGTCTTGAGGAACTTCGGTGGTGTGTGTTGGTTGTCTGCTGTCACCCTCCTGCATGTGTAAGCATCTAGACATAAAGGCAGGAGAGAGAAGGCAGGTTTGAAGCCTGAGGAGGAGTGGTTAGTGGAAGGCTGGGCATTTCCTGACAGATGTTCTTGTAATATGCATGTGCTGCCTAGCTTGACATGAATTTCATTTTTCAGAGTAGTGCATGAGAAATACAAACTGTTTTCTTCCTCAAGTATTTGATGTTGGTATAATTTGGGGAATGGAAGGGAAAAAACAAATTGTTTAAATAGAGATACAGGGTGACTCATTGCAACGATGAAATGTACAAGACACTATGTTGGGGGGTGTAGTTGTAAAGGTGGGAGGGAAGGGATGGTAGGGGAAAAACAAAGGAGGAGGCAACAATACTTGATAAGAAATGTACTCATTGCCTTGCTCATGTGATTGTAACTCCTCTGTACAGTATTTTCACAATAAAAAACTTATTAAAAAAAAGGCAAAGTGGCCACTGGCAAACCTTCAAAGAACTGATTAAAAAAAAAAAGAATAGAAAGAAACAAGCCAGGCATCAGCAGCTCAACGCCTGTAATCCTAGCTACTTAGAACTTTGAGAACTGAGGAGAGAGGTTCAAAGTCAGCCTGGGCAGAAAAATCCCCAAGACTCTTATCTCTCATTAGCCAGTAAAAAATTTGGAAGTGGGGTTGGGGCTCAAATAGTAGAGTTCCATCCTTGAGTGGAAAAGCCAAGCCAGAATGTAAGGCTCTGAGTTCAAATCCCAGTATTGGCACAGAAAAAAAGCACTAAAAATTGTTTAATAATGTATGTTTAACAGAATTCTTTTAGGGTGCTGAGGTTCAAATTGAGAGCCCCATGCTCTAGTGTTTGAATCTATGTATAGCTACATTGTTCCAGGAAATGTCAGAAGAGTTCACATGTTTCAGATGTGTGAATAATGGTAGGAAGAATCTAGGATAGGTTGACTCACCATGAACAACAACAAGCAAATATGATGGTCCCATATTGTACACCTATGACTGGGCTATTTCTATAGATCTGGTTATTTTCATTTCCTGGCCTACCTTAATCCTATTCCAAAATATTTCCAATGAGTCATAAATGAAAAGTGAGCCTAGCAAACAATTATCCCATCAAGGGGTTTTCTAACTTCCTTGTAACCTGTTCTAGAATATTCATTTCTTATCAGCACAAACATCCTACAGAGATCTACCCATCCCACAGTGGTGAGCTGTCAGGCAAGGCAAGTTGACTACGCCCCGAACGTCTCTGGCTGACCTGTCCCAAGCAGATCTTATCACTCTAGCTAAACATCAGGGTTCTCTGTAAGAATTTGATATAGACAAAAAAAACCTTTGGGCTGGGTGCTGGTAGTTCACTTCTGTAATCCTAGCTAAATCAGGAGGTTGAGATCTGAGGGTTGTAGTTCTAAGCTAGCCCAAGCAGGGAAGTCTGTATGACTCTTATCTCTAATCTACTGAAAGAAAAGCCATGATTATCTATGGCTCAAGTGGTAAAGCACTAGCCTTGAGCAAAAATGCTCAGGGACGTGACCAGACACCGACCTGTCCCTAGGACCAACAACAAAAACAACAAAACTCTTGCATACTCTTCAGAGCAACTAAATTGAATTGAGTACACATAGTAATGTGGATTTCTGAAAACCATGTACTAATTACTTTTATCACATGTAACCATTTCAAATAAGTGAATGAATGGGTCAATGGGCAGATGCGGTGTATCAATGGGTTAAGTTCCGAATTGTACATTGAGAGAACTAGCACATGTTCAGCCATCCAAACTGACATAGTAACCTCTATTTATCACAGGAGTAAAAGAGGCAAAAGTATTTAATTGTAAAATCCAAGAACAATAATATCTTACATTTCATTAGGTATTGATGTATATGAGAAAGGCCTCTTTCACAACTTAATACTTTTTTCTTTTTTATTCTGGGCTTGAACCTTGGGATTAGTTGCTTCTGTCCCCAGGCTTCTTTTGCTTAAGGTTAGTGTTCTACCACTTGAGTTGCAGCTCTACTTCCTGCTGTTTTTATGGGGGGGAGGGGTAAGCTTATTGAAGATAAGAGTCTCATGAACTTTTCTGCCCAAGCTGGCTTCGAACTGTGATTCTCAGATCTTAGCCTCCTGAGTAGCCAGTGTTACAGGCATGAACCTCTGAAACCCACTATTTTTCTGATTTTTAGAGACATTTTCATGAGCTCCTATATGTATTGTGAGTTCTAGACACTATGTCTACAGTGTGGAAGTTTCCAGAATGAACAAATCCCACCCTCAGAGAGCTTGCCATCAAGAGTGAGAGATAGAAAACAGATCAGATAATGAATAAAATATATTGTATATTAAGTTCTAATAAGGTTACATGCGAGTAAAGTACGTACTTTTAGTTAACCAGGAAAGTCTTTGAGAAAATGACATTTTACTCAAGCTAACTTTTTTCACTGAGATTTGGGGGATTAATAAATTATAAAATTGCTGCTTCTCAGTTTCTTTCAAAAGTTCTGTGAACTATAAATGCTGATGCCACAAAAATAAAATGTTCAAATTGACACGAGTTCAATGAGAAAATACAAAAGCTTTTGAATGTTCTAAATATCAAGTCCTTCCTCGTGTGTATATGTAGGGAACATAAGCAGCAATGAAGGAAAGGAGGAGAAAGGGAGAAGGGGGAAGAAAGGAAGGAAGAAAAGCAAGTGAGGGAAGGAAGGAAGGAAGGAAGGAGGGAGGGAGGGAGGGAGGGAAGGAGGGAGGGAAGGAGGGAGGAAGGGAGGGAAGAAGGGAGGAAAAGGAGAATGGGTAAGAGAAGAAAGGTAGATCTTACTATCTTCTATAACTTTTCTGTAATTTCTCTTTCTGTGTGTGGTGATCCAATGCAGGATCATAAATTTCCCAAAGGATAAGCTATAGAGCATAGTGGTTTGCAAGGCATGGAGAATGTCCTGCTGAGCCTGAGCTGTGATCTCCCATTGCTACACTACCCTGGCCCCGGCCCTCAGATTGCTCTGGTACCTTGTTGAGGCGTTGAATTTCACTCTCGTAATGCTCCTTTGTCTTATTTACCAACATGTTTTTTTCCCTCAAAAGCTTGTTCTCTTTCTTCAGTTCTTGTAATTCTTCATTTACTCTCTCATTTTCCTTCAGAAGTAAAGAAACAAGAAAACAAGACCAAAATCAATCAAGTCAAAGATGAGGTAGAAACCCTGCTCCATCCACAATTGCTGGCAGTTTTTGTACCTCCAACATACAACACAAACAGAGCTACAACATTTTCTCCTAACATCTTATTTAAGCAATGTTGTTTGGATGGAGGAAAGAATTAAGACTGAAGTAGCTGTCATTTACCAAAACTTCGTGCTGCTTAGAACTCCAGAGAAATCAAGAAATCAAGATTCCCCAATAGTCATTTTTACTGGTCAAATAAAGGAGTAGGCAAGATAATATAATCTGTCACCCTTTCATTTTATATAGCAGACAGTAAGGTTTTTTGGAAGAAATTGGATTTGTAATGAGAATTCAGTCTAAGTAGACAACTCAAGATGAGATGTATATGTTAAGTGAGACGTATACATAAGTGGTAGTTAGTGGTAAGTATTTCCCAGTGCAATTATTACATCACAAGAAATCTGGGCAAGTTATTTTTTTGAAAAGTAGAAACATTTCTGTGTGCTCTTATATAAACACAATAGAGTTTTTATACTTAGAAAATGAGCCTTTGCTACTTCAGAGTAATTGAAAGAAAGAAATTCAGCTAGGAAATGGTCCCTACTGCATGAAAGGAAAATTACTAAAATCTCTATATAGGGTGTGATTGGAAATAGAATGGGTTTGTATAGGACAGAAAAGAGTGCTAAATCCAGTTTTCCCCATTGATTGTTGAAAGCAGAAAAAGAGCCTGGCTGTGTAATCAGGGCAAAAGATTCTGCATCTCACACCATGGCCCTGAGTAGTGCTGTGTGCAGGCCCCTAGACATTGTCATCACCATGGCCCTGAGCAGTCTTGTGTGTAGATCCCAAGACATCACATTACCATGGTCTGGAGCAGTCCCGTGTGCAGACCCCTGGACATTGAATCACCACAGCCTAGAGCACTCACACATCTGTGCCACTAGGCATCACATCATAGCCCATTGTCCCTGGAAGACTTGCACGTGAAAAGCAAGCTCATTGGATCCTAGAGGTGTGTGGCAGAATGGGCACCCAATTAGAGGGGATAAAGGACACACAGGAGCTTGGCCAGGCTGCTCTGATTGGGTCTGGGGTCTGCTTATGGCTACAGGCTGTCCAATGATCTTGAGAGTCACATATCTCTCTGTCCTGGAGAAACAAACCTTTTTAACCCTGAACGATTCTCCTCTGGGAGAATCTTTCTAGCCAGAGCACTGCTTTCATCAATAAATCTTTGCCACTTTACTTCTCCCTCTGTGTCTGTGTACTCATTGTTTGAGATCGCAGAGACAAAGGACTTGATCTAGATGTTGCATGTTTTTTTTTTTTCAGTATCATTGTGACAATGACACTCAACAGGTTAGGAAATCCTAGACTGCCATCCACCTTGCTTCTGGTCCTTACCTGAAGATTTGTGCATGTTTTAAAACAGTGTCAGTGCTTTATGATATGGGTAGTAACTAACCCTGAGGATATTTTGACTTGTTTCTTACTATACCTAAGGAAAAGAGGGGGTAATTAGAGCTTCATATTTGTCTACGGGATCCATGAAGCCCAATAGCTGAAAGCAAAACCAGGAAGAAAAAGCAATCTGTCTTAGAGCTGAGAACCAGTGACTCATGCCTTTAATCCTAGCCACTCAGAAAGCTGAGATCTGAGGATAGAAGTTCTAAGTCAGTGCCGGTAGAAAAGTCTGTGAGAATCTTAGAATTTTATCTCCACTCAAACACCCCCCACTCCCAGGAAAATAAAAAGCTGGATGTGGAGCTGTGGCTCAAGTGATCAAGTACTAGCTTTGAAACTAAAAGATCAAGGAAAGTGCCCAGGCCCCGAGTTCAAGTCCAGGACTGGCACACACACACACACACACACACACACACACACACACACACACAGATGTAGATCAATGTGAGCGTTCTTGCCTCACAGGTGTAAGGCCTTGGGTTCCAATTCCAACAATGCAACAGCCAGCACAGATATGAGGTCCTGGAACCGAAAGAGCTACCGCCTAAATACGAGGCATTATGATGTCCACCCACAGTATATGAATGAAACAAAGGCGGGAATCACTTTTGTCCTAGGCTGACATGCCCACCATATCCCTGAGTCCCTTCTCTTCCCTGCCTATTCATGCAACCAAGAGGAAATGTGTTGGACACCCCCTCCTGTCTGCTTCAGAGATGGAACCCCACTTTATTTGGGGTCCACTCACCCCGGCTAGCAGATGTGGATCCAGATGTGCATTCAGACAGGAAGTTTCCCACCCTGCCACTCCTGGGCTCCGGGCCCACCCACCTTTTCCTGCGGCCTTGGGTAGGGCTGCAAGCCATGCTGCGGGTCCTCCTGCAGGCCCCCCTTTTGCTGACTCTGGGGGCGCTCCTTCTCCAGTGTGCCCAGCAGTTTCTCAGCAGCGGCCAGCTTCACTCTCAGCTCTGCGACCTGAGGAAAGTCATCACAACCAGGCCAGGCATGGCTGCAGGCCTTGGGGTACCTCCAGGACCCGTACTGTGGGGAGGAGCTGCCCTCACCCAGAACCGGCTGTAATCCTAGCTCTAGCTCTGATTTGAGGATCAGAGTTCAAAGCTAGCCTAGGCAGGAAAGTCAACGGGTGAGACCCTTGTGTCCAGTTGACCACTACAAAGCTGGCAGTAGAAGTGTGGCTCAAATGATAGTGTGCTAGTGTTGATTGCAAAAAGAAGGGGGGAGGAGGAGGGGGAGAAGGGGGAGAGGATAATAAGCTTCTTGACAGATCATATGCCTTCCAGAGATGAGGGATGAGCCCCATTTTTCCTGAGCTTTCAATGTTTAGCGTGTGTGTGTGTGTGTGTGTGTGTGAGAGAGAGAGAGAGAGAGATTTTGTTCATTTCATCTGTTTGTTTTGGAGACAGGAGACAGAAGTGCTTCACTCTAGTCTAGGCTAGCCTGGAATTTTAGATTCTCCTGCCTCAGCCTCCTGAGTGCTTGGATTACAGGTATGTTCTACAGGTGTTTATTTTATTATCTATGGAAAATACTTAATGTTATCCAATTAAAACATTAGAGATGCAGTCTCTCCCAATCTCAGCCTGTGTATTTATGGCTTCTAGTAACAAAGGAGAGACTATGACATTCTGTGAGAAGGAAAATGTGCACAACTCTTGAGATATTGCCACAGGCAATTTACATTTTAATACCTTCCTTCAGACATGCTCAAAACAATGCCCTGACACTGTAAATCTTGTGTGTGTATGTGTGTATGTGCGTGTGTGTATGTATGTGTGTGTGTGTGTGTGTGTGTGTGTGTGTGTATACACATGCGTGCATGCTAGCACTGTTCTTGGAAATTGAACTCAGGGTCTGGGCACTGTCCATGAACTTCTTTTCCTCAAGGCTAGCATTCTTCTACTTGAGCCACAACTCCACTTCTGGCTTTTTTTCTGAAAGGAAGGGGAGATCAGAGTCTCACGGACTTTCCTGCCCAGGATGATTTCAAGTGGTGATCCTCAGATCTCTGCCTCCTGAGTAGCTAGGACTGTTTGTAAACCTTGAGCAAGGAAGCTGGTTAGTCATTCAGCACTGCCTTCCCTCATTTGTGCATATGTAACCACTCACAGAATCTCTTTGCAGCCAAAAGCCAGGTGAACCTTCACATACTTGGCCCCACCAAGATGAAGTAGAGACACTTACCTTTCTCTCATAAAGATCTTTCATACTTCTAAATTGTTTATCCCACTGCTGATTAACTTCCAGGAGCTGAAATGGTTAAAATTTGGTGAGTCAAGAAAGGATTTCTGGAGATCTGTACCTTCGGGCAACATGAAATCATTGTTTGAGGTTGCAGTAATTCTGGAAGCTATAGGTGAAGAAGATATTCTTTCCTGCAAATTCTGAGGGATCTGGGATGATTTAATTATGTGAAACTTCACTGTGCCAAGACTAGTTCACTTGTGAAAAACTATTAAACTAGTGAGTCTTAGGTATAGCTACATGTCAGCTAGATAGGTACTAGCAACTTTTCTTAGCTATTTAATTTTTAATCTAATTTTGTAATCTTTTTTTTTTTTTGTCAGTCATGGGGCCTGGACACTGTCCCTCAGCATTTCAGCTCACGGCTAGTGCTCTACTACTTAAGCCACAGCACCACTTCTGGCTTTTTCTGCTTATGTGGTGCTGAGGAATCAAACCCAGGGCCTCATGCATATAAGGCAAGCACTCTACCACTGAGCCACCTTCCCAGCCTTATTTGTGTAATTTTAAACTATCAGAGTCTGGTTTATAGAAAGTACTGAAAGTATTGTTATATTGGGGAAAATGTACTAATGAATGAGAGCTGTTTCTCGAGCTATTTCTATTAAAACCTAGACAGATAATCACTTACTTCTGTTAGGATTATGCTCACCTTTGGTCCTCAGCTCCACCCAGACTTCCTGGAGTTCCCTCCATACAGCTGGCTCCTCCCTTTCTCCTCCCAGACCCACCTGAACTCCCATCTACCTCACTTCCTGTCCACCAGACCCTACTGCTACTTGGATGAAGGCCATGTGCTCCCTCTTGGGGGAAATCTGGCTCCTCTAATAAACCTCATAATAATCTTTCTCCTGTGCCTGCCTGCCTCTGTGTGGTCCCCTGGGATGGATGTGTGGGATCCTCTTTCAACTTCCAATAATGTGCTTTAAAAAGTTCATACCTTATGATGAGTGAATGTAATCACAATATTTAATGTGTGTATGTGAAAATGGAATCAGATAAATTAAGGGGATGGGTGAGGTTGGGAGAGAGGGGGGAGAATGATGGAAGGGGTGACATTAATCAAGATGCGTTGTGCTCATAAACTGACATGTTGAATTGAAACCCCTTTGCAGAAGTACTTAAAGATAATAAAAATAAATAAAATTTAAAAATTAACACATTATTAGTATCATATCAACAGATAATATCATCTTTTTGAAAATATAGATTTTCAAAGGATTATGCCTATTTCACAAGACAAATACTTAGGAATATTTAGGCTATCCACTGTAAATGGAATATTTAGACTAGACACTTTAAGCATTTTTAAACTACCTACTAATCAGAAGGAAGAAACAACACTATGATCTCTGTGTTAGTTTTCCTCTAAAGGGAAGCTCATAGTTTTCTACATTCGTGGAAATTCCAACACTTACTAGTAAGGGCCAGACACCTAGGAGAAAATCACAAAGACCAGGAAAACTGTCTTCTAATTGCTAAGCAAGAGAGTACAGTTATTAGGTAATGGGTTATTTAGCAGAAGGCTACCTAATACTATATAACTATAACTTCTAGGGATTAGCATTTTTATACACTGTTACAGCTCTACTTAGCGCAGTGGTTGTCCAAAAGGTGCTGTATTTCATGCAGGATCAAACAGAGCAGAAGCTTCACAGCAGAGAATGTGAAGGGCACAGTGCTTAGGTGGGTTAGACAAGGAATTGCACAAAGAATGGAATATATGGAGTAAAATTATTGCTATTCTTTCACTGCTGCTGTCCAGAGCATGAAGAGGTTCTAACGCTCATTATGCTCAGAAAATCAAGCCAGTACAATTCACAGTTTCTGTTTATTCCCAGTAATGTTTTAGAAACCACTCTTTGTTTTTGTTTTTGTTTGTGCTTTGGTGCCAGTCCTGGGACTTAAACTCAGGTCCTGGGTGCTGTCCTTGAGCTCTTTTTGCTCAAGGCTAGCACTTTACTACTTAAAGCATAGCTCCATTTCTGGCTTTTTTTGGTAGTCTGTTGGAGATAAGAGTCTCATGGCCTTTTCTTTATGGGCTGATTTGAACAATGATCCTAGGACTGTGGGAGTGAACACCTAGAGTTTTTATTTTTTTAATTTTTATTCTTATTTATGTATTTATTTATTTACTTTTGTCAGTCGTGAGGCTTGAATTCAAGGCCTGGGCACTGTCCCTAAGCTTTTTCTCTCAAGGCTAGCATTCTACCACTTTGAGCTACAATGCCACATGCAATTTTCTGGTGGTTAATTGGGGATAAACGTCTCATAGATTTTTCTACCTGAGCTAGCTTCAAAGTACAATCATCAGATCTCAGCCTCCTGAGTAGCTAGAATGACAGGCATGAGCCACCAGCCAACCCCCACCCCCACTCTGGCTTATATTTTTATTTCTTTTTTTCATGTTTTTTTCTGACTTTGTTTTTGTTTTTTGTGGGTTGTGGGACTTGAACTCTGGTCCTGGGTGCTGTCCTTCAGCTCTTCAGCTCAAGGCAAGCGCTCTACCACTTGAGCCACAGTGCCACTTCCGGTTTTCTAGTGGCTTACTGGAGATAAGAGTCTCATGGACTTTCCTGCCTGGGCTGGCTTCGAACCCCAGTCTTCACATCTCAGCCTCCTGAGTAGCTAGGATTACAGGCGTGAGCCACCGTTGCCCGGCTTTTCTTTTAAATTTTTATGACCACATTCCTTAACCCCTATGTGTTTGGATACACATTCGCAAAGTCTAGCTCCTGAATCAACTCCAGAAAGCCTCTAAAAGTTTGAGTCTTAAGGAATGTCAATCGTCAAGACATACAAGGACCCAAGGCTAAGCTCACAGAGTTTTTTGGAGAACTCACGGAGGTTTGGGGAAATTTAGGATTATAGTTACCAGATTTAGGACTCTTGTCAGTTTTTTCATTCATTCTTACACAAACAATGACTTTTTAAAAAGGGATTTGCTCTCAAAATAATGAAGTCTGTTCTCAGGGAGATAAATGTTTTGACACACACTATTTTACTCTCCAGCATTAACCCCAAACACATGAAACTAGACTAATATTTCTAACTTACCTCTTTTCTCTGTTTTTCCAAGCACTGTATCTTATGCTCTAGAGACTTCGGCAAGTTCTTTCTTCTTGATGATTGAGCATACTTTAACAGAAAGAAAGAGAAATGGTTGGGAGTTAGCAGTCTCCACAATGAACAGGAAACCTATCCAGGTGGTTCACACCTGTAATCCTAGCTCATCAAGAGTTTGAGATTCCAGGATCAAGATTCAAAGACAGCCAGGAAGACAAATCAACTCTTATTATCTCCAATTAACTAGCAAAAAGCCAGAAGTAAAGGTATGGGTAAAGTGGTAGAGTGCCAGCCTTGAGCAAAAAAGCTGAAGCTCAAACTAGTGGTTCACGCCTGTAATCCTAGATCTCAGGAGGCTAAGATCTGAGGATCCCAGTTTGAAGCCAGCCTGAGCAGAAAAGTCCACAAGACTCTTATCTGCAATTAAACACCAGCAAAACAGAAGTGGGGCTGTGGCTCAAAGTGGTAACGCATTAGCCATTAGCTTTGAGCAAAAGAGCTCAGGGACAGTGCCCACGCCCTGAGTTCAAGCCCAATGACCAACAACAACAAAAGCTGAGAATACAGTGTCCACCTTGAATTCAAGCCCCGGCACCGGCACACACACATACACACAAACACACACACAATATGAAAAGTAAACAGGAGCCAGGCATTTGTTCATGACTGTATTCCTAGCTACTCAGTAAACTGAGATCTGAGGATTGCTATTTGGAGCCAGTCCAGACAGGAAAATTAATGAAACTCTTATCTCCAAAGAATTACTCAAAAAGCTGGAAGTACAGGTATGGCTCAACTGGTAAAGCACTAACCGTGAGCAAAAGAAAAAGCTCAGGAACAGTATTAAAGTCCTGAATTCAAGCCTCAGGACTAGCAAAAATAAATAAATGAATAAACAAGGGAAACACAATTGTCTCCAAACTCCATCTAGCCAATCACTAGAGTATGACTTAAGAAAATATCTGATTTGCTGGCTGAGGTGTACATCGTGGTAAAGTATGTTCTTTGCCAGTACTGAGGGCTGGTTTGGTCCTCAGCGCTGAAGAAAACAAATGAACTAACGAAACAACTTGAGTCTACCAGCTGCCATCCTCACTCCACAGTGCTTCACAGTGCCAAGTTAATGCACCACCTTCACTTCCTATTTAAGAACACTTATGAATTAGTTACCAAAATCACTTTCAAACGATAAAGGCATCTACACAATTAGCATAGAATTTCATGAATAATCAATTTAATCAATCCATTTTGTAAAATAAGCATTGGCACAAAATTTTAAAACAAAAAAAGGAAAACAATAACTTATAAGACTGTATTTCTCTATCTTATTTCAAATTATTGATGATATTTTAGGATGTGATGATATTTTATACACATGTGAACACCTTTCTTAGTTTTCTTAATTTTGTTTGCTATTTAGAGCCATGTTATAGCTAAGATTACATTCAAAAAATGTGCCTTAATGCTTGTAATTATACCTACTTCAGAAGCTGAGCTCTGAGGATCTAGGTTTAAAGCCAGCCTGGGGAAGGAGAGTTGGTAAGACTCTTATCTTTAATTGACCACCAAAAAGCTAGAAGTGGAGCTGTGGCTCAATTGGTAGAGTGCTAACCTTGAACCACAAAGCTCAAGGACAGTGTCCAGTCCTGAGTTCAAGCCCCAGGACTGGGGCACATACCAAAAAAAGAAATGAGAGAGAGAGGGAGAGAGAGACAGAGACAGACAGACAGACAGAGACAGAGACATAGAGACAGAGAGCTAGACAGACAGAGACAGAAAGACAGAGAGACAGCAGATCTTAAAGAAAGCAAGTTGCCTTTTTGTCTGCTCTTGCTATGACACAGTTAATCACTGGAAAGGCTAGCAAGGTTGGATGTGGTTAGTAGATCCCCAGAAAGTTCTTACCTCTGCATTCTCCATAGGACTTCCTCCCTTTATTCCAGGTGTGTCCTGGACAGACATGGAAGCTGGATTTCCAGGTGTCTTGTAGAGAAAAAAAAAAAAAAAAAAGACAAAGAGGAGGAGGAGGGAAAAAAATCCCTTAAGGATTTCTTTTAAGGTGAGATCAAACGTTCAACATTTGATTTTTTAAAAATACCACCCTCCACTTCCTGATGAAAAAAAACAGCAACAATGTTTTTTTTTTTATTAAAAATGAACAGAGGTGTCTCTGGAGGTTCACTACACAGAATACATTTAAGAACAGAACCTCTGATTTTAGCTTTTATTCTTTTCCCATCAGGGATTTCCCGGGATGTCTCAAGAAGGCAGGCAGTGACTAAGGTCTGGGCAGACCAGCCTAGCTCTGTATGTAAATTGCCATTCTCTCTTTACTGGCAGTTTCTCTCCCAGGAGAAGGAAGTTGCTACCACGAAAGGTCTCATCAAACGAAATCTTTCCTCGGTAACTTACCTGCATGCATTGATTGCCTTTCCCAGAGCAGTTAGATAACAGCTGATTTTTTTTTTGACAGCTCCACTACTTATTTCCCTAAGTCATGACTTTCTGGCAATAGATTCTAAATGTATATTTTGAGGTATAGAACTTAATGAGTCATGCAGAATTCTATACATGTTACCAATTCTGACGAACTAAGAAAAGAACTTATTGCAAAATTTTTTAAGTCATTGTTTGCAAATCTCACCCTCTGAACTGGCAGAAGGGTTAATTTTGATTCTTAAATGGAAAACTATCTTTCTTTCATTGATCAAGGTCATCCAGACATTGGAAATTAATTTTTTTTCTACTCTAATGACTAGCTGCTGTCATTTGATAGCAGCTTTTGGTCATGGCATATTAAAAAGGCAGAGCATGAAAATGACAGATACTTGGCACTAAATGAATGAGCCATAATTGCATAATTGAAAGATGCAAGAAATGCAAATGAGGGAAGAATGTGGTGCTGAAAAGGAATAGAATTTATAATTCATTATCTTACTGGAATTTTTCATAGGGATAGCTACGTATTTGTAGGATAAAGCCTAAGTGAGCTATGTCCAAGATCCAGCCTTCCCTCTTCTCTCCCTTACTCTTCCCTGTGTCCCTGTTCTCTGAATTACCTCCATGTCCTGAAGTAACTCATACTGTCCATACCCAGGGCTCCTGAATGCCCCTTCTTAGGCCTTCCTCTAACCTGGTGACCTGTAAAACCCAGCTAATGTCCTTTGGCCTTATCTTGTCTTCTTTCACAAACACCACACTTGTGGTTTTTTAATTTTCTTTTCTGTTTGTTCAAAATTGGTATCTGATGCTTTTGCTCATTGGCTGGTGCTCTACCACCTGAGTCACACCTCCAACCCCAACAACGTTGGTGTGCTTTTTATTTCCTGTATTCATGTCTGTATTAACAGTACCCCATCACAGAGCTGCCTGCTCACCATGGTTTGTAGTAGGTGCTGAATTTGTAGACCGTCAGCTAGTGTGTGAGTGAAAATCCTGCTATTTTCATGATCTGTTTTGGAGGTAAACATGAGTGAAAAGGAGTGTGTTGCTTTAAGTGAAAATCAAAAAATACAAATGGGAATCAAACTGTTCATTTGGGGTTCTTAGAGGAAGTATGACTCATATATTTTGCGATTTTAGGGGAGAGAGATTTCCTGGAGACTAGCACTTTAACAACCCTAAAATCTGCTCATCAGAAAGGGAAATAAATTCTAATGTAAACAAAAATTTCTTCCAATGCCTGTGAGCGCGCGCACACACACACACACACACAATATATATATATATATATATATATATATATATATATATATATATATATATATAT
>NW_012267276.1:9790140-9790980 GCF_000151885.1 Dipodomys ordii | reverse complement strand
CAAGAAAAACAAACAAACAAAAAACACCAGAAAACAAAACCTTAGGGACCATTCTCAGGAGTTCAAACCCCAGGACTGGCGCACATTAAAATGAAATGGCAAGTTCCAATTTGATACTTAGCTTCTCTTCTGTTCAATGAAGGAATTTTTTTAAATGAAAGTGAAATTGTCATTTCCTTATGCAACAGAGACAAAGACAAATGCTCCTGAAATTAGGACAGTAAAACAAATGAGATGACTTAGTCCATGTTTTATTTTTCTAAAACAATGCAGAAGGAGAATGTGTGTGTGAACCAAGTTACTTTGTCGATTTGTTTCACACCAGGGATTCCAGAAATGCCACAAAATATTTCCTCCACACTATTTAAAGTCCAAATGCTAAAACACAGAGAATAAACCAAGCCCACAATCTTTGAGTGTTTTCATTTCACCTTCCTTTTGATTTCTCATAATCACCAAACAGATTCAAGTTGAAATCCTCATATTATAGAAATTTGCCCTTGAAAATAGGGACCCGTGCTAACATTTTTTCCATAGAAAAAAAATTGCAGATTTTTTTCCTTCATTTTATTCAACAAATATTTTAAACCCTCTTATTATAAGACTATGTTTCCTTGTATTTTTAAATGAAAATCTAGATAAAAGAAATGTATATAAAAATAATCTTTTCTTCAATTTAAATACTTTTCTTCAATGCTATGACTCTTGATATCAAAGAACATTCTATGGGGTTTTTTGTTTTTGTTTTTGTTTTTTGTCGCTCATGGGGCTTGAAATCTGTATCTGGGCGTGGGCACTGTCCCTGAGCTCTTCAGTTGAAGGTGAGTGCTCTACCACTTG
>NW_012267276.1:9719203-9790090 GCF_000151885.1 Dipodomys ordii | reverse complement strand
TTTTTTTTTTTTTTGCCAGTGGCTCATACTTGTAATCCTAGCTACTCAGGAGGCTGATATCTGACCATCACAGTTTGAAGCCAGCCCTGGCAGGAAAGTGCATGAGCCTCTCATTTCCAATGAACCACCAAAAAACTGAGAGTGGAGCTGTGCTGGAGCAGTGAATTCCTAGCCTTGAGCACAGAAGCTCAGGGACAGGGCTCAGGCCCTGGGTTGAAACCCCAGGACTTGCAGAACAAAATAATAACAATCAAGTTCTTGAAGGACCTCTAGTTAGATTAGACAAAAAAAAAAAAAAATAAACCCTTAATACAAGTTGAACCATGGTTGTAACAATGAGATGTTCAAGACACTGTTGAAAACTATCTTTACAACTTTGGGGGGTGGGAAGAGAGGAGTTGGGGAGGTGGGGAGGGAAGGGATGGTAGGGGAAAAACAAAGGAGGAGGTAACAATGCTCCATAGGAAATGCACTCATTACCTTACTCATGTAACTGTAACCCCTCTGTACAGTATCTTTACAATAAATATATATATATATTTTAAAAAATGAACCCTTCATAGGCCACCCCGGGAAATCGATCACATTCTGATTCCTGTGTCTTGATTGTCTCACACCCATCCACCCATGGCACCAGTGTCACATATCTCAAGTTTCAGGAGAAGTTACGTGAAATAGAGATAATGCTAAGAAAAACAGAAGTAATTGTGAAGATTCCTTTTTTCTGAAATAGCTAAAATATATGTAGATGAAGTAAAAACAAAAAGGCTTAATAGAAATACGAAAGGAATGAAGAAAAAAAAGAGAAGCAAGGAATTACTATTCACTGGTCTATAACTATCATCTTAATCGTTAGCAATTCTTTCTAGAGTAATCTAGGAAGAAAGCAATGGATTAGCAAGGCATGGGTAGCCACTCAAGAGGCAGAGAGCTGGAGGACTGAGATTCAAATCCAGCCTAAGCAGAAAAGTCCATGTGACTTCATTTAACCAGCAAAAGGCCAGACTAGAGATGGTAGCACAAGTAGTAGTGTACCAGCTTTTAGAAAAAAGCCAGGCAAAATCACAAGATTCTGATCAAATCCTGGGAAAGAAAGAAAGAGAGAAAGAAAGAGAGAAAGACAGAAAGAAAGAAAGAAAGAAAGAAAGAAAGAATGAGAGAGAGAAAGAAAGAAAGAAAAAAGAGAAAGAAAGAGAGAGAGAGAAAGGAAGGAAGGAAGGAAGGAAGAAAGAAAGAAAGAAAGAAAAGAAAGAAAGAAAGAAAGAAAGGGGGTGGGAGGGAGGGGGGAGGGAGGAAGGAAGGAAGGGAGAGAGAGAAAGAGTGAAAGGGAGGAAGGGAGGGAGGAAGGGAAGGAAAGAAAGGAAGGAAAGAAAAGGAAGAAAGAGTTTTCTTTAATGTCCTTTTGAAAATCTTTCTGAGACTTGGAAAAAATTCTATTAAGTGAAGTAAGCTAGACTCAAAGAAACATAGGTCCCATGGTTTCCCTTATCTGCAACAACTAGTATATGTCTAGGACACGCAGAAGAGGTCAAAAGCTCTGTATATATGACCATATAACCTGATGCTAAGTGAAATGAACCCCAAGATAGGGACACAAGAGCTTTTATCTTTCTTGCTGTTCTTTTTAATGTACTTATAATGTACTATGTGATTTTTTTTTGTTTCTTTGTATGTTCTTCCCCCCATGCTATAACCCTTGTTGTCATGTATTGATTCTGATGTCCTGCATCTTGTATATACATTTTTCTAATTTGGGGAGAGGAAGGGAAATAACACAATGCTGAAATAAAGATACAGGATGACCCATTGTAACAATGAGATGTACAAGACACTATGTTGAAAATGAACTTTACAACTTTTCAGGGGGACAGGGAGGGAGGAGTTGGGAAGGTAGGGAGGAAAGGGATGGTAGGGGAAAAATAAAGGAGGTATAAGAATGAAAGAAAAGAAAGAAAATCTTTCTGAATCTATGTATGTGACTTTTTTTTTCTAATTTCATTTTGTGCAGGGGGATTGAACTCAGGGCCTGCACATTGTCCCTGAACTTTTTCACTCCAGACTAGTACACTACCACTTGAGTCCCAGTTCCACTTTTGTCTGTTTTGATGGTTAATTAGAGATGAAAATCTCATAGGAACTTTTCTGCCTGGGCTGGCTTTGAATCACAATTCTGAGATCTCAGCCTCTGACCAGCTGGGATTACAGGTGTGAACCACTGGCATCAGACTATGTATTGTCAAACTTTTGACCTCATGTCATAGGTTCACATGGAAGAATTGAAGCCCCCCCCCCCACCTTGAGTGAAGGAATTGCATGATGGCAGATTTTCAGTAAAAATAAACTGGAGATGTATGTTATATACCAAATGGAAAAGATAAGAAACAACAATGACTATTAGCCAGAACAATAGCGAAAATACTTAGTAGCTCATGACAATCAAAACACTTAACCAATTCCCCAGGTGCTTAGAAAAGAGTAACTAACCAACTTATCATCTGCTTCATAATTACCATCTTTCTCTACCTGTCTGAAAACCTATCCCCTGGGCAGGGCACAGCAGCTCATACAGGAAGCTTGGTGAGAGGCAGATTAAGAGAATCACGTTTCAAGACTAGCCAGGCAAAATGTGAGCAAGAGCCCATCTAAACAAATAAGCTGGATGTAGTGTGGAGTGTCTGCAATCCCAGTCATGCAGGAGTCATAGATAAGAGGACTGAGGCTGTATTTTCCTCACAGTTTTCGCTGCTGCAGTCTTAGAATCCCTGGAGATGCATCTGTTGACCTAGAAGTGCATTTTCTTTTGCATTTTGCTCTAGGACAGTTCTTTCCCCCTTGCCTATAAGACTTTAAAGGACTCCACTCACCAAATGCTACTTCTACTCTCTAAGGATATTACTTTCATTCTGATGGAGCTCCTCATGCTCATCAATAATGCTTTTCCAGGGCCAGCACCCATGGCTCATGCAGGTAATTCTAGCTACTCAGGAGGCTGAAATCAGAGGATCATAGTTCAAAGCTAGCCCAGACAGGAAAATCTGTGAGACTCCAATAAACTACCCCCATAAAACTGGAAGTGGAGCTGAGGCTCACATGGTAGAGCATTATCCTTGAACAAAAGGAGCTCAGGGATAGCACCCAGGCCTTAAGTTCAAGACTGGGCAACACACACACTCAATTACTTTTTCATTTCCTCAAGTAGTGATTCAGTCTATTCACTTCTCTTGTGGTAATTCTCCCTCCTTTACTTATTCCTGGCAATACTCGTTGAGAAAAAGAAAAGGGAACTGGGCGTATTTCTCACACTTTCTCATGAAATAGTATTTGTTTTGTCCAGTTACACCCTTCCCATCTCATGAAGACATAATGAAGTTCCTTTACAGCTTCTGCATGAAAAATCCATCATTTTTATGCTGCCTTCACTCAGGGGAGACAAAGACGCTCTCCGGCACTGGCTGACATTTTCCTCTCTTGCTTTCTTTTTTTTTAGTTGTTAAGCACATACATGCTTTCTGTTCGGTTCTGCTTTGGTTTCTTCTTCAGGCTGCTATTGTGTAATTAATAATTCAGCATGGAAGCCATCAGCAAATTGAGCTGTGTTCACTCAAGAAATCAAATATTTGAAGTTCCTTTTGGAGGACATTTGGGGAAGATATGTTGGAAGTCCACTAAAGATGAAAGTTGAAAAGTCACAGGTGTTGTAAAGACAGCCAGCCAAGCACAAGTGGCTCATGCCCCTAATCCTAACTACTCAGGAGGCTGAGATCTCAGGATCACATTTTGAAGACAGCCTAGGTAGAGACTCTTATATCCAAGTAACTAGCAAAAAGCTAGAATGGAAGGTCTGGCTCATATGGTAGAGTACAGCCTTGAGCAAAAATACCTAAACAAGAGTACAAAAACCCTGAGCTCAAGTCCCAATACCAGCACGAAGAAAATACATATGTACATAAATACAGCCCTTCAGGAAGAAGTGAGATTTAAGCAAGGAAAATTATTTCAGTGCAGCATGCAATTTCTGTACTGTGAATATGGAAAAAAGAGGTAGGTACAGGACTCTCCATTGCATTTTAGTAAGTGAAAAAAAAATCATTTACACTCAAGCACTAGTGGCTCATGCCTATAATCCTTGCTACTACGGAGGCTGAGATCTGAGGATCAAGATTTGAAGCTAGCTGGGGCAGGAAAGTCTGTGAGACTCTTATCTCTGATTAAGCACAGAAAGCCAGAAATGGAGCTGTGGCTAAAGTGGTAGAGCTCTAGCCTTGAGTACAAAAGCTCAAGGAGAGCATTCGGTTTCTGAGTTTAAGCCCCAAGACTGGCAATAAAAGATATTCTATGTCAGTTTTCAGTCTGTCTTTCTGTCTGTCTGCCTGCCTGTCTGTCTGTTGTCTCTCAATCTGAGAGTGAAAAGTGGACACACACACACACACACACACACACACACACATAGAGGAGGGTGCTCAGTTGCTGAGATTCTGCTGAGAGAGGTCTACTGGAGGCAGATCTTCTAGGGCTTTCTTGAAGAGAGAAACATGCAAATTTATGGATGCATATCAACTATAAGAATAAATATTTGTCCAGGAAACTCAAGCTGACTCCACAGGAAATGTTTTGTGATTTTCATTGTCTCTTAGTATTCATCCACGTAAATTATTTTTACGATGAGCATGGATTACTGTAGAAGTAAGAACGGAAGTTATTTCTTTTCTTTTCTTGCCTTTTTTTTGGGGGGTGGGGATCCACTCTGGGCCTGGGCGCTGTCCCTTAGCTCTTCACCTCAAAGCTAGCGCTCTACCACTTGAGCCACAGTGCCACTTCCGCTTTTTTTTCTGCTTATGTAGTGCTGAGGAATTGAACCAGGGCCTCATGCATGCAAGGCAAGCGATCTACCACTGAGGCACCTTCCCAGCCCCGGAAGTTATTTCTATACTGACTTCTAAATCACTTAATGTTATCTTTGCCAGTCAAGCTCCAAAGCTACTTACTTCATCTGTTTTGTAAGGACCATGAAAGATTCTTTCAACTGAAAAGCTCAGGCTACAGAAGAGGAAAATACATTTCTGGAAAGTTGTCCACAAATTCCTTAGCTCGGTTTTTATTTTTATTGCCAGTCCTGGGGCTTGAACTCAGGGCCTAGGTGCTGTTCCTGAGCTTCTTTTGCTCAAGGCTAGCACACTACCACTTGAGACACAGCACCACTTCTGCCTTTTTCTATTTAAGTGGTACTGAGGAATCAAACCCAGGGTTCCTGCATGCTAGGCAAGCACTCTACCACTAAGCCACATTCCCAGCCCATTAGCTGGGTTTTAACCTTGAAGATGTTGTTTTATTTGTGCCAGCACTGGGAATTGAACTCAGGATCTGGGTGCTGTCCTTGAGCTTCTATGCCAATATGGCTTTGAACCTCAATCCTCATATCTCAGCCTCTTGAGTAGCTAGGATTTACAGGCAGCTCCCAGCAACTTACATGTTTTTACATATATAAAGTTTCATAGACAAATATCTTCAAACAACAGGAAATGCAAAGTCAAACAACTTCTTTAGTGAGAAAAGCCTGCTTCTTTTTTTCTTTAAAAGTGAAGTAAATCAAACACAAGAACAATTCCAAGCAGACATATACAGATGTTGGACTGATTTCGTCAATGGAGTGACTTCCTCCATTGTTCCCAAATGCTCTTTGTAAGAAGAGGGTCTCTTCCCTCATCTCCTGTGCCCCCTGCTGCCTAACAGAAAATGACTGCAAGAAAACATTTCAACTGCTTTGCTTTCCTTCCCAGCCGCAAAGTGAAGGAAGTATAAGATTTCCGGTACATGATTGGAAGATTGCCCCCATCAATTCTTTTGGGTGAATAAGCTGTTAAGGACATATTGAAATGAAATATTAAAAAATGCATTCTTATTTTTACGTTTTTACCTTTGGGGAAGAGAAAGTTCTGTGACTTGGTGTGACCCCTTTTGGATCAGGAGGAGAATTTCTCTCAATCAGATCCCGGATTTTATTGTCCAGCTCCAGACTGTCACACCTGCATGAAGGACATGGGAAAGTCACATGGGACAGAGGTACTTACAGATGACTCAAGGGCGTCGTGGGTTCATGCCTGTAATCTGAGGACCACAGTTCTAAGCCAGCCTTGGACTAATAAACCAGGAAGGAATAATCTTCAAGAGTCCAGTAAATTCCTTCTGGAATCTACAAAATACGCTAATTTTCTTTTCTTTAGACATACCATAAGAGCACATGGATAAGAATTTAATTTCCACTGACTTGCATACTTCATACAAGATAATACAGTCATATATAGGAAAGATTAGAGATTGTCAGACTGATAACAATAACAAGAATTGAACATCCCCTGCAAACCAGGTGCTTTATAGTCTTCCTACTCAATAGATACAAAAAGGCATTGTCCGCATGGCACAAGGAAACTTGAGTTTAGGAATGTAATGGCTTATGTGAATTTGAAGTAGAAAACATTGTCAGCACTGAGATCAAACTCAGATCTACAGATAGTCTATCTTGTACCATCTTTTTTTCTGTATATCTTCAAGTAACCTGAGGTCAAATTCCTAAGCTATTCTCTGCCAGCAAGTGGAAATACTAAACTAAGAGTATTAGAAATCCATTTTGAAAATCTAGTTCAACTGCTTCATTGAGCTGAGAACCAGAGCAAGTTGTACCTAACAAATCATTAAGATCCCAGAATGTCAAAACAGACCTTACTATTAGGCTGAAATCCAACACCAGGCATTGGTGGCTCATACCTCTAATTCTAGCAACTCAGAAGGCAGAGATTGTGGTTCAAGCAGGAAAGTCTGCGAGACTCTTACCTCCAATTAACCACCAAAAAGCTGGATACGAAGCTGTAGCTCAAGTGATAAATTACTAGTCTTGAGCAACAAAGCTCAGGAACAACGCCCAGGCCCTGAGTTCAAGCCCTAGACCAGCATCCAAAAACAAACAAACCAAAAGGAAAACACTCAAGAAAAATGCACTCATTGTTTTACATGTTTTTGCCAGATGTTTTTGTCTCATTAGCTGCACTCTTTGAAAATAAGCTGTCGGGACGAGGAAGAGTTCTTAGAGGACTGTTTCTTGAAGTTATATAGAACTATGTCTCATTATCATGTTCAGATAAAATAAACACAGAGATAGGAATGCTTAAGCATAGGTCTGTGTAACAGTGGTTGCTCAGCTGTTCATCTGCCCTGTTCCACAACTCCTTTGCCAGTGGCTCTTAGGAGTAGACTCTGATATCAATGCTTTTACTACTCGACTTTGCTCACGGCCATGGGTCCAAAAGTAAACAGGTGACCTAAGTTTGGCCTTGGGATTCCTTTGTGTAACCAGAGGGAGCTGAGATTGAGCAGAAATTAGGGCAAAATTCAGACCTGAGAAGTGGAACCATGGATTTTATGGAATTTTATGGAATCTTCTCAACTCTGTGGGGGGTGGGGAATGAGGGGAAGTCCTAAGACTTGAACTCAGGGCCTGGGCGGGCACTCTCCCTTAGCTTTTGTCCACAAAGCTAGCATGCTACTACTTCAACCCCAGCTCTACTTCCTGCTTTTTTGGTGGTTAATTGGAGATAAGAGTCTCATAGACTTTCTTGTCCAGCCTGGCTTCAAATCACAATCCTCAGATCTCAGCCTCCTGAGTAGCTAGGATTACAGATGTGTGAGCCACCATCGGCTGACTCCTCACATCTTTCTAATGAACTATCCTTTTCTTTTTTTCTTTTTGATACAACTACTTTTGCTTGGATTCTATGCTTTGGAATAAAACCTGTTCCTAAGTAATGTGAATTGACCATCGTGTTTTTCCTTTGTTGTTCCTGGCTGTGAAATGTCTGTCCTCAGGTGCCACATAGAATCCTCTTCAAAATACAAGCTACTGAGTCTACAGCCTATCTTCCACAGCCATGGCATATGAATCAGAATCTATCTTCAGGCTTTCCCAGAACCCTGAAAGGAGAATTATAAAATTCCTTTTGTATTCTGTTAGCTTTTGATGGCTATGAAACAATTTAAAGGAAAATGATCTATTCAGGCTCCTGACATCAGAGGTTTCAGTCCAAAATCACCTGGAGCCATGGCTATGGACCCCAAGGTGAAGCCAAGATGGTTCCTTCACAGTGTCTGGAAGCAGAAGGAGAATGCCCGTGCTGACAGATTCCATCCTTTCCTTCCTCGGTTCCCCTGGGGACTCCAGTCTTTTGGTTGAAGTCATTCACAGCCAAGTCCATTCTTCCTCTCATAGACCCCCCCCACCCAGTGTTGTGCTTTTCTACTTTATTTCTACTGTATTTCTCAAAAATTCATCATCACTGTAACTGTCCTAGCATTCAAACTTACTGGGGTCACCAATCATAGCACTAGATTTGAACTAAGCTAAACATTAAGGCTTGAGCCAGCTGTCTGACCTAGTCTCACTCAACCAAGCTTGCCAGGCCTTTCTGGTGCTGCCTCCTTTGGTGACCAATATGTCTCTGAGCATTGAAGACCCCAGAAGACCATTTGGGAGGACCCACTGAGCTCTCTAAAACCATGAAATGATATTGCTGTCTGTCTGTCTGCTCTCATATTCTACTCCCCTTCTTTCCTCTCTTCTTCCCTTCTAGTCTTGTTTGTCTCATCTCAGCTTATGGAAAATACTAATAAGAAAGGAGGGAGGGAAAGATGGAGGGAAGGATGGAGGGAAGGCAAGAAAGAAGGATGGAAGGAAAGAAGGAAGGAAGGGAAGGAAGGAGAGAGAGAGAGAAAGAGAGAGAGAGATAAGAAAGTGGAGCTGTGACTCAAATGATTGAGCACTGGTCTTAAGCAGAAAAGCTCAGAACAACACCCAGGCCCTAGGTTCAAGCCCTAGGACCACAACAAGCAAAGCTTCTCAACCTATCACTGCATTCTCTCAATTCTGTTTCATTTCCTTCTTAAAGGGTTTTATGAGTTTGTTATCTTCTTTGCTGTACCCTTCTCTCATTTCCATACATGTTGCAGGAAGACAAATGTCCTTCAGCTTTATTTGCTGCTCTGTGTCTTAGCACCAAGTGTAACTACATAAATAGCTGATATTGAATAGCTACTTCATGGCTCACATCTGTGTGTGTGTGTGTGTGTGTGTGTGTGTGTGTGTGTTCATCCTGGGGTGATCTCAGGGCCTGGACTCTGTCTCTGAGCTTCTTTTGCTCAAGGCTAGTGCTCTACCACTTGAGCCACAGCTCCACTTCTGGCTTTTAGGGGAGTCTTAGCAGAGACAAGAGTCACAGATGTTCCTTCCCGGGCTGGTTTTGAATCATGATCCTCAGACCTCAGCCTCCTAAGAAGCTAGGAGACAGGCTTAAGGCACCAGTGCACAGATATGGTTATATTTATATATTTTAACTCAGAGCCTAGGCACTGTCCCTGAACTTCATTTTGCTCGAGGCTGGAGCTCTATCACTTGAGCCAGAGCTCCACTTATAGCTTTTTAAGGTACTTTCTTGGAGATAAGAGTCTCATAGATTGTACTGCCCACGTTGGCCTTGAACCTTGATCCTATGTTTGCAGTCTCCTGAGTAGCTAGGATTACACGCAGGAGCCACCAGCTCCTTTAAGTGGTTATTAATTATTCTAAGGACTTTGGTTACCAAACACTGTGATCAATGAGTTTGGAAACTAAGATTCACAAATTTAGTTTGTTGTTGAATGAAAAGGAAAAATAAAGTTTAAAAACTCCAAATTTCAATTTGGCTCAGGAGATAGTTAAAATTAGTAGTGTTTTGGATAAAAGACAACAATATCATCTATTTGGGTTTTATGACATGCTTAACAGATCTTTTCAATTATTTGTTAATTAATGAAAGAATTGAGCAGACAAAAATATTGTCATGTTTTAATTCATAAAATTCATTATGTGTCATGAATTATAATTTCCCATACACTTACTTTATGAGAAGGTAGAATTTATCTAAGCTTATTTCTTTCCTATAGAGCTCACAATTCTTGCAATTGAATAGCAGAACTAATTAAAGTAGATCAACTCTGATTTTCTCTTTAGATAACTCAAAATGGCAACCAATATTATTATATCATCAATGTAATACCATGACCTAAAGTTTTCAGTTGAGTAAAAGAACAATCCTACCAACCTTTAAGCAACAAATAGAGCAAATCCTAGATAATCCTTGCATTCATTTTATTTGGTACATATGCACCCCTTGGGAGCTGATGCTTGACTCTGCTCAGCTGACAGATGGAAATTCTAATTCCAGTGGTTTATGCTTTCAGCTCTGCCTCTACATGTCTCTCTCTCTCTCTCTCTCTCTCTCTCTCTCTCTCTCTCTCTGTGGTAGGCGTGCATCCTGGGGCTTGAACTCAAAGCCTGGGCACTGTCCTGAGCTCTATTGTACTGAAGCCTAGTGCTCTATCATTTGAGCCACAGTTCCACTTCTGGCTTTTTTTGGAGGTTAATTGGAGATAAGACTCTCATGGACTTTCCTGCCCAGGCTGGCTTTAAGCTACCATCCTCTGATTTCAGCCTCCTGAATAGCTAGGATTACAAGTGTAAGCCTCTGGTACCTGGCTCATTATTCTTATTTTTTAGACAGAAACTTGACACTCCTTGACGTGAAAGTCCTGTCTCAATTCCCTTGACATCTTCCTAAGGTCACTTGCTTTGTGAACCACACAGTGGCTTTTCATGCTAGTGTTATGGCGCAGTGATTTTTTAAGAGTTACTCATGTAGCAGGCTCATGGAAAGCTCTGGTTTATCTAAATAATTTAGGACTTCCAACTTGACAGGCATTTCTACTCCAGTTCTAAAGAAAAAATTGATTGGCCTTACTAACTGCAGCATAGCAGATTCATGAAGGTAGATGTGAGGAGAGCCGTGGAGGGAAAGACACACCTCATCCTGTGCAGGGACTCTTATTGTGCTATCCGGGTTTCCATGGTCCCATCGCTCATCCCAAGTCAAATTAAATACAAATAGTGTGTACCCTTCATATTTTCTGTCTCTAAAGATAAAAGTCTACAGTGTCTTAAGGAAGTTCTTCACATTCTCACACACACACACACACACACACACACACATACACTTTTAATACTGGGGTTTGAACTCAGGGCCTCACACTTGCTAGACAGACAAGCTACCACATAGCTATCAAAAAGCCACATCCTCAGCCCTCAACATGGCTTTTGTCTTAGAGTCCTTCCTTCCTTCCCTCCCTTCCTCCTTCACTCCTTTCCTGCCTTCCTCTCTTTCTTTCCCCCTTCCCCCCTCCTTCTCTTCCTTGTTTCCTATCATACAGGAACTATAAAAATACATAAATTACTCTCCGACTCAAACATTATTATTAAAATCTTTACTTACAATATCCTCATTACTACATTGTAAGCTGATTTTATTTCAACAGATAGACAATATTGCTTGGCTGGATTTGAGATGAGGATATCAGGATATTCAAATTCATTTGCTTACGGTGTAAACAGACAGGAAATACAATGATTACTGGCCCTTTTCCTATCTTTCACTCCCAAGAACATATCAAAATAGAAAAATAGAAATTGGAAGATGAATTTGATTTTCCAGCAGAATAGCTGGTAAAGCCAATTTGCCAATATTTTTTTTTTACTAATAGCATCCCTCTTAGTTTAATCTGGCTATGAGCTGATTCTCCCTAGGCTGATGCTTGGGGACAAATCCATCATGCATTCTGAACTAATGGCTAGTGAGGACGTGGGAAGCAATGATGGTTTTAGGGCCACTGATGCTTGTATAAATTGTTTCCAGTCCAGAGGTCCCAGAAAAAGATCCCAAACATGACACCTGCCTTTGAGTGTCATCACTTAAAAGGTTCATTTAATGATTATTAAATTATTTAAATGTTATTAATTGACTAGAACCTACACATTATTCACTTATAGGATCTTGTTAGGTAGGAAAGATTGTCTCAGAGTTCGGGGTGATTGCTTTGTCAGGGATGTTTGCATCTAATCTACCCATCTTATTCTACCATTCCTACATTAAATTGGCTGTAAATACACAATATTCTTCCATAGTCACCCTTCCTATTTCTCACTCGCCTTAGGGAGGCCTAGTAGGTTGTAATTCAAAACCAGCAGACTTGGTTTCGTGGTTCTATGGCACTGTTACAGTAATATTGGCAAGGAGAGTACTTCCTGGAGAATGTAATTGCATTCAGTAGACAAACCAGTTAACCACTATCTTGGAAATAGCTTGAAGGCCATTTATCTCCTGTACCTATGTGACAGGGAAGTGAGACTCAGCTGTACAGAAATGACACCCAATGAAGCCAGAGTAAGAATTTAGATCAGGAGCCCACTCTCTCCCCCCACATACCCGCACACCCACCTCTTTGTACACGCTCCCTCCCACATCCCTCCCAGGTCACTGCCACAGCCTTATTTGCTGTTTGATCTTCTGTTATGAGCCATGTACTTGAAACTATGTCTTAAAGAACAAAGCATATTTTCAAATATGAAAGAAGGAAAGAAAAATTAATAGAAGCTTCTTTAATAGAAATATTTCCAGATGTTCAGAGACCAGAAATTGTAACCAATCTCCAGTAACGTAGTCTTTAAGACCTCAGGTGGCAAGTTTGGGGTTTTATTTTTGTTATTATCCTTAGTAATCTAAGCATTGATCTTGGCTATTATGGGGAGAAACAAATTACTCAAAAAAGAATTGTTCTCTGTGTGTGTGTGTACATGTGTGCTTGCAGTGATTAAGTCCTGATGTTGTCATTACTAAATGGTAATGTTAACAGTTGGGCTTGAGAAGGTAGTGGAAAGGAATCTTTTAAAGTAGCATCCTCCTCAGGCAAACAAAAGAATTCTAACTTTTTTATTTTTATTTATTTATTTTTTGGTGCTGGTCCTGGGGCTTGAACTCTGGGTCTGAGCTCTGTCCCTGAGCTTCTTTTGCTCAAGGCTAGCACTCTATCTCTTGAGCCACAGCTCCACCCCAGATCCTTTAGCTGAATGGAGATTAAAAATCTCACAGACTTTCTGCCCAGGCTGGCTTCAAACCCTGATCCTTAGATCTATGGTTACAGGTGTGAGCCACCAGCACCCAGCAAGAATTCTAAAATGTTACCTAAGACTATGTGGCTTAAAAATTCAAAGAAGTTTCTAAAATTGTGTTTTCATGTCTGACATGAAAGCCCAGAAGATGAAAAAGAAGGTTCTTGTGAACCAGAACTCTGTTATTTGGTCTCCTGCTCTTATGCTGGATCCCTGTTTGTGTTCTCCGTTTTGGGAGTGAGGCAGGTCACTGTTCTGAAATCACATGTTCATGCCAGACCTCCTGTGGAGGTCCAGGAGGATGGGGAAAGAATAAAAGCTTGTGCACAGCAGAGTGGCTGTCGGGGCTTTGTGCCACTTCTCTCTACCTGGCTCCAAGTAGGCTAGCTTTCTGGAGGAAATGCTGCGCTGATTTAATGATGCCTCTAGAGGGCAGTATGTATTCAGTTCAGCTAGAAAATTGTTTCTGAGATTGCTTGAACTATTCCTTGAAGCTTTCATAATGGATTTTGAGTTCAATGGTGTAAAGTTGAGGAAGGATGATTACAATGGGTGGCAAACATGTGGATTGTAATTAAAGCTCATTTCTTTTTAAATGTTTCATACAAATATTTTAGGATTTATTGCATTTTCCCATTGTGCAGAAACCATACTAATCTCTCGTAAATTACTACTTTCAGTAGATAACACTCTTATTTCTTTATTAATAAAGGTATTTTTAAGTTACAATTGCTAAGGGCTAGTTTATATCATAAACACAACAAAAAATTTTCCTTCTGAACTGTGGAACTTTTTCAGAAATGATTCTCATTAAATACTATGATTTACCTTACGTACAATGACAACTGATCACAATTTGATTTAGCATATTTTGAACCACTTCTAATAAAACTAATGCAAGAGATTTGGCCAAAAGTGGCTTGTATTTTATCAAAAAGAGGAAGGGATTGGGACCTTGCTGTCAGAGACCAGAAAAGACATAAAATGCCATATTTAGTGGATTTTTATCAATGATTATAATGATCCATACTCATTCCTTTCCTTTGCATTATTCACATAGATATGAAATTGATGAACTGGGACATTCTTACTGTGTCAGAAAACAGGAAGTTCTCAAAGAGTAAATCTATATGAAGATTCTCTCAACAGGAAAATAACAATAAGAATACATTTTTAGCCAGGAACTTACCAGTACCAGTACTCACTCTAATAATCCTAGCTACTGAGGAGGCTGAGATCTGAGGATCAAGGTTCAAAGCCAACCTGGGCAGATAAAATGGAAAGATTCTTATGTCCAATTAATCAGCAAAAAAGTCACAAGTAAAAATGTAGCTCAAGTGATAGAGCACCAACCCTGAGCAGAAAAAAAAATGCCAAGAAAGAGACAAAGCCTTAAATTCAAGCCCCAATACCGGTGCGCACACGCACGCGTGTGCGTGCGCTCACACACACACACACACACACACACCATAGCTCTTACAATTGTAGTATTTCTGCTAAAATGCAAAACCTAAATATAATTATGAGGAAATATAAACCAAAACAACTTGAAACACTCTACAGAATTCCAGGCTTTTAAAGTGGCAGGTCTTGTGTGTCAAAGAAAGACTGGAGATCCATCCCAGATGGAAAAGGACTAAAAGTCATGAAAAGTCAATGCATGAGGCTAGATCAAATCCTCTTTTCTCCCAATCCTGTTGGAATAAAGATTTAGCAGGCTTATTGGCAAAACTGCAGTGGAGATAGATTATTGCCAATGTTCCTATTCTGATTTTGTTTTTTGTTTTGTTTTTGCTTTTTGTTGGTCATGGGACTTGAACTCTGGGCCTGAGTGCTGCCCTGAGCTCTTCAGCTCAAGGCAAGCCTTCTACCACTTAAGCCACAGCTCCACTTCCTGTTTTCTGGTGGTTAATTGGAAGAGTCTCGAGGGCTGTCCTGCCCAGGCTGGCTTTGAACCACAATCCTTAGATCTCAGCCTCCTGAGTAGCTAGGATCACAGGCATGAGCCACTGGCACTCAGCTCTGATTTTATTTTGTGTGTATGTGTGTGTGTGCGTGTGTGAGTCCTAGGGTGTGAACTCAGTGCCTGGGTGCTGTTCCTGAGCTTTTTTGCTCAAGACTAGTGCTTTCCCTTTGGAGTCACATCTTCACTTCAGGCTTTTTTTTGGGGGGGGGCGGGGGGAGGTCCGGTCATGGGCCTGAACTCGGCCTGAGCGCTGTCCCTCAGCTCTTCAGCTCAAGGCTAGCGCTCTACCACTTGGGCCACAGTGCTACTTCCGGCTTTTTTCTTTTTGCTTATGTGGTGCTGAGGAATCAAACCCAGGGCCTCAGGCATGCAAGGCAAGCACTCTACCACTGAGCCACCTTCCCAGCCCCTGGCTGTAAGACTTTTATCTCTAATGAGCCACCAAAAAGACAGAAGTGGAACTGTGGCTCAAGTGATAGGGTGCTAGCTTTGAGCAAAAGAAGTTCAAGGACAGTGTCCAGGTCCTGAATTCAAGTCCTAGGACTTGCACAGAAATCAAAATAAAAGAAAATGCTAAAGCACCAATTTCACATGACAACCATTAAGGATAATGATACAAGAACCCAGCAATGTAATGAGTTATTTGATATAAAATTATTTGCTGTGCCTTATAGATCTTCTTTATCAGATTCACACAATTATAACGCCAATACTTGTAGAAATGCAATAATGTAAAGGCTAAAAGAGCAATGCTTAAGATTGAGGTAAGCTAGGACATTTGGCAGCCAAAGAGACTGTTACATGCAGCTGGTGATACCACCTCACCCTGCTCTTGACCCAATCTGCAATGATTTATAGCCACGCTCTTTAAAAGCAGTGAGTGTCAGATCGAATCTCAGCCAATGAGATTGGTCAGGAAGATGGACTGCCCTAGGCTAAAGTTAAAATTACTCAGTATATCTGTTTGGAAAATGTCCAAAGACAGCAGTAAAAAAGAATCATGAAATAAGAGAATAACTTCTCAAAGGCAAGCATGGGCTATATTATTCCACAAAACATCCATAAAGCCTTGAGGTAAATACATTAAAAAAATACAAACAATTGGAAAGGGCAACAAGAAAGACTCATGTTTAACATGTAATCCTTTTAAAGAGATCTTTTGGAAAGGGGTGTCTAGGTCCTCTTTGATGGTCCAAAGTGAAAAGTTGCAAAAAAAATTAAGAAAAAGCTCAGTGAAATTTATAAACAAATAAACAGTTGAGAAAACCCAACAGCAACATAGCAGGCCCAAGAGAGAAGACAAGATCCAAACCAAAAGTAAGCTGGGTATGTGGAAAGGAAAAGGCAGGAAGATCAGTTCCAATCTAGTCTGGGCTAGGCTACATCAGGGACCCATTTAAAAGATACACACACACACACACACACACACACACAAACACCACCCTCCCAAAAGAAGAAAAGATAAAATGAAATCACAAAACGAACTATTAAAACAACAACAAAAAAAGTAAAACTAGAAAATCCAGGGAAAAAGAAAGCTTGTAAGTGCTCCTAAAGCTGGGTATGCGTCAGAGGCTGAAGCTTGTGTTTTCTACCACATACATCCTAGACGTATGGTACTAAGTTTAAAGATGCATCTGCAAATCTGACTGTGGTCAACATAGCAGTTTTTATTCTTAAGTTGAGAGCACTATTAAGTTTTAAGGCATGGAGCCTTGCTTAAAGGTTCTTGTGGCTTAAAGATATGGAAGTGATGTCCACAAAAAACAAACAAAAAACTCCAAAGGTCATATGCAAGAGCAGAAGTCAGGCACTAGAAGAGGAAGTGACAACAAGCAACCATTGATTAAAGATTCCCATCTGCGAGTCAGGTGTGAGTGGCTCACGCCTGTAATCCTAGCTACTCAGGAGACTGCGATCCCAGGCTAAATCAAGTAGGAAAGTCCTTGAGACTCATATCTCCAACGAATCACCAAAAAGCTAGAAGTAGAGCTGTGGCTCATGTGGTAAAGTACTAGCCTCAAACAAAAAAACTCAGGGACAGCACCCAGACCCTGAGTTCAAACTCTAAGACAGGAACAAAAATGATTGAATTAATTTATTAATAATAAACAAATAAATAAATGATTCCAATTCATGACATGCTGAAGCTGGTAGACTTCGTTTATTACTGAACTGATTTCTATCTTCCAAGTTTCCCCCATAGTCAACTGGAATGGACTGAGTGCTGGCAGCCTGAAGAGTTAGAGGAGAATGTCCCAGAAAAAGAGTCCAGGGTACATCTAGTTCAGAGTGTTAGGAGGTGGGAAATCCCTTTGGGTACCTGCAGATTGCAAAGCAAGGAAAAGGAAGCATAATCTTTTAGAGGCAGCATCAGAGAAGGCGGTATGTCAAGAGAGCTGACTAGAAGCAATGCAGGTATTGTAGGACAGCACCTGACTTACCAGGTAAAAGTTGGGGTGCTGCTGGTCATGGTTGGCTGCGCACACCCAGCAGGAAAGAGCCCCTCTTCCTGCAGGGAATGAAGGCCAGCCACACACATGTCCCCTCCCCCCAAACTCCTATCAGAGACAGAAAGCCCTTACCAGGGGATATGGGAGGCGCAGGTGACATCTCTGCTGTTCACGTGTTAAGACAAAATGACAACTTCCACTTGGCCCATTTACTACCCCCACATGGAGTCAGGCACACCAGTGGATTTTCCCTTGTCTTTGCTCACCTCCACAGGTAATGCCAACTATACCTGACAATGCTGAGCAACAGCTTTCGGAGAACCACCACAGAGAGGTTTTCTTTTACAATGAAGAGACTTACAAAAAAATCATGAATTCCCTTTTACACACTCTTAAATTACGAAGAGGAACACCTAGGTGCTGGGGGCTCACGCCTGTAATCCTAGCCACTCAGGTGGCTGAAATCTGAGGACCATGGTTTGAAGCCAGCCTGGGCAAGAAAGTATATGAGACCCCTTATCTCGAATTAAGTACCCAAAAAGCAGTAAATGGATCTGTGGCTCCAGGGGGTAGAGCATTAGACTTGAGCAAAAAAGCTCAGGGATAAGGCCTAGGTCCTAAGTTCAAGCCCCAGGACCAGAAGAAAATGAAAAGACAGATGGGGGGGGAGGCGGGGCGGACAGCGACAGTCCAGGATTTCTCAAAAACTGTACACTAGGGCCTTTAACAGTCTTTATTTAGACCCGGTTTCTCAAAACCGTACCCAGTCTGTACCTATCCCTCTGAGGGGGTTTCCACACTTCTGAGTAATGTCTCTCATCTTTACGCAGCATTTTGGCAGTTAGCAGATGCCAGGTCCACAGCAGTCCCTGGATGCACAAAGGAGCCTCAAACACCTGCCCCCCACCAGTGGGTTCCCACTGCTCTCTGTAACCACC
The DNA here is from genome assembly GCF_000151885.1 of Dipodomys ordii. Taxonomy (NCBI): domain Eukaryota; kingdom Metazoa; phylum Chordata; class Mammalia; order Rodentia; family Heteromyidae; genus Dipodomys; species Dipodomys ordii. The sequence continues at coordinate 9,771,712 of NW_012267276.1, read as the reverse complement.
AACAAACTGCTGACTGGAAAATGCTTCTACCACGGAAGTTCTAGTGCAAACACAGCAGTGGTAGACTTGGCCAGCGCGACGGATTTAACGATCAGGGAAGTTCCTCTGCCAGCTAACAGGTCCCCTGGCTCTCCGCTCTTCAACAAAGTTGTGCTGGTTTATTCTGTTGTAATTTCCTCAGAGAGCTTTTGGTTTCTTTTCACCCAGCAGGTTTCTGGAACCCCAGCCTAGCTGGCCATTTCAAGTTCTCACAGGCTTTAGGAAGAGAACTAATATCAGGCACCAGGTAGATCGTACCTGTCATCCCAGCTAATCAGGTGGCTGAGCTCTAAAGATAGTAGCCAGCCTAGACAGAAAAGTCTATGAGACTCTTGTCTCCAAGGAACCAATGAAAAGCTAGAATTGGAAGTGTGGCTAAGTGTAGAGTGTCAGCCTTGACTATAGAAAATCAAGCAAGCTCTCAAGGTCTTAAGTTCAAGCATTAGCACCAGCCTGAAAGACAGACAGACAGACAGAGAACAAACAAAATGGTGCAAGAGAATAACTTTGGGGGAACCAAGCTCAGAGGGAGCATCACAAAGTGAATTTGGTAAGAAAGAGTGAAAGCTAGGTCACTTTTTGGTAAAAGACTGTGATATCAGTAAAAGTGGAAGAAGAGGGGAGGAGCTGAAGGACTTTTCTTTACTAAGCTCCTGAGGGTTCATAGTTCTCTAACGTAAGGATTGCCCTATGACCTTTATATTCAAAAGAGAAAAATTATGATTTAATATTGAGCTATAAGCACTATTAAGTCCAGATGCTGATGGCTCACACCTGTAATCCTAGCTACTAGGAGGCTGAGAACTGGAGATTGTGATTTAAAACCAGCCTGGTTAGGAAAGTCCATGAAATTATCTTATCTTCAATAAACTAACCCCAAAGAGCTGGAAGTGGAGCTCTGGCTCAAGTGGTAGAGCACTAGCCTTGAGCCAAAAGAGCTCAAGGACAGTGGCCAGGCCTTGAGTTCAAGTTCCCTTACTGGCACACACACACACACACACACACACACACACTTTCAGTGGCTTTGCAAACATGAAAGCCATCTTTATAAAAATAGTACTTTTTGGAGCAGCCACACAAAGAACTGATGTAAATTATGCTTTGATTTTATTGTAAGAAGATAATAATTGCTTTCAAGGAGAAAGAGAAAGCCAGCATAAGAATATAGTAGTGGCAGGTTAACTTGTGATCATCAGAGAAACGCTCTGTTCAGGTCAGGAGTGGAGCACCTTCACAGGTGAATCCTCTCACCCATCCACCCAGTGGATGTCTTCAGAGAACATATCAGGTGCCACCGAGTGGAATCAACTCTTCCTAAGGAGCCAATGAGCACTCAAAAATAAGGATCTGTATGGAATTATAAATAAATAAGAACCATATTCTCCAGGTGTGCACGTTAATGAATTCTTATAATCCCAGCACACAGAAAGCTGAGACAAGAGGTTGGGAAGTTTCAGGCCTGTCCAGTCAGTACAAAGAGAATTGCCTCAAAAACCAAACCAAAGCAAAAAACCCCAAACCAAACCAATCATGAAGTTAACTTTTCTATATAGCTTGTAATCTATTCTAAATTTAGGTATAAATGTGAAAAGGCTTTCTAAACTACATAAGACATTACACACATGTGAAGTCTGATTATGAATAATAGTACCCAACACTGCTAAATTCAAGTATTGCAATAATGACAAGATACGCAGTATGAAACTGTTTAAGTTACATTGGCAATGTTTATAGCTAACTTTCTGTTTGTATATCAAGGTACAACTTCCAACTGTGTCCTAAAATAAATAAAGTTTGATATAGTACAGAAAAATGAAAACAAAGATAAGCAACCAAATAGTTTGATCTTTAAAATAAATTTCATGTTTTATATAACAGTACTTTCTGTGACATAAAAACACTGCTCTGAGCCAAAAGCCAATGGCACACACCTGTAACCCTAGCTTACTCAAGAGGCTGGCATCTGAGGTTCACAGTTCAAAGCCAGCCAGGGCAGGAAAGTCTATGAGACTTTATCCCCAATTAACCAGGAAAATATCAGAAGTAGAGCTATGATTCAAGTGGTAGAATATGATCCTTGAATGAAAAAGCTAGGGGACAGTGCTCAGACCCTGAGTTCAAGCTCTGGTACCTATCAGCACAGACACACAGACACACACAGATACACACACACACACACACGCACACACACAGAGAGAGTCTTTTAAACAAATTCTCAACACAAGCTGCATACTCTCTACAGCAAACCCACATTGAACAGAGGCGTATCTGGCACTATTGTACCCCAAGCCGAGCCTTCCAGAGAAAAGCCCACTTCACCCACCATAGCTAAAGCCCAAGAAAAGTTTCCAAAACTCAAATCCTTACATTTTCCCCCCATTATTTCCCCAGTGGACTCACATAACCTCTTGTCAGAGACTCAGAGAGATTAGTGCATTTGGTTTTGCCAATTTGCCCTGAAAAACCATGAGTTCACGAATGCAGTTACTCCCATCATGTGACTTGGTTAGAAGCGCCTCACATTCAAGCCACAGTCACTGGGTGGATTGCACTAACGGGACTGTGGATTCAATCATCAGGCAGGAGGAGCTGATTTTGTAAGAAGAGAATGACTCTTAGAGTCTCCACACACACAATGGAACGCACATCACTCATTCTCTGGCTGCTGGCTGTCTGTGGCCTGCCCAGGCCTGGCATAGACCTCCCAACAAGCACTTGGCCCCCAGCAGCTTACATGAAAGACATTTCATGGAGGGAAAAGCTGGAGAGTTTCTAATCTCCAGATACAAAATTCAATATAGAGCCAGTGAGGGTCCTAGGCAGGTAAATGATACATAACTGAGATGCCAGTTCTTGGAGAAATCCTAACTGAACATGCTTTCCAGCAATGTCTCCTGAACACTGCTGGGGCCATGGTAATAGCTTTCATTCTCTCTCTGTCTCTCTATCTCTGTCTCTGTCTGTCTGTCTGTCTCTCTCTCTCTCTGTTTTAACTAATGCTTGAACTCAGGGCCTCTCATTCTCCCTTAACTTTTTCAATCAAGGCTGGTGCTCTACCACTTGAGACACATCTGCACTGCTGGCTTTCTGCTGGTTAATTGAAGATAAGATTCTCTCCCATTATCTGTTCAGCCTGTCTTCAAACCGTGATCTTCAGATCTCAGGCTCCTGAGTAGCTAGGGTGATAGGTACAAGTAGCCAGCATCCAACTCATGATGACACCTTTACAAATGACTGTTGTGTTGAATCCAAGAATTTAAGCAAGCACAAATTAGTAAAACCAGACAAGACAAAAGCTACACCATAGCTATCTGCTTGGGCTTCCTAGAGAAGCTAAGCTTCAGAAAATGGAAGCCAGTGTTCAACCCAGGAGAGCTGATCCCCTGAGAAATACTTCCCAAATGTGTTTTATGGAAACCAGAGAAACTGGAAGATCTCCCAGAGTCTCTTGTCTTCACTTTCTTTAAACTTCTCCATCGATAAAAGTTAATCATATTTATTATATTACATATAAATACAGGGTTAAGCGGCTACCCTCTTTGTTTGGAAAGAGAAGAAATTTAATGAGACCAATGACCCAAAACCCAATGTGACTTTTATATTCATTCATTTCAAAAAATATAATTTCTGAAAAACTGACAAATTTGTATTGCAAATAAATGAATTAGGAATCTTCGCAGAACAATTCTGAGGATCTGTGATGTTCTGTGTTATTTTAAAAATACTGGTCCAGCTCTTCAGAAGAGATTTCTTTTTTTGGGGGGGGTCCGGTCGTGGGGCCTGAACTCTGGGCCTGGGCGCTGTCCCTCAGCTCTTCAGCTCAAGGCTAACGCTCTACCACTTGAGCCACAGCGCCACGTCCGGCTTTTTTCTTTTTGCTTATGTGGTGCTGGGGAATCGAACCCAGGGCCTCAGGCATGCAAGGCAAGCGCTCTACCACTGAGCCACCTTCCCAGCCCCTTCAGAAGAGATTTCTAACAAAATAAGAGAATTAACCCCTCTTCAGTTGTAGATAGTAATTGTATCAAAGGTTCTTTACCCCAACTTGCCAAAATAGGGAAATTTAGAGTCAAGAAAGAATGGTAAGGATGAAACAGGCAAAAAGAATTAAGCCTGGTACCAGTGGCTCACACCTGTAATCCTAGCTACTCAGGTGGTTGAGATCTAAGAACTGCAGTTCAAAGCCAGCCTGCAGGGAACTCTGTAAGATTCTTACCTCAGAAGAAAGATTAAAAAGCCAGAAATGAAGCCATGGCTTAAGTGGAAAAGAAAGCACCAGCCTTGAGCAAAAAAAGCTAAGGGAGAGTGTATATATGATTTGTACACTATACATATATAATGTATGTATATATTTATATTTTATATATTTATATATGTATTTACATTGTAGTTATGTATATGTTTATATATACATATATATCCATGTACATATATATAACATTGCATTTATGTATGTTTATATATCCATATATATGCATGTATATATGTATAACATTTATGTATATTTATATATTTTATATATTATATACATTTACATAGTTATAAATCTTTTATGTATACATTTAATGTAGTTATAAATATATTTTATATAATATTATATATATATTTTATATAGTATATGGATAGCCAGTAGTATCAGAGGCTGCAGGATGCTGCAGGGACTGCGCATAATGCCAAGGGGCACTTCTGGAGAACTCGCATCTGTTTTCTTCTTCTGCAATTATTCCCACCTCAAGCTGAGATGAATCAGAAGAGCTTTCCTTCCTAAGTAAATTTCCTGAATGCATAATCCATTTTAAAATATACTAAAAATGTTCAGGTGCTGGTGGTTCATGTCTATAATCTTAGTTACTCCAGAGGCTGAAATTTGAGGATCACAATTTGAAGCCAGCCTAGGCAGGAAAGTCTGTGAGACTCCTATATCTAATTGAACACCAAAAAGCCAGAAGTAGAGCTGTGGCTCAAGTGATAGAGTGCCAGCCTTGAGTAAAAAAAAAGCCAAGAAAGTGTGAGAACATGATTTCAAACCCCAATGCTGGCACAAATATAAACAAACAAAAACAAGAAGGTTAACTGTTCTACAACAACAAAATGCATAAGTACTGAGTGCCAGTAGATTGGGGGATGGAACAGCTTTATCTATTAAAGTTTCTGGTATTGTCAATTTTACACAATACTGCTAGATTTTCCTATTGTCAGTCTGTGGCTCAAAATTCTAAATGGTTGCTTGCACTCACCACCATTATTATCATGTTGGGAGCACACATAAGTCTCTTTAAATAACTTCTCATGGGCTAAGAACCAGAGAAGTTTCCAGATCTACAGACTCTGAGAACTCTTGTGTGAGAAACACAGACATGAGAACCTGAATCTTATTATTTCTCTTTCCTTCCCTCTCTTCTTTCCTTCCTTCCTTCCTTCCTTCCTTCCTTCCTTCCTTCCTTCCTTCCTTCCTTCCTTCCTTCCTATATTAGAGCTTGAATCCAGGGCTTGAATTCTGAGCTTTTGTGCTCAAGGTTAGTCCTCTACCACTTGAGCCACAGCTCTACTTCTGGCTTTTTTTGGTAGTTAATTGGAGATAAGAGTCTCTCAGGTTTGTCTGCCCAGGCTGGCTTCAAATCATGATCTTCAGATCTCAGACTCCTGAGTGGCTAGGGTTAAAGGTATGGACACCAGCACCCAGCTTTTATACATCAAGCTTCGTATATTAGATGTGGTGCTAGCTGTTTGCAGAAAACAATGGAAACTCAGACCATGTCCTCTTGCTGATGGCAGTTTCGAAGAGAAGGCTATGCCATTTGTAAGTATAATAGATAGTAACATGTTGTGCCTTCTAAAGGAGGCATGTGAACACTCATTGCTCAGAAGATGGCATCAAAAAGTGCTAAGGAACCACTCTCACCAAAGAATAGGCTGAATCTGCAGAAACATTGGAAGCTTGACAGGATGGAGAAAGTGGCTGATGAAGGCATGTTTTAAAATAAGGGATTCAGAAAATGTATCACATCATATCTGAGCTGAGGATTAAACAAAATCAGGAGACAGATATAGCTACATCTTCATCTTATTGGTGACATTGAGTAGATTCCTAGAAGAGAATTTGTACAAGTATAAACAAATCATCCAAACTACCATAGCTTTGTCAATGAAAATATACCAAATAACTTAAAAATCGAACAATTCCCATAACCTACCATAATCCTTGCCCCTTAGATAACAATAGAAGAGGGATGGCACCACACCAATGCATGCCTTGGTTTTCTTATCTATGATCAATGATTCCACCCAGGTACACTCTTTGTGTGTGTGTGTGTGTGTGTGTGTGTGTGTGTGTGTTACTCCTGGGGCTTGAACTCTAGGCCTAGACGTTGTCCCTGAGCTTTTGCACTCAAATCTAGTGCTCTACCACTTGAGCCACAGCTCCATTCTGGCTTCATTGGAGATAAGGTCTCACAGACTTTCCTGCCCTGGTTGGCTTTGAACCATGATCCTCAGATCTTAGCCTGATGAGTAGCTAGGATTACAGGAATGAGCCACTAGCACCCACCCAGACACATTCTCCTATGGTCTAATTGGACTCACCATCTTTGTCTGAAAACCATGTGCTCTGACTGGAGCACTAGATTAGAACAATGTAGGTTATAATTATAAATGCTACCTTTCAGGATCTTCACACTGATTGGCGAACATAATCAATTTCTCATCCTGTTTCTTATTTCTTCTGTTTATGAGGTGTCCACGTGGAACCTAAATATACATATAATGGATACAAATATCAGACATTTCCCTAGGCAAGAGAGCTGTCAATCACCAGAAAAGAAACTCACCTGTTAAATACATTTTTCATCATAAGCCATGTTTTAATTCTCACGTCTTATTTCCATCCCTGCCAGTTACAAGATGATGGAGCACAAACCTGCCTTCTGCCTGGTTTCAATCAAAGGTAAGACACTGAAGATAATAAACATAGGCTCAGAGCATTCATAGGACAGGGTAAAATTACCCTGCAGAAAGAAGGAAGCTAGCCATCCATACACACACACACACACACACACACACACACACACACACACACACACAGAGGAACTATTAAAGTTGTCAAACTGATGTCTGCAGATCCATATGCCGTAGTTCAGAAATGAGTTTCCCACAAGGGCCTAACCACAATCTACCACACCAGTCCCTACTACCATACCAAATAGCAACGACCAATCAGTACCCAGAATCCTCCTTCAGAAAATGCCATTGTCCTAGCCTTTTCTCCATTGGGAGTTAGAACTAACTTATAGGATTTTCAGGCAATAGCAAAATTGGTCATGTAAAAATGAAAAGAGAACAAGGTGGGGAAGGGTTGTCCTTAAGACATAGGGTTGTTTTTAATGTGTGCAGGTCTTGGGGTTTGAACTCAGGGCCTAAGCAGTGTCCCTGAACTTTTCTTTTTCTTTTTTTGCCAGTTCTGGGGCTTGAACTCAGAGCCTGGGCTTCTTTTGCTCAAGGCTGCTACTCTGCCACTTGAGCCACAGCACCATTTCCAGCTTTCTCTGTTTATGTGGTACTGAGGAATTGAACCCAGGGCTTTATGCATGCTAAACAAGCACTCTACCACTAAGCCACATTCCAAGCCCCTGTACTCAAGACCAGGATTCTACCACTTGTGCCACAGCTCCATTCCTGGCTTTTTGGTACTTAATTGGAGATAAGAGTCTCATAGAATTTCCTGCCTTCAAACTGTGATCCTCGTATCTCAGCCTCCTGAGTTGCTAGGATTACAGGTATGAGCTACCAACAACTAGCTTCACTACTGTTTTGTTTTTGTTTTTGTTGTTGTATATGTGTGTGTGTTCTTAGGAACCTCAATAATGTTTCCTTTAAGGGTTGTACTAATTTACATTTTCACCAACAATATGTAAGTGTTTTTCTTTCCTTCAGATTGGCACATGAATTTTATTTCCTTTTTCTCTATTTAATATTAATAGCAATTTAAGCACCAAAGGGTGGTTAAACATTATACAGACAGCATGGTACCTCATAAGGTTCATACTTCAATCTTTGGATTGAAAAATTTGCAGACTTGTCTGTAATTTAAAAGCCAGTTTCTGCTGGCAATTAACACATTTTGAATGCATCTGGAAACAAATAGTGGCTGTTATTCCACTAAAAATTTTAGGGAGTTGATCCCATGAGAAATATAAAGCCAGCTTGTCTGAGTTTATGAGTTTCTGTTGAATTGTAAAAACAGCCATCACCACCACCACCACCACCACCACCACCACCACCCCACACACAAAGTTTGTTAGAAGTCTTCAAGAAGGATTCATTTCAACTACTGGCAAACTATCTGTACATAGTATGGAAGTGTGGCTTTTGGTTTCCATTTATTTTCAGCTGTGACAGCTGTTTAAAAGTCATCTGTTAACCACCATGGTAGCCAGCTGCTAGATGAAAGCAAAAGCCTTCCAGGACTGTTGTAGGAACTAGACCACCAACGAATACAGCAATCTTCTGTACAAAATCACAAAATAACTTACTTTTTATTGTCACATAGGGGAACTTATACAATCCTACAAATGCACAGGAAGATGAAGGCAGGTAGCATAGTCAACAATAAAAAGAGAACTTCCCATGACATGATTTTTGGAAGATGAGGGATTTTATGAATCAATACAAGAATTTGTACTCAAGGATACAGAACTGCCTTCTTTTTCTTCCATCATTTAAGAGCTATGATACTATCAAGCCCAGAAAGGACAAATGAAAATTGATAGCCAATTTAGGAGTCCATGTCAAATCTTTTAACTCCTGGTCTTTGGTTTTCTATTATCTCATAATTAAATATGGTACAGATGAAATTTCAAGTCAGAAATGAAATGAGGTGTATTTTAGCTGGGAAGCAGAAGCTCATGCCTGTAACCTTAGCAACTCAAAAAGCACAAATCTGAGGACCAAGGTCCCATAAAAGCCTGGGCAGATACATTTGAGAGATTTTTTAAATCTCCAATTTACCAGAAAAATGTAAGAATATATGGTTCAAGTGATAGAGCATCACCCTTGAGGAAAATAGGTAAGAGAAAATGCTGAGAGGAAGAAAGGAAGAAAGGAAGGAAGGAAAGAGGAAGAAAGATATAAAGATGTACTATTTGTAAATATATATTGTATATATGGTATATATTATGTTGTATATATATTTCAAAATATATGTTTATAGAAATTTATATATTATCATGTATATTTTATAATTATATAAATCTAAAATATAAATATATTTATAGTTGAAAATATTTATGATATAATATATGTAAATAGAATATAAATAGAAGATACATTTATATATTATATTTATAAAAATGTATAAATATACAAGTACATGCTAATATAACTATTATATATAAATATATTATGTGTATTTATAATGCATATTATATTTATATGTAAGAATCTTATATATATGTCATATTTATGCATTTATATTATATATGCATTTTTAGTTAAGAAAGAAGGCATGGAAACTGACAAGAATAAGAATGTAAATATGTATATTGATGTATATAAATGGAATATTTATTTACTTATAAAATTAATGTATATATAAACATATATACATAAATTTTATAAATACATATATGTAAATATAGTTATATAAATATACACCCAGTAGCTGTACATATTTCTGGGTGTACTGTGATATGTCAGTAAATATGTGCAGGGCAGTTGTGGACAAGTGTCATTCCATGGGGTGTGGGAAGGGACCAGAGTCACTGTGGTCAGTTCCTCATGGACTCATGGTCATCTGACAGAGTGGGTAGATGAAGGTTGGCATGAATAATTATTTCTGAGGCTCCTGTTGACTGAAGACTTCAAGTAAATGTATACTGTTTGCTTCAAGGAATTCATCATTCTATTGAGAAAATAGGATGAAAAGCCTTTGAGGCCCCAGACCAGAGGTTTCTTATTTTATCTACCCAGGACCTTGTGTAGATCTCAGTGAGAACATGGTGCTTGAAGACTAGAATGACTAAAGGACATCTAACTGTATCAGAGCGAAAATGAGAGGGTAAAAGATAAGGGGCTGGGATGTTCACAATGGTAAGGAAAATAACTAAAACAAATAGAGAAAAGGTGGGCAAATGCAGTGATAATATTCAATGTGCCCACAAAGAAACCAGGTCACTTGGGGGGTAGGCGGGGCTGGGAGAGATGGGGGAGAAGATGGAAGGGGTGACATTGACCAAGATGCATTGTCCTCAAAATATGACATGTTGAGTTGAGATCCCTTTGTACAACTACTTAAAGATAATAAAATACATTTTTATAAAACCTTTAAGGACAATAAGACATACTATGGCCAGTAGTGGTTGCTCAGATATTTTTAGTGGATAACTTACACATTTATTTTTTGGCTTGTCATGTATCAATGAAGTTTCAAACTCAAAGGATTAAAATTTAAAGCACCTACAGTTTTTAGAGCCCCAAAATTGAATGACCAGAGATTGACAGCTTCCAGTCAATCAAAAACAGACACACCCTTGATTTCTTCCATCTTTCTCTTCCTCCTCCTGCCCACGCCTTCCTTTCCACAAAGGAATTCCCATATTGCTGAAGACACAGCTGCAGCTCTGTTTAGCTTCAGCAGAAGATGCCTTAGATTCTTGAATGGATTTCAGCCGGTCAGGGAAGATCATACACAGTTTGATGCGTTAAGCAGAAGTTTACACACTCCACACTTTCGAAACAACCCAACTGTAAAGGATAGACTTACTTTTGGAAGCAACCCCAATTTTATAAGCTTTTCACCATTTGTGGTGACAGCTTTTTAATACACTCGAATTTCAAATGTAAGGCCCTAGGGCCAGGGTGTTTTGGCCAGAATCAGACTCTGCAAAAATCAGTGTTTAAAGACCTTGGAATCATAATGTGAGGAATTACCAAATAATTCTTCTATTGTGTGCCTCCGTTACATGTTCTCAGGTCTTTGTCATTACATAGTAATGTGTTGAAATGTAAAAATAATAGAAGCCACAACATCTTTATTTAAAACAGAAGTGATTTTATTTTTTACAGTCCTGGGGCTTGAACTCAGGGCCTGGGCACTGTTCCTGAACTTCTTTTTGCTCAAGGCTAGCACTGAATCACTTAAGCCACAGCTCCACTGTCAGCTTTTTGATGCTTAATTGAGATCAGAGTCTCATGGACTTTCCTGTCCAGGATAACTTCCAACCATGATCCTCACATCTCAGCCTTCTAAGTAGTTAGGATTACAGGCATCAGCCACAGGCATCTGGCTGACAAGTGATTTTTCATCTACATAAAATGTGCTTCTCTATGGAGCATATAATTTAGAGCTCACAGTACTGACCTAGAAACTCTTTCCAATACCTGTCTCTACTAAATTAAAATTAAATTAAATATTAACCAGGCTCAAGATAATTTGGGTGAAATATCCCCAGTAAGCACTAGATCATCACCAAAATTACTGTGCTTATATCTATGTGAAAAGTAATTAAAATTCTATAAGATAGCTCGGTGACTCACACCTATAATTCTAGCTACTTAGGAGACTGAGGTCTGAGGATTGTGGTTTGAAACCAGCCCAGGCAGGAAAGTCCCTGAGACTCTTATCTCCAATAAACCACTAAAAAAAACTGGAAGTAGAGCTGTGGCTCAAGTTGTAGAGCATTATTATTGAGCAAAAAACTCAGCGACAGTGTCCATGTCCTTCAGTTAAGCTACAGTATTGGCACATGCACGCACACATGCACACACACACACACACACACACACACACACACATATACAATTCTCCAAGACAAATGGTGAACAATAAATATATGAATATTCACACACATCCTTAAGGAAAGGTTATATGCTGGTTTCTAGTGACATTTTGGCATTTAAGCATGCATAAAATGCAGCCGGGTACTTCTAGCTCATGCCTATAATCTTAACTACTCAGGATGCTGAAATCTGAGAATCCTGGTTCAAAGCTAGTCCAAGCAGAGAAATCTTAGAGACTCCAATCTCCAATTAACCAGCACAAAGCCAGAAGGGGAGCTGTGGCTCAAGTGGTAGAACACTGGCCTTGAGCTGACACAGTTCAGTGAGAGTGTAAGTCTTTGAATTCAAGCTCAGTACACACAGAAATAAAAAAGAATACATAAAATGCTTGCTTATTGATCTAATAAGAGACCTACAGACAATAAGTTAATAAAAGTTGGCTATAAGTAGAAAGAATAATTAATTAATAAATAACATTAATCATGTGTAACTCAATATACATCTTATGGTATTGTACAAGCCCTCTTTCTCAAGTATGAATTTATTAAGTCCGCATAGATTTTCTTATCCAGAATGAATTGCCTATAAATTCTAGGTTTAATTTACAGGAAAATAATTTTAAGAATCAATACAGTCTAAAAACAAATTTTTATGGCATGCCTCCAATTACTTTTATATTTGCCTTAGCTATATGTAACTAAATCTAGTTATTCCTTTTTTGTTAATACTAGCGTTTAAACTCAGGGCCTTATGCTCACTCAGTCTTCTTGCTCCTGGTGCTCTACTAGTTGACCCACACCTCCAGCCTGGCTTTTCACTCGTTAATTGGAAATGGAATCCCACGGATTTTTCTGCCTGGGCTAGCTTCAAACCATCATCCTCAAGGTCTCAACCTTCTTATCAATGGCTGGGAATAAAGGCATGAACCACTAACTCTTGGCTTTTGTTGGATGTTTCCCAGCTAAGCAAATTAGTTAATATGTAAACAATAATTCTTTTACCTTTTTGTGCCTGTATACTATCATGTACTATATTTCATTTAAACTATGGGTGTAGCTATGATAGATGGGGGAAACTGGTGGAAGGGGTGACATTGAACAAGATGCACTGTAATCACCAACAGAAGTGGAGATATGACTCAAGTGGTAGAGCGTCAACCTTGAACAGAAAAAGACAAGTAAGTTGTGAGGTTCTGAGATCAAGCCCCAGTACCAGCACAAAAAAAAAGAAAAGGAAAGAAATAACCAATCCTCCACCAAAATCAACCAACCAAATAAATTGGCTTGGGCTGGCCTTTACTACCCTTTAATACTAGTGAGATTCCATGTACAAGAATTGGTGCTATTAGCCAGAAGAAAGCGATGGAGTTTGAGACTGGCTTACCTTAATGGCTAGGAAACAATCCCATGGCTGGTCTCACCAAAGTCTATACCCCAAAATTACTCATCCTTATTCTCATGTTTTCATGATTTCTAGATGATTTTCATTCTCTCTGGTAGTGTTATTATCACAGAATTTCTCTGTTTTGGTATGTGTTGATTTGCCTTGGTTCCACTTTCCATGAGGCTGTGCTCTGTGATTGGGCATAGTTTGTTCATAACCAAATCCCTGGAATCCCATACTGTGCCTCCAAAAGGTGGAATAAATGAAGGCAGATGGTTATGGCAGAAGACAAACTGGGCACGGAATGGTGACATTTCAGTGCAAAATCTTGAATATGTTTTCCTAATAATCCTTTCAATATTTACTATCAATAATACTGTTATCACTCTATGAAAACCACCACTTGATGTATTCAAGAAGCTTCATTCCTAGAGCTACTGTTTTATCAAAAGAAAAATAGAGGGCTGGGAATGTGGCTTAATACTAGAGTGCTTGCCTAGCACACATCAAGCCCTGAGTTCCATTCCTCAGTACCAAAGACACAGAAAAAGCCAGACATGGTGCTGTGGCTCAAGGAGTAGAGTGCTAGCCTTGAGCAAAAGAAGCTCAGAGACAGCCCATAGGTCCTGAGTTCAAGCCCCAGGACAGACAAAGAAAAAGGAAAAGAAAAGCAGAAAAGTAAAAAGGAACCCACTCCGAAAGAGAAACAATTATCAAGTGATTATAAAACAAACTTAAATATATGTGTCCAGAGCTAAGATTGTATACAAATATTTCAGATAATGTCTGGGCAAAGTAGGTAAGTGCATAACATTTTTCTTTATTTCTCCCTCTTTTTACCTTTTCTTATTTTCTATTCTTTTTGTCTTTTCCTTTTCTTTCTTGAGACAGAGCTCACTATGTAGTTGTCCCTCTATTTCCTGCCTCTATTTCCTGGTTGCTGGGATTACAGGTGTGTGCCATCATACCTTATGAGGATTTTTAAAAGAGTACTAATGCCAGTCAAAAGCAGAAGTATAGCACATATTCTTTTTTTCTTTCTTTCTTTCTTTTGTCAATCTTGAGGCCTGAACTCTGGGCCTGAGCTCTGTCCCTCAGCTCTTCAGCTCAAGGCTAGCCCTCTACCACTTGAGCCACAGCACTACTTCTGGCTTTTTCTACTTATGTGGTGCTGAGGAATCAAACCCAGGGCCTCATGCATGCAAGGTAGGCACTCTGCCACTGAGCCACCTTCCTAGCCCACACATATTCTTTTATATGTTCAGTCATTTATTGTTTTAGCAATTAAGCTAATTGATACTGAAATGGACTGCAATGGGGGAAAAATGGAAGAGAGGAAAATGACATGCCATTCTCATTTACAGTACATGGCTCAGGGAAATTAAGACAAAAGAGAGCGTTGGTTACCCATTGTTTGGCTAAATCAAAAGACATAATTTTTAGTGTTTTTTTCCATTTATATTTCTGAGAAAGGTGTCTAATCAGGGAACTTTCATCACCTATTTCCTTTTAAGAAGTCTTTTATAGTAACAAGGCTTTTATCACCACAGACTTGCTCAAATCCCATCAGGGCCCCTGTATAATTCTCACATCTGGCTGGTGATGGTGGCTCATGCCTATAATCCTCAGGAGGCTGAGATCTGAGAATTGCAATTCAAAGCCAACCTAGGCAGGAAAGTCTGGGAGAATCCTATCTTCAATCTACTACAAAACAAAATCCAGAAATGGCACTGTGGCTCAAGTAGTAGAATGGTAACCTTGAGCACAAGGCCCTGAGTTCAAGCCCTAGGACAGGCACAAAAACAAAACAAAACAGCAGCCACCACAAAATACCTTGACATTTGTGGATAAGAATTCCAAATGTTCTTAAACTGTGAATCAAGACATCCAGATTCTATCACCAGGGCTATACCAAATTTACTCATCTCTGGGTAAGGGGTTTATCATCATCGCTGAACTACAAAGAAACCACACCTTGGACTGGTTAAGAACCTCTCCAACAGCACCTGGATACTTCAAAGATTGATCATCTCAACATCACTGCACTATTGCTGTACAGTCATGTGTCCTAGAGTTTAGTGAGTTATGGCCAATGACCAATATCTACCCTATGAAGGTCTTCGTGTCAGTGAAATGACAGCCACGAACAGATAAGCAGACCTTTATTGTGGGTCTTTACGCAACTTTATTCTGGAACATATTCTCATATTACGGATTTTTCCTCAGAGTTTCCTGGAAATCGCCCAAATCATAAATTCAGATTTGTTTTTGAAATGCTGGTAATGGGTCATGAACTCAGGACCTGGGTGCTGTCCCTGAGCTTTCTCGCTCAAGGCTAGCATTCGATAACTTGGCCCATAGCTCCATTTCTGGCTTTGGGGGATGGCTAACTGGAAACAAGGGTTTCACAGACTTTACTGATGGAGCTGGCTTTGAACTGTAGTCTGCAGATCTCAGCCTCCTGAGTAGTAAGGATTACAGGGATGAGCATTAGAAGAGAAAGTAGAATTCTTTTCCAATGTTGGTTATTCTTCTCAAAATCATGAAACATGAGAGCAAAAATGTCTGATTTTGTAGCTAGCTTTCAGTGAAACCAGCAATGGGACTGCTTACCTATCTATTACAGGTGAGCAAGTCTCAACCCCATTCCCTTCCTCAAGCTAATAGTACCAGTTCTTCCACATGGAGTCTCACTGACATTAAAGGCCAGCCTGAGCCAATTTGCTTATATAATTGGTTTTGGGGGGGGGTATTAATAGTTTAATTTTTGGTTTACATTATTTTTTTGTGCTTGAACTCAGGGCCTCAGTGCTTGCTCAGGGCCGGTCGGTGCTCTACCACTTGAGCCACAGCTCCACTTCCGGTTTCTAGGTACTTAATTGGAAATAAGAGTCTCGTGGACTTTCCTGCCTTGGATTGGCTTTGAATTCAGTCCTCAGATCTCAGTCTCCTGAATAGCAAGGATTAACAGGCCTGAGCTACCAGTCCCGCAGTTTTTTCTTCTTGTAGAATTTATACTTGTTGGATTAGCAGAGAAGGGCTGATCTCGATTACTTGCTACAGTAATTGGTTAACACTGGGCTAACTGAGCTGTGATGGCTTTGTTGTCTAAGATTTTTCACGCTTTTAGGACAAAGAAGGAATCTGAGCTAAGCATGACAACTATCGACATAATTCTCCTCCATATGGTGTCCTAATTTCAAAACCATGAGGATATTTAATTTTGACCACTTTCAAAGATCTGCCCTCTTCCCCTGGGCACAGGTGGTTCATGTCTGTCACCCTATCTAATCAGGAGGCTGAGACCTGAGGATCGAAGTATGAAGCCAGCCTAGATGAGACAGTCTGTAAGATTCTGATCTTCAATTAAGCAACAATTTTTTGTTGCTTAATTGGAGCTGTGGCCCAAGTGATAGAGGTTCTGAGTTCAAACCCCACGGCCTGCAAAACAAACAATTTCAGTAATAAGACTTTTTTTGTTTGGGTTTTTTTTTAACTGTATTTTTTTTGTCTTTTCTTTTTTGGTACTGGGGATCAAACCCGGGACGTTGTGCTTGCTAGGCAAGCGCTTTGCCACTGAGCTACATCCCAGCCCAAGACTTTTTTTTTTAAAAATTCATGCTTCCATTTCTAAGGCCTGAGTGTGTGTGTGTGTGTGTGTGTGTGTGTGTGTGTGTATAAAACATTTCTTTTATTCTAAGAACTTCATCCTTCATGAAACAAAAATGGGAAAGATCCAAACTGTCACAATTCCAAACAGACAGAATAATTGTGACTTTCTTCTGAGAAGTTATTATCTAATCTTAATGAAAAAAATATTCAGAAATTAATAGCTAAATACTAAAGCACTGAAGAACAATTTTTAAAAGTTGGCAGTTGAAATGAATCCCAAGATTTTCTCCTCAATAGTGTGGATTCCTCTGACACAAGACTTAGCACGTCAGTCTTCTCTTCCTCCATCTCTCAGGAAAAAGAGACTGGCACCTTTTCCAGCTATCAGGAGCTTTAACTCAGTGGAAGGGCTCTCCTCTGCTTCCTCCTGTCCACATCGCTCATTGGCAGCTGTGATTTGAATTCCTTACAGGAGCAATTGAGTTCAACACTCAATTTCTCATATGTAGAAATGATTTCTAGCTGGACGTCAGTGGCTTATGTCTATAATGCTAGCTATTCAAGAGGCTGAGATCTAAGGATCATGGGTCAAAGCCAACCCAGGCAGAAAGTCCATGAGACTCTTATCTCCAATTAACCACTACCAATTTAAAATAAAATCCAGAAATGGAGCTATACAAGTGGTAGAGCGCTAGCCTTGAGCAAAAGGATCTAGGGGCAGTACCTAGGCCCTGAGCTCAAGCCCCAGGACCAAAACAGCACACACACACACACACACACACACACACACACACACACTTATTCCTCACTTATGTCTCTGTAATGTTATTAAAATTGGAAAATTGTATTGTGACCACAGATTTCAATGAAAACTTGTCCTGGAAGCCAATGGTATAGTAATTAAATGTGTATTTCACAGACAGAGCAGGAACAAGCTGAGGTGGAGACAGAAGAGAGACAGACAGACAGACACACACACACACACACAAACACACACACACACACACTACTACCACCACCACCAAAGACAGAAGAAGAGGAAATGAGAAGATTGATTTTGTTACTTTAAAATATATTACAATTGAAATTTTTCCCAAAAAGAATTCTTAAACATTGGGAACACCATATCAGCAAGCAGCCTGTTCCCACCGATGCGTTCAGCAATAGTTGTTTCTTGTCCTATATAATCAGGGCCCGTGGAGGCCTTTGGCTGAGGGGATGGGATTGGGAAGGCTATGCTACTTAAAACAACCTTCTGCACCAGGATATTGCCTGAGATTCCCAGGAAACACAAAGTCCCCTGAATAATTTTTTTTTGTATGTGTGTGCCAATCCAAGTGCCTGAACTCTGGGCCTGGGCACTACCCCTGAATGTTTTTGCTCAAAGCTAGCACTCTACCACTTGAGCCCCAACTCTACTCCTGGTCTTCTGGGTTTTTGTTGATTAATTGGAGATCAGAGTCTTAAGTACTTTGCTGCCTGGCCTGGCCTCAAATCACGATCCTCAGATCTCAGCCTCCTGAGTAACATTTTACAACACAAAATTTTATGATTATGCCAGAAGCTTAATAATGTTGCTGGATTGATGGAGCATTGCAACCCGACCGTGGGTAGATGTCTAGATGTCTAGCATATTCAAATAACTGTTCTTAGAAGGTGATTTGAAAGGTCTACACATAAATTATTCCTAGGGAAATTTATTTTCTATTTTCCTTTGAAAAAATAATCAGCTAAGTAACAGTTTAACCTAATATTTAGAAATACATTGTTTTGAGATTTAGTAGTACATTGATGTTTTGTGCTTATTATAGCCTACTCAAGATTCTGAAATATCCTAACCAGAAGTATAGTACACTTACTAAACTGGGTGCTGGTGGCTCACACCTGTAATCCTAGCTTCTCAGGAAGCTGAGATCTGAGGATTATGGTTCGAAGCCAGACCAGGTAAGGAAAATCTGTGAGACTCTTATTTCCAATAAACTACTAAAAAGGCCAGAAGTAGAGCTGTGTCTCAAGTAGTAGAGTGCTAACCTTGAGCAAAATAAGCGTAGAGACAGTCCCCAGGTCCTGAGTTCAAGCTCCTGGACCAGCACATAGGCACACAGTTACTCATCTGAGTGTTTAAATTTAGTAACTATTTACAGAACTTAGAGAAATAATAAAGCAACCTTGGATAACATTCCAATAGTAAAGTGCTGATTTCCATAGTTTGTCTTACATAAAGACAGAACAAAGAGCCTAACTGGTGAAAGCTCTAAAATAAAAACTTTGAAAGAAAACATCTGATCATTGCATTTGCAAGAAGTTCCCTTCCATTTCCTACCTGGAACGCGTTAAGACCCTGTCTTAATTGTTAATAACCTTAACTCTCATCCATCATTGTCTTTCTAAAAGGAAAATCTTTGGCATTTATAGAGATTCCTGGAGTTACCTCCGAACTCTGGTAAAGTAAGCAAAAGGAAAGCAAAGGCAGAAGCAACCTGCTACTCACCATGCTCTGGGGCTGGAAGTCCCTCTCAGAGCTAGCTAACCATGCTTCAGGCTCAAATACAGAGATTCTTATGACTCTTTGAATCAAACAGTAACTGCGTGGTGGTTTAAGTAGAAAGATATATTCTGAAAGGTTAACACAGCCCATACACAGGGAAATCCCTTTTTAACGAAAGTCACCATAGTGCCAAAAGGCTATTAATATTCACCTCTTCCATACAAATACAGCCCACAGATCAAAGATTCGTGATCTTTGTGAGACCACAGAGGATTCCCTCTGAATCTCTGTGTTGTAATGGAATAGAGAGAATAACATCCCTCTTCAGGCAATCTGGGGTACTACAGGAAACCCTCCTGCCCACTGAATGGAAAAGTTCTATCAGGTGAACAGGGCTAACACATAAACATCAGCATAGAATAAGTATGATTTACTGTAAGGACCACAGGTCACACACTCATTTCTAGGAATGTTCTTCTGTTTCTTCCTCCTATGTCTTTCCTGAAAGAGCTAGTACCTAGGTTAACATTTAAACAGTTACCCTTAAAAGTAATTGAGAAATAGACTCATTGTTCCCTTTACATTTTTTTTTTAAAAATGACAAAGGAATTCATTGAGTGTTTGTTTTTGTTTTTCACTTGGAGGAGAGATTCTTTTGATAGCCTCTGTGTTTCTTTACTAGCGTTATAAGATGGGAAATTACTTTTTTTTCCTTGTGCTTAGAAAAAGTCTGGCCTGCACTGGTGGCTTACAACTGTAATTCTAGCTAGTTGGGAGGCTGAGATTTAAAGATCACAGTTCAGAGATACCATAGGCAAGAAACTCTGTGAGCCTCTTAGCTCCAATTAACCAGTAAAAAGCTGGAGCTATGGCTCAAGTGGTAGAACACTAGGCTTGAGCACAAAAGCTTAGGAACAGTGCCCAGGGCTTTGAGTTCAAGCCTTAAGACTAGCACAAAATAAGCAAATGAATAGTTAATTACATTAAAAAATTGTCCAGAATACAACATACCCACTATATATAGTACAAAAAAGCAAAACAGAACACAGAAAAATCAGTTATCTACCTTCATCTCAAGTTATGAAACACATTTGATGAAAATACCAAGGAAATCCCCTCCGAAATCATTTTCAAGGATGACTGGTATCTTGCTTTCCATGATATTTCCACTCAAGCACCAACCCATTTTCTGGTGATATATATGCATATATCCCAGATTTCCATAGCTGAAGATTATGATGAAAGTCTTTTTGGACATTTGATGATTGTTGGCAAGAAATGGGCTGCTGCGCTGGGCCTAACGAAGGGCTATCGCATGATGGTGACTGAAGGTGTAGAAGCCAGGCAGTCTGTCTACCATGTTCATTTCCATGTTCTTGGAGGTCGTCCAGATGCACTGGCCTCCTGGTTGAGCATGCCCCAGGATACTTTTCCTTCTCTAGGCAGAGATGAAGCTTGCAAGTTAGATGGCAGGTATTTTTTCCTACGTATGAAACCATTGGAGACATTTAAAAACCTATGCCTAATGAAAGACTTGTTACATGGTTAAAAAAAGAAACATGAAGATGCCAAGGACCATAATATTAGTTACTCAGGAGGTTGAGATCTGAGGATCGTGGTTCAAAGCCAGACCAGGCAGAAAAGTCCATGAGACTCTTATTTCCAACTAACTAGCAAAAAGCCCAAAGTAGAGCTGTGGTTCAAGCAGTAGAGCATTAACCTCGAGCCAAAAGCCACAAGGACAGCACCCAGACCCTGAGACCAGAATACACAGAAATCTTGAAGAGCTATCAAAAAAAATCAGAAAGGGCCATCTTGTCTCAAGCCATATGTGTCTCTTTCCTGGATGATCACATAAATTAAAGTGTGGAGAGCCTATTGAAATGTGTCAATCCAAGCAAGAAGACTATTTCTATTTAAAACACCATGGGAGGGAGGGTGGAGCTAGGGAACCATGAAACATGGTGTCTCATGGAAACACTCTTTGAGAAGAGTGTATGTACAATAGAAGGACAGACCTCATCATGCCCACTGCCCACCAGTTCCAACTGGAAATGGAACCAGATCTCCCAAAGGATGGGCCCACGGTCCATGAAGCACTGTGTCACAGCTGCACATCTAACCACAGAACACCGACTGCAGAAGAAGCTGGCCATCTTCCAACTGCAAGCTCCAGATCTGTTCGGTTCACAGAAGAGCATTTCATTTAGTGGTTTGTCTTCAGAGGAACACAAGGAAATGAGTGAAAAGTGTGCAATAAAACTTGAAGACTTGGACCAAACATGACTGAGCCAAAATTCAATTCACATGTCAGAAAGGCCAACGTGTCAGCAAGAAAGTGAGAAAAAAGGAGACAAGTGGGGGAACCTAGGTCATTTTAAAAGAAAGCAGTGATGTTCCTTGTTTCTTCTTTTATTCTCAAGAAGACTACAAAGATTGAGGCATGAATGTTTCCACAATATAGGCTTGGGAAAGAGTGAACCTAATGCAGATAAGCTGACTATGTCACTCAACAATGAAACCCCACCCCCAGCATCCAGCATCCAGGCTGTCCAATGCTGTGAGGGAAATGAGCTTCCCTCATGATTCCAAATCCTGGATAGGGAATGTAAGTTGAGAAATTGACTTTTAGGCTGGGCACTGGTGGCTCATGCCTGTAATCCTTGCTCCTCAGGAGGCTAAGTTCTGGGGATCATGGTTCAAAGTCAGGCTGGGCAGGAAATCTATGAGATTTTTTTTTATCTCTAATTAGTTACCAAAAAGCCAGAAATGGAGCTGTGGTTCAAGAGATAGAGCACTAGCTTTGAGTAAAAATATACTCAGAGACAGTGTTCAGGCCCTGGATTTAAGCTCCAGGACTGGCATTTAAACATAAAGCACTTTCCAAGGCTTCACTACCCTAAGGTTTCTCTAGAGAGGGTGGAGAAGCAGGCCTGGCAGTGCTTGTCTAACAGAAGTGCAGCTGCCTCAGTTGGTCAAGCTAGAATTGGTCTGTTGGATGAGATCTTTCTGGAGATTATGTCATTGGACATCTTTCGTGAGGAAGGCCATGGTCTTGACAAACTTTGGTTTTTGATGGTTTTCCATGAGAGATTCAAACCAGAGGGTGTATTCCCACTGGAAATTCAGGATATTACCAGTAATGCTAGTTAAAGGACAGAGGCAACAGGAGTCTTGGAGGGACTTGATATCATACAAGAAGGCAATATGATGAGCTGGGTATCAAAATACAAAGGTAATATTATGGGATGGGATCAAATATAAAGGTAATATTATGAGTTGGGTATCAAAGAGAAAGTAATATTGTGGGTTGGATATCAAATAGAAAGGTAATATTATGGGTTGGCACTCTACTGTCTCTTAGCCTAGTTTCTTAGGAACAATCCTGAGTGTTAATATGGAACTTTCTTTTTCATATAGCAGGAATGGCACTTTTTTTTGTCAGATTCAGGCTCCCATAACCATGAATATAATTAGTGGGGGGGTTTTCTTTTTCTTTTTTCTTCTTTTCCTTCAGAGCCAGTACTCCACTGGAGCTTGAATTCAGGGCCTGGACGCTGTCCCTGAGCTTCTTTTACTCAAGTCTAGTGTTCTACCACTTAAGCCACAAATCCATTTCCAGCTTTTTGTGGTTAATTGGAGATAAGAATATCACCAACTTTTCCTGTCTGGCTGGCTTCGAACTGCCATCCTCAGATTTCAGCCTCCTTATAGCTGGGATTACAGGAGTGAGCCACAGGTGTTAGGCGAAGTATACCTAGTTGATTCCAGTATTTGATGCTTTGTATTTTTAAAGAACATGAAGGTTTCAATAAATCATTGCCAGGTTATGGCCCATTATCACAATTGTTTGTGCTTTTGAAAGAAATCAGGGTAGATAGCAGAGCGAATGAGCTTATGACTTAACCCATTAAAATAGCATTCTTCTGCCTTCTCTAACCAGTTTGCTCATGAAAAAAAAATCTGTCCCAAAAAAAAGGCCATATCAGGTGAGCCATTGGGACAGGAGAAGGGCAGAAGTTTCCTTTCTAGAAACGATGAAAGGAGGGAAATCAACCAAGGATGTAACTAAATGACAAACACAGCTGTTTGGGACCAAAGTCTGCTATCACCACGACAATCCAAGTCGAGAGCACTGGGCTGACAGCAGAAGGCAAAGCCAGGTGTTGACTGGAGAATTCCCACATCTTTGTAACTCACCCCTCTGTCTTTCACTCTTACAGGAACTGCATCCTTTCCTCTTTTCAATACTCATGGAAATACTTCCCTACCACCTCAGGAACTAAACCTGTTTTCAACATTACATTCATTCGCCTCTCATCCTGCTTAAAAAGATTGCCACCCAGAGAGCACTCATTTAGAAATGAGGCATTATGGTCCAAATCTGCCTAGATCCACATTAAATAGTTATGATTCTCTATTATGCAGAAACAGAGATTGGGTATTTGAAGTATTGCATATTCTCCTTTGATAGGCTTGTTTTTCTAATAGCAGTTTTGGATTTTCAATTAACTCAAAGGGAAAATCAAGTTTGGATGTTAAGTTGTGATTTCCAGCCTCGTTCTGTCACCCCCATTTATACTCAACCCAATCTTCAGATCTTAACTTTAAACCTATAGTGGTGTGGGTTCATGCATTTAGGAATAGACAGAAACTTTAGAACTGTAAAAAAAAATGGTTAGGAAAGTGATTCTGTTTATGGATATTTTAAAGGTGAACAATTTACCAGGCTGAAGTTTGAGGCAGATATTCAAATTTTGTCCCAATGGACTTGGAAGATTATATAACCAATGTAACATTTTACCTCCAACATGCTGAAACTCACAAAATAAATTGAAAGCTTATATTGGAAGTAATTTTAGACACCAAGGAGATAAATCTACTTATAGAAGATTAACTTAAATTAGCGCATTTTTCTCCAGTGGTATTTCTCTTAACAGTCTCATCATCTCTTCAATATACTTTGTCCCGGGATATCTCAGTTCCTTTATCTAAAAATGAGATTGGCATAGACCATTGCTACATGTCCAAGTTAATGAGTCTGGAATTTATTATCATATTGATGTGTGCATGCATGGGGTATGGGTGCTGGTCCTGTGGCTTGAACTCAGGGCTTACGCATATCCTTGAGCTTTTGTAACCAAGGCTAGTACTCTACTACTTGAGTCACAGCCCTGCTTCTGGCTCTTTTGCTTAATTGGAGATACGAGTCTTAGAGGCTTTCCTACCCAGGCTGGCTTCAAATCCTAAGTAGCTAGAATAATAGGCATGAGCCAGTGGTACCCCACTCATTTTGTTGGTTTGTATGGAATAAAATCAACCCTTTTAAGGTTCTGGTGTAACTAGAGAAAACAAAATCCCTAATCTGACTGACAACTCTGAGTCAAATCTATTTGTAGAATTACATTAACTTTTTTTAGCTAGTAATTCCAAGTATCAAAGGCCTACAAAAGTTAGATTTTGAACACAATTTTAAAAAATGATATGCCTAAATATTTAATTTACTACTAATGAGGAATTAGGAAAAACTATCACTGAGTATTCCAATATACTATAGAAACAATCAGCATTAAGAAAAATAACTGTATTCTAAGGAAAATTTATTTTGCAGAGATGCTTAGATTCCAGAAAAGTCAAGGGTCAATGATATCCAAAAAAATCTAAAATACTCCTTTGTATGTATGTGTGTGTGTGTGTGTGTGTGTGTGTGTGTGTGTGTGTGTGTGTGTGTTACTGGGGTTTGAATGCTGGCCTTGTGCTTTTTCTACCACTTCCAGCTTTTTGTTACTTGGAGATGATTTGCCTGTCTTTAAACTGTGATTCTCTGATCTCAGCTTACTCAGTAGCTAGGATCTGCTTGAACTAATAGAACTTGATTTCCTTCATTTTTTTTCTTTTACCAGTCCTGGGGATTAAACTATGGGCCTGAGTGCTGTCCCTGAGCTTTTGTGCTCAAGGCTGGTGCTCTACCACTTGAGCCATAGCTCCACTTCTGTCTTTTTTGGGTGGTTAATTGGAGATAAGAGTCTCACAGATTTTCTGCCTGTGGTTGGCTTTGAGCTTCAATCCTCTCAGATCTTAGTCTCCTGAGTAGGCAGGATTACAGAGATGAGCTATCAATGTCCAGTAACTTCCTTCAATGTATAAATTATAAGTATCCCAAATAGAAATTAGCAACATTTAAGTAGTACAAAACTATATTATAAGGAAGGAAAAATGGAGAAACAACTTCTTCATTTGCAAACATGACAATCATCTTCTAGAAATTTTCAAAAATTCCTTCTCCAGAGACATAACAATTGCTATCAGACTACGCATAATATTTTGCTCTTCAGTGAAATCAACAAGTAATAGTTCATTTCATTGAATGACTAAGACCACATCACACAGTCCAACAGGGTATAGTTTCTCCTTTATTATGGAAAGATAGAATTTTAAAAGTGCCATAAATTCAAGATTGTAAAAAAGTTCTCTCTAGTGGTTAAAATTGCAAATATAGAAAGATATAATATGAATATCCAATTGCTGAACTCAAATAGAAAATGGGATTAGCTCACACAATTTAACAACATTATTATTGTGCTGTATAATAATGAACTATAAATGGGAGCTACTTAAAAACGAGTTTAAAAATAATGATTAGCAATTTTTTGATGATCTTTTATGTCCCAGTTGTTTTACAAAAGTGATCACTGTTGCATTGAAGATCACTGAACCAACACTATGGCTTAGAAATACAGGCCCAGGCCCCCTGACAGACTTCCTGAATCATAATCAGTAAGCAAAAGAGTAAATATCATTAGTGAACATAAAATCTGAAAAACATTGCCTGATCTCATTTCTTCTTCTTCTTCTTCTCCTCTTCCTCCTCTTCCTCCTCCTCTTTCTTCTTTTGTTGTTGTTCCAGTCTTGGGGCTTGAACTCAGGGCCTGGGTGGTAGCCTTGAGATTTTTTACTTTTGCTCAATGTTAGCCCTCTACCACTTGAACCACTGCTCCATAACCTTACTTTTTGGTAGTTAATTGGAAATAAGAGTCTCATAGACTTTCCTGCCCAGCTTGGCCTTAAAATGTGATCCTTAGATCTCAGCCTCCTGAGTTGCTAGGATTACAGGAGTGAGCCACAAGCACCAACCTTTTAATAGCTTGGCCTTAAAATGTGATCCTCAGATCTCAGCCTCCTGAGTTGCTAGGATTACAGGAGTGAGCCACAAGCACCAACCTTTTAATATTTCAGTGAAATATTTATACACAAGGATAATCAAATGAGAGTGAATGGCTCATCAGAATTTATTCCTGTGCTGACAGGACAAAAGCTGACTTTTGAAACTACAGAGCAGGGAAGCAATGAAAACCTAGTTTGGGTAAGGCCCAGGCTGGTTGAGAAGGAACCCAATGGTGAACTACAAAGTCTCCCCAACAACCTACAGCTTCCCACACAGATGGTAACCTGGGCCTCCACCCCTCCCACCACTCGTGTAGGAGTTTATCTTCTCTAGCTATCATTCTAAATAGAGTAAAAATTACTTGTATCAAAACTACTTTCATGGTTACTGAAAGCTAAGGAGAAACACTTCACTAATCCTGGGTCATGACTCATAGTGTAAAGACTTAACTAGCAAGCATTTATAAGAGGTGTGGGGGGCTCCGTTTTCTTATTGCATGAAGGTGGCTTTCGTTCTGCTTGGTGGACGTAGCAGGAGCCCTGTCCGGGCAAGGCGCCTCACCTCATCCTTGGCCTTCAACTCTTTGCAAGGACGCAGAGAGATTTTAATGACTGTGCCATTGTGTTTCCTCTGAAAATGAATTCCTTTAATGAAAAAGGAAACTCAACTAGGAGTGACCGTGTGCAAAACACTCGAAGGCTCCAAGAAAGAATACAAAGAACAGAGGAAATATGCACACGACCCACCCCTGCTACCCATCAACAAGCCCATGTGCCGAGGAAAGCCCTAGAATGTGGAGACAGCTTTGATGCCCATGATGGTATGGGGAACATTGAAGAAAGCCTTTTCTGTATCTCAGCTCCTCCCTCTGCCCAGTGGCTTATTAAGATTAATGGGAGCCAGGCACCAGCAGCTCATGCCAGTAATCCTAGCTCCTCAGGAGGCTGAGATCTGAGGACCTTGGTTTGAAGCTATCCCAGGCAGGAAGGTCTGTGAGACTCTTATCTCTGATAAACTACAAGAAAAACAGAAGTAAAACTGTAACTCAAGTGGTAGGGCACTAGCCTTGAGCAAAAGATGTTCAGAGACAGTGCCCAGGTCCTGAGTTCAAGCCCCAGGACCGGCATACACATTAAAAAAAAAAAAGATTAATGGGAATGTGTGTGTGTGTGTGTGTGTGTGTGTGTGTGTGTGATCATTGTGATCTCTCCTCTTTTCTATTCCTGTGACTTCATGGTACCCCCAGCCTAACCTGAGGAGCTCTTCTTCTCTTGCTGCATTAGTGATGGCTTGTCTCATCTCTGTGCTTTCGGTGCTTTCAACCATCTGCACAGCATCTATCTCAACTAACATCCCATCTGGACTTCTCTATACTACTTAATGGCTCTATGCAGATGTCAACAACACATCTGCACTCTAACATATCACAGCTTGACTCCAACCTCCTCATTACGTGGGCCTCCTGATCGCAGAGAATGATAACCTAATCAATCTATCCAGTACTCACACCAAACAATTCAAGGGCATCTTTGAATCTTCTTTTTCTGATAACTCTTAAGGACACCATCGGTGACTCCTGCTGACCTGACTGCACACTACCCTCATGCTACCCTGGTTAGCAGAATCCAGAGCCTGAGATGGTCTCCTGATCAGCCCCCTGGATCCCTTATGGCCACTTTTCAACAAGGCATGTACAGAGATTCTTGTTGGTTGGTTGATTTTTGTTGATCATGAGGTTTCAACCCAGGGCCTGGGTACTTTCCCTGAGCTTTTTTACGCAAGGCTAGCACTCTACCACTTTGAGCCACAGCTCCATTTCCAGTTTTTAGGTGGTTAATTGGAAGTAAGAGTGTCACAGACTTTCCTGCCCAGGCTGGTTTTGAACCAGAATCCTTAGCTCTCAGCCTCCTGAGTAGCTAGGATTTCAGATGTGAGCCACCAGCACCTGGCTAGAGAGATTCATTGAAAAGACCATCATATGTGACATTGTCCTGCTCAAAAAAATATTTCATTTTCCCCTCTAGTATTTCTGGAGGTAGAATTCTTACCAAAATCACAAGACTTTTGGGCTCTCAAATAAAGAGATGATTCTTCCTGTGGAAAGTTTCATCACTGAATTTCTTTCTCATCTCATCTGAAATCTCTTCTTTTGTAGTGACTGCTTTTAACTTAAACTTGTTTTAAAGTTTATTTCGGTAGGACTTCATTTTTTTCTCATTTAGAGTTCTTTCTTCTAGAGTATTAGTAAGCATGTTGGGTGCCTGTGTCTCATGCCTGTAATCCTAGCTACTCAGAAGGCTGAGATCTGAAGATCTTTGTTTGAAGCCAGCCTGGGCAAGAAAGTTCATAATACTCTTATCTCCAATAAACTATACCCCCCCCTCCAAAAAAAAGCTAGAAGTGGAGCTGTGGCTCAAGTGGTAGAGCACTAGCCTTGAGCACAAGAAACTCAGGGACAGTGCCCAGGCCCTGAGTTCAAGCCCCAGGCTCAGCATATATGCACACATACAAAGTACAGGTGAGCAATGCAAATTTACTAACAATTTTGTAGGAGATGGAGTTTGTAGGTGTTTCACATTAAAATCCCAATGCATTGTTCTTTCAGTCTCTCACCTCCATTACCAGTCTTTTGGATCTCTTTCTAGTTATCACTCCGTGGTGAACTCTCAAACTTTCCCCTTGTGAACAGACAACAGTGCTGCTTCCTCTCCTCCCTGCCAGTCTGTCTCAGATACCAGCCAGCCCACATCCTTGGCGACTCCAAACAGAAAAAAGAGGAAGAACTCACTGCTCTAAGGGTCAAAACTTTTCCTATACTGAAGACAAAACTGAGAAACGTATTTTATTTTATAAATTTTGTTAATATTTCATCTCTTGGTCCAATTTGAAAGGGAAAAAAAAGAAGTTGAAAGGAAAAGAGCAGAAGGAAGTGGGTTTGTACAGAATTTAAATTTATGGGCACTGATCTTTGTGTTGCTAGCACAGATACATTTAGCACATGTAGCTTCTCTTTTGCTCTCTCCATGCATTGAATGTTTTTAGATTCACACAACAGATATTCACCTTAAGAAGATGACAATGATA
Organism: Dipodomys ordii; assembly: GCF_000151885.1. Classification (NCBI taxonomy): domain Eukaryota; kingdom Metazoa; phylum Chordata; class Mammalia; order Rodentia; family Heteromyidae; genus Dipodomys; species Dipodomys ordii. Next base: position 9,742,169 of record NW_012267276.1, on the reverse strand, counting down.
ATACACACCAACCTGACAGACATGGCTCTTCTCAGTAGGTCATTTATAGACGAGTGGCTTCTTTAAAAGTAGATGGGGCAAAGGTGATTTAAAAGCCAAAGGAAAACAGTGAAATAGACTCACCCCAGAGAGAGCTCCTAAAGATCAGAGTCCCCAGCCATGGCCTTTCAAAAGGATAAAAATTTGTAGAGTCAGTGAGACGATTTATGAAAGAAAAACAAATGTCTTTTTTCTGTTCTTCCATTGCACTTTGAATTTTTCTCATATGAATAAGATTTGGATCTAACTTTATGTTTGTGTCTCTGTTAAGCTGAGAACAGAGAGGAGACTCTAACTTGTGTTACTCTGTAGAAAGTGCAGGCCAGCTTCCTGGGTGATATTAACAACCCATATTTCCTCAGACACCAGTGCTGACTGGGACCACGAGCCTTGTTGGTGGCCCTGGGTATCAGAATGGATATCACCATGTCACATCCCAGCTTCTTGAAAGGACACAAAGGACTCAGACACAAGTTGACCCTTACAACTGACTATTTGAGAAACTTGGTAAGGACACTTGGACGTGTGGAATAAATTGTAGGAAGTTGACTTGCACACCAAGTTTTCTTTTCTACGGTTCCACTTTTTCCTCCTGAAAAAATATTTTTTTTTGGAAATTGGGACTCTCATGGTTTGAAACAGCACAAAAATTTAATGAAACTCCATCTCAACCCATAAACCAAGCATGGTCATAATGCATCTGTGATCTTCGCTACACAGAGTGTCAGATCTGACACCACCAAATCCATCTTGATACCAACTGAGGATTGTCGCCACCTCGTGGTCCCTGTCCAGGATTAGAAGCCCAACGGGTTACAAGGATTTCTGTGACTCCAAATCATTTCTCTCACTCCAACTTGAGGAGATAAAAGATTCTGAGGGCGTGGGTAGCCATACCACATTGTCACTGGCTCTGTAACTTGTCACCTGTCATTTCCAAGACAAAATTTCTTCACCTTTTCTCCTTCAAGAAAACAATAGGAACCAACAATGCTTAATTGCTTTATATCAGCATTCTGTGCATCTTGGTGTATAGTTGAGGAATTTGAGGCGAGTTTAAAATACAAAAAGTTACACAGGACAGAGTAATATGCTAGGGCATGTTTCCAGGTGATTCTTCCCTATAGTCCCATTTTTAATATATCATTAAGAGAGTAGAGAGTATACTCCCTGCCAACACTGTGTCCTCGGTATTAATAATATCTGGAGTCAGTATTCCTCTCCACTTCTCCTTTGGTGGGAAATAATTGGATTAACACCACAGCTCACCACCTGGAGAGACTGAACACCAGGACTTCCCTCTACTGTGTTGATTAGGTCTTGTTATGAATATCTGCAATAGTTATGGACACTGTGAAGGAAGAGCCCACACATCCATCCCAGGGGGCCACGCAGAGGCAGGCAGGCACAGGAGAAAGATTATTACAAGGTATATTAGAGAAGACATATTTCCCCCAGGAGGGAGCACATGGAACCTGTGCCCATCCAGTTAGCAGGAGGGTCTGAGGGAAAGGAAGTGAGGTAGATGGAGTTCAGGTGGGTCTGGGCCGAGAGAGGGAAACTCAAGGGATGGCTTGTCGAGGCCTTCGAAGCTGGGCAGAAATCCCCCATCACCTAGCTAGGTGCTAGGATGGCTGTGAGAACAATGTGACTCACTTAGACCCAGTCTCCTTACTTCACTAGGATCACAGGTGTGAGTCACCAGAACCAGGCACAAGTTACTTTTAAAAGAAGATTCATATGTGGTTCAAATCCAAGTCATGCTGAGAAAGAAAATAAAAAATGCAAGTCTTTCCTTATCTCCCTCTGCATCACCCATCATCACTGTTAACTATCATTCACTTTGTCTTCTTAATCTTTTAGCTTTCAGCATAGTTAGGGTAGTTCCACATCTTGCTTTTTGTACTTAACGATAGATGCTGGTAATCTTTCCATATCGGCACATACACGTGTATCTCATTAAAAGACTTATAAAGGGAATCATTCACTGTTTTCACCCAAGAGCGGAGCCTGCTATAAAATACTTTGACATAAAAGTACTTGAGTCAGCCTGGGTTGCTATAGCAAAAATAACAGATTAGGTGGCTTAAATAACAAGTTTATTTTTAATAGTTCTGAAGACTTGGATGTGCAAGATGAAGGCGAGGCTGAGCTCCTGGGGAGCAATCTTTTTCTGGTTTATAGACAGATGCTTCTGGACCAACATGGTGGGGAGAAAGGGAGGGAAAGCAAACTCCCTCTTATCTGTCCTCCTAATGACACTAATCCTGTCATGAAGATTCCATCCTCCTATTGAATAGTTTCTGAAAGACTCTACCTCCAAATACAATCAACATAGGAATGGTGTAGTTTCAGCTAAGGAATTTGAAAGAGGGAAGAAGGAGAATTCAAGCCACAACAAAGCAGTTTCTTGGGGGAAGTTACCTCAGGGCTTATCAATGAGTCGGTGAGAGTGTGTGAGGGCCAGCCTCTAAGATGGTCAATATTCTCTCTCCTAGTATTCCTACTGTTCCGTAGTACCTTTCCATCTACTTTGTATCTGATTTGGACTGTGTCATCAACAGCATACAGTAATAGTAATGCTACAGTCATCCAGAAACAAGATAATAAAAGATATTTATGGCTTCTCATTCATGGTCTCCCTGACCTCTTTCTTGGATTCTGTGTAAAAAGCCAGATAGAACATGCATTGGGAAACTTTAAGTGTTTCCATTCACAAATACATATGTAAGCTTAGAAATGCATCCTCCAGCTCCACCCCTTCCTTCTGATGAAGGGGTCATGGCATGGCTGACATTTTGATTGTATCCTTATGAGAAACCCTTAGCCAGAATGATCCAGCTAACCTATTTCTGAGTCATTGACCATAGCAGCTATAAGAATAAAAATTTGGCTGGGCACTGGTGGCTCATGCCTGTAATCCTAGCTACTCAGGAGGCTAAGATATAAGGATTAAGGTTCAAAGCCAGCCCAAGCAGACAATCTGAGAAATTCTTATCCCCAACAAACAAGCAAAAGTTTCAAAGTAGAAATGGATAAAGGAAATGCAACACTCCAGTTAGAAAGGCAATTATCAAAAAAACTAGCAATAACAAATGCTTGTCAGAATGTGGCCAAAGGGGAACTCTGTTGGCTGGAATGTAAACTTGTTCAGTCACTCTGGAAAGCAGTACAGAGGTTCCTCAAAATGCTAAATATAGCTGGGCGCTGGTGGCTCACGACTGTAATCCTAGCTACTCAGGAGGCTGAGATCTGAGGATCACAGTTCAAAACTAGCCCAAGGAAGGAAAGTCTGTGAGATACTTATCTTCAATAAATCACCAGAAAACTGGGAGTGGCACTGTGGTAGAACACTAGTCTTGAGCTGAAGAGCTGAGAGACAGCGCCCAGGCCTAGAGTTCAAGTCCCATGACTGCAAAAAAAAAAAAAAAAAAAACTAAATATAGAGCTTCCCTATTACCCATTTAGCCAATAGACCACAAACAAGGCCACACTAAAACTACCAGCACATCCATGCTCCCTGCAGTATTGTTTACCCACAGCCAAGATATGACTCAACCCAGATGCCCCTCAGTGGACAAATGAATTTTTAAAAATGTGGTATAAATACACAATGATGTTCTATGAATCCATCAGAAAGAATGATATTGTACCATTTGTAAGGAAATGGAAAAACAGAAAAAAATTATATGAAGTGAAGTAAGCCAGACCCAAAGAAACAAAGGTTGTATGGTTTCACTCATTTGTGGTAACTAGAATGTGCCTATAAATCTGCAGGTAAACACACTGGATGATTTAAAAAAAATACAGAGACATGATAAATTGTACAGGTCTCTAGGCATTCACATAGAGTGAGACCAAAGAAAGATACTCTTAGGAGAGGATCACAAAGGCACAACATGTATGTGTATCTGATCATACAAAATAATATTTATCAAAATGAAATCCAGGGAAAGGAAACAAGGTTTTTTTTTATTTGTTGCTGTTTTTGTTTTCTTTTCCTTGTATATCTGTCTTTGAGAGGGAGAAGGTGCAAAGAAAAAATGGGAACAAAGGATGAACAAATGCAGTAGTAGTACACTGTGCAGAAATGAACTATACAACTTGTGTGGGGAGACAGGAGGGGAAAAGGAGGAACAAGGGAAGAGGTGACATTGTTCAAAAGAAGTGTTCTCTTTATCTGACATGTAACTGTAACCTCCTCTGTACATCACCTGTATAACAACAATTTAAAAATGCATGAAAGGAAAAAAGGAAAGAAAGTGGAGGTGGCAGAGCTTTAAGTGATAAAGTCAAGTGAGAGGGCCTTACCTTGAACTTCAGTCCCAACACATGCACACAAGTAAGTGAAACAAGAGGCATTTAGAACTCTGGGGCCATTATGACTTGAGATGGATCACAACTTCTTTGTGAAAATTAGAAACTGTCGCTGAACTCAGTTATGAGGGCTATTCATATGTGGGTCTTTTGTTTGAATTTTACAATAATTCTCTTTGATTCTATGACTTTTCAAAATTACCTTTCTATTTCTTTGATGTGGTCCTTAACTGTGTGGTAGCAAATTAAGAGTACTCAAATGGAACACCCCGACGTGAATCTTGCTTTTCTGAAATTGAACAAGGAAATTTGTTGGCAGAAATGATCTTGAAAATGAAGGCAGTGACTCAACTTCTCAAGTAGAAGCTTGTTGGTTCCCAGGCTGCAGGCTGCTGAGGGGTGGGCAGAGGGCAGAGGACAGGAAGTTGTTTAATGCCACTGATGACTTAAAGGAGAGCAGAACAAGTTACAATTGAACTCTCTTATCTAGCAGATACTCAAGTACATGAGACACATATAAATGTGATCTTTTATTTATCTACGTTCTATGCCTTGCTCTGATAGGAAACCCTCCCCTATTCTATCTCTGCCTTTTGGGTCCGATGGTAATGAGTCACTGTCTCCCACCCAATGCTTTGAAAGTAAGGACTTTCTGGGTCAGAGAAGTGTTCTCTTCATTATTACTATACATTATCATTTTTTCAGTGTCTTAATGGCAGTCTCTAAATAAGTATGAAATTCAGAGAATGTTTGATTGGTTAAGGAAAAAAATCTGTGCTCAAAACAAACACCTGCTATGTGTTAGATATTTTAATACCCGTTTTATTTAATCCGTAGAGAGGGAATATGCTTCGTACTGAAAAATGAGAAAATAGTTTTGTTGAGACTCTCTCAATATAAACTTGAAAATGACAGCATCGGTGTTGGAGCTAAATTTGCCTCTTTCACATAACCTCTGCAACTCTGTACTTCCTCTCAATCCCTCCGACACTTGCCGCAGCCAAGGTCAAGTGCTGTGGCATTGGCCTTGGTATTAGCTGTCTGTGCCATGTTTTGTCCTCTGAAAAATAATACTGTGCCTTCAAAAGAACTCTGAAAGCTAGTTTAGTTTCAACAATCTAAACGTCTTTTAAGAACTAACAAGGTGCACTGGTCAGTTCATTTCATTTTGCTTTGCATTTGTTTTTGTGTTAGATTTCAAGTATAAGCCACTGAAAATAAAAATACTATCCTGGTGTGGTAGTTCTTGCCTGTAATCCTAGCTACTCAGGAGGCTGAGATCTGAGAATCATGGTTTGAAGCAAGCCTGGGGAAGAAAAGTCTATGAGACTCTTATCACTCTTATCACAAACCAGCCAAAACCTGAAAGTAGATGTATGACTCAAATGGTAGAATGACAGCCTTGAGTGAAAAAACTAAGAAAAGAGCATAAGGCCCTAATTTAAAGCCCTAGTACCAGCCCCCCCAAATATGCTAAATAATATACCAAAGTCATGTTTCAGACAGTTAGGACTACCCCTCTTCGGAACACGGGTGATTGTCCCCATTTCAGGGTGTGTCTAGTTACTTGAATGCTTATAGTGGGGCTCAGATAATCTGCCTGCGGGTGGGGGTGCATGTAATCTTTTTATTTGACTGTGGGCCTTCCTTTATGTGGTCACACTAAAATATTTGAGGACATTCTTAGGAAATGCTGATGCATAATACTAGTCCACCAGTGAGAACCAAGAAACACGTGGGATCCCTGGACCCCCGTTTCCATCTCTGGAGAATGAAGGAATGCAGAACAGCTGTTAGGAGCAGGATCCCCTCCCAACACCAATTCAGACCCATGGTGTTTATGAGTGTTGCAGTTTAAATGATAATAGCTACTTCTCCACGCAGAAGCGGAGAGAAACTTCTGTCAGTTTCGAGATAAGTTATTCTGAATAGGAGTGATTTTTTGATAGAATCTCAAAATATAATGTTTCTCCATGTACGAGTGGCATAGACCTGTAATCATATCTACTCAGAAAGTTGAAAACTGAAGATCATGATGCAAAGCCAGCCTGCACAGGAAAAAATCCAATGAGGCTTTTATCCAATTGACTAGGAAAAAAAAACAGAAATGGAAGTGTGGTTCAAATGGTAGAGTGCTAGCCTTGACAAAAAAAAAAAAAAAAAAAAGCCAGGTGCTGGTGGCTCAGGCCTGCAATCCTAGCTACTCAGGAGGCTAAGATCTGAAGATCACGGTTCAAAGCCAGCCCAGGCAGGAAAGTCTGTGAGACTCTTATCTCCAATAAACCACTTACAAAACCAGAAGTGCCTGTGGCTCAAGTGGTAAAGTGCTAGCCTTGAGCTGAAGAGCTGAGAGACAGCACTCAGGCTCAGAGTTCAAGCCCCACGATGGACAAAAAGGATGAGGGGGCTCAGGGGCACCTAGGCCCTGAGTTCAAGTCCCATGACTGGGATAAAATAAACAAAGTAATAAATAAATATGAAAGGGAATTCCCCCCAAAAGCATTTGCTTAATCACATTTAGTTCAGGTGATTCTTATCAGACAGTGAAATCAGCTTCACAGGGTCACCCGCTCCATTCAGCAGTTCAAAGCAGTACTATGCAGGCCTGTTTATGTAATGAAAACAGCCCGATGCACTCAGAGTACCAGCAACTACCTGTCTCACCAAGGGTATTTGATTTGGGCTTCCTGAATCACCAACAGTCTCATTTTGGACAACACAGCTAAAAGCTTTAATGGAATCCGAAATTCTCTTTGGGCCACCAAGAACATCATGAGTTTCCTTCCATGTCATCGATGTCCTGTGTTTAATGGATTGCTTTGACATTTCAGAAATGGGATCTCTGTTCTCTGCTGGTTTTACAAGATGGAACCCATTAGAAACAGTAAATGGACTGAGGAGTGCAGGAGATCTCTTCTATTGCACCCATGTGCTATTTCCTTTTCACCTGGGGTCTTTTTCACCCAGGAAAAAAATAAAATGCAGTAATAAATAGAAAGTCAACAGATGAAATGTTGGAATTCTATTTTCATTGTTTGGCCAAGAGAAAATGAATGTCTCTCTATCTATCGATGTCACTCTATAGTGAAGCTCTTCTGCCTCAGTATCTGGAAAGAACAAAGTCTATGATCAGCACCTTGGCTCCTGTCTGCAGAGAAAATGTGTATTGGACTTCATGTCCACCATCACAAATGGATATGGAGAGTGTCAACAGTGGAGACTTTCACTAGCTCATCCTGTGTCTTTTCTCATGCTATGAAATCTCCATTTGATATAAGTATCATGCTATTCCTATATTGTAGACTTAAAAAAATCCCACAATATTATAATTATAGAAAAAGTTCTCTCTCCATTTCTGATGTTATCCAGATCATTTTAAAAGGTTAAATAACAGGCTGATTTGAAGATTCTGTAAATGAAAATGAAACCATCTCCCTAAGATGTATTCAGAAAGCAAAAACTACTACAAATGGACATAAGTAATAAAATATATAAAAATAAATACATAAAAATATACAAAAATTAAATACATAATACATACAAAAATACATGTGAAAGTATATACATATAAAAAATAAAATATGCCCTCTTTTTTCATCTCTTCTCTATGCTTGTGGACCTCACTTCTCTTCACTTCTTCTTTGCTCCCCTCTCCTCCTTTTCTTCTCTTCCTCTCTTCCTCTCCCTCTTTTTCTCTTCTCTTCTCTCTCTGCACGCCTCCATCTTGTGCTGACCAGCATTATTTTCTCCCCCCAATAAACTCTTTTCTGCCTGAAAAAAAAAACCACCTACATATAAAAATGCATGCAAGTCAGGCACCAGTGGCTCACACCTAGCAAATCAGGAAGCTAAGATCTGAGGATCATGGTTCAAACCTAGACCAGGCAGGAAAGTCCATGAGACTCTTAACTTCTAATTAACCAGCAAAAGACAGGAAGTAGGTTTGTGGATCAAGTGGTAGAACACTAACTTTGAGCACAGAAGCACAGGGACAGCACCCAGGCCCATATTTCCAGGTCCAGAACTTCCCCCAAATATATATATATATATATATATATAATAAAATATATACATATAGAATACATAATGATACATAAAAAATCTCATGACTTCTAATGTAAATACTAAAATATATAAAAATAAATACATAAAAATATGCATGCCAACTCTGCTGGAGATTTCTTATTTTATCTTGTTTTATACACAGTTAGTAGACTTGTACTTTGAATTTTGATCTTTTCAATAAATTATATGAGACATTTAAGACTATATTATACAATAGGTTTGTGTAAGATAATTTTGTTTAACTTTAGGCTAATGTGAATGGTCTGAGAACATTTCAGATAGGTTAGGCTTAAGTTACGGTGTGTGCTAGATTAGAATATGAAGTACATTTTACTCACATGTATTGAATTTAATGGAACGTAACTGTATTGGAAGTTTGGGGCCTCTCTGTAAATGCATGCAAGGCAAGTACTCTACCACTGATCCACCTTCCCAGTCCCTGAATTACATTTTTATTTCTTTTTGGTTTATTCTTTGTGATTTTGGAGTGGGGTTTGTTGTTGTTGTTATCTTTAATTATTTGTACAAAGGAGTTGCCCTTCAACACAGCAGTTTATGAGCAATGTTATTCCTTTCAACACTGAATTACTTTTTTTGAATTTTTTTCTTTTTTAATTTAATTTTATTTGTGAACATACTGTACAGAGGGGTTACAATTACATGGGCAGGATAATGCGTACATTTCTTACCAAGCATTGCAGCCTCTTCCTTTGTTTACCCTTCACATCCCTTCCCAGCCTCCCCCCTCCCCCCAATCCCAATCCTTCTCCTTCTGAACCCTTAGACATGTATTTCAATGTTTTTTTCTTTCATGCATGTGTTTTTGAATTTTTTTCTTTTAATCCTTTTCCTCAATTATCTACTCATTAAAACTTAAAATCAAGTTCCTTCTTAACCCTAATGACTCATTTCTAGCTTACTATAGATTTAATCTATCACTGTAATATGTTTAGGACTTTGTAAATGCCACTTTTAATCACTAAATCTACAATCTCTTTTATCCAGTCAACCAGCTTTCATCCATTATTTCTTTCAAATCAGGATTTTCCTTCTCAAACACTTCACAAGTAACCCCCATGCCGCCACCTCACAGTGGCTTTCCAGCCTTCTGTCACTCTTCTTCCCAGAGCTAGAGCTTGAAAAGCCTGGAAACAGAGGGTCCACAGTGGATACCCAAGTCCTCTTCACCACTCATCAAATCAGCAAGAGCTTGCTGGTCTCTAGACACCATTTCCTTCTGCCTCACTACCATTGCTGTAGGTTTGGGCCACGGTTGACCTTTTCTTGTTGGAAAGGCGATTTTGATATCTGATCCCTGAATTTAGAACCTTTGGCTTTGAGAAGCAGTTCTTCATTCTATAGCTTGAAACAAATCACATCATGTCATTAAATCTCTCTAAAGGATAAAGAAGCAGTATGGGTGGGGGAGATCAAGGGGAAGCAGGCAAACAAATGAAGAAAGGAAGAGTTGGAAAATGCAGTCATAATATGTAATATGTATCTGTAAAAATAGAACTATGAAAATGAACAGAATAGATGTGTCAGATGGTTTGGAGGGAGAGAATAATTAGAGACTGCAAGGTTTGGATCACTTAAAAGTGAAACCTGTTCAACAGAAGACCTCAATGGATCATCAGAACCAGGAAACTTCCAAGAGTGAAAGCAGATACTTCTCATCACTCTGCTGGGGAACACACACGTAAATGGGACTGTTTGGAGCAGACCTGATGCACAGATCCTGCATGCATGGCAAAGGACATGGGTGTACTTGGCCCACCTAGAGCTCTCCACAAATAACAAATGCTAAAGCATTGAGCAAGGGATAAAGGGGTAACACAGGCAACCAGAGGGAAGAACTCTATACTTGGAAAGAGTATCTGTTTTTAAAACTACTTCTGAACAAAAGACATAGCTAATATGACCATGTGGAAAACACAGAAAGGAAACCTTAGTAAAATCAGAGCATGTGTCCATTTGCACTTTTGTAAACTCACTATTGTATGTGTATTTCTAGTCCTAGCCTATTCAAGTTGACTTAAAAAAATTATAGCACAAGCATTTCTTTTTTTTTTTTGAGGGTGAAGGATACTGGGACTAGAACTCAGAGCCTCTCCCTCTGCCTCAGCTTATTTGATTACAGTGGGTGCTGTACCATATAATTGGAGATAAGAATCTCTCAGTCTTTTCTGTCCTGACTGACTTTGAACCATGATCTTCAGATCTCCCTCCTGAATACTTAGGGTTACAAGCATGAACTCTGATCTCAGACTAATTACAGTTTCTTTCTTTCTTTCTTTGTCCTTCATCATCTTCTTCTTTCTTCCATCTTCTTCCCCCTTCTTCCCTCTTCCTTCTTTCTTCTTCTTCCTTCTTCCTTCCTTCTTCTTCCTCCTTCCTTCTTCCTCCTTCCTTCCTTCTTCTTTCTTCTTTCTTCTTCTTCCTCCTTCCTTCTTCCTCTTTTCTTCTTCCTGATCCTCCTCCTTCCTTCTCCTCCTTCTGCTCCTTCTCTTCCTCTTCCTCCTTTGTTATTGTTGTTGGTAATGGGGCTTGAATTCAGGGACTGGGTACTGGCCATGAGCTCTTTTGCTCAAGACTAGTGCTTTATCACTTTGAGCCACAGCTCCCCATCTGATTTTTGAGTGGTTAATTGGAGATGTGAGTCTCACAGGGACTTTTCTGCCTGGGCTGGCTTTGAACTGTGGGACCCTCACATCACAGCCTCCTGAGTAGCTAGGATTACAGGCATGAGCCACTGGCACCTAGAAAATTGCAGTTTCTTAGAGATTATTTTGGTTCTGAAACCCTATCAATGCAATGTTAGTGTCCTCTTCATTATAATCCAGTGGTGATTCAAAATACTTTAAATGAATTTTTTGAATCATGCACAATATTTTTTGGTTGTGATGTTATGGCAATCTTCTAAATGTTATGAAAGATTATTACACAATGTTAAAACCTCTACTTGGTTAATACCACTATCACTAAGAAGAAAGCTCTTGAGAAACTGGAAAGCTGACAAGCTCATGATGCTAATTATATATTTACCAATATCTTTATGTTGTTTTCACTTAAGTCAGATTTTTATCACTGTGAGATGGGGTAAGCTCACTTCCTCTGGTTTCAAATAAATATATGATTTATACCCAAATCTGAATAACTTTCAAAGGAGAAAATGGCTGGCAAATGGGTCACTGCACATGCCTTAAGACATTTTTATACCTTGGTGCACAGCAAATGTGCATCAGGTATACTTCTTCACACAGAATACTGACAATAGGTTGTCAAGTTCCAAGCCAGTAACATTCATAACATAATTCTTACTGTTCCTAAAAGACAATCTTCTGCCAAAAATAAAAAAAGTCTTTTGTTTTCCTTTATTTTGCTTTCAAGTGCATAGCAGTGGAAAAATCAATGGCTTGTTTAGTGCCACTGCCTTGCTAAGGTGTCAGCAGCTTCTCCTCACACTGCTTTTGTTTAGTGTCAACCACAGGAAAGCTCAGGCCTCTAGAAATCCCTGTGCAATGCACTGAGACCAACATTCCAGTGAATTTTTAATTTCATGTCTTGTGCTCATTCTCCTGTTGGAAGTTTCCTTCATATAAATTAGTTATAGATTACCAACATGGAGCTTTAGCCTTGTTTCTGATTGAAATTATATTGTTTGTTTTTGCATTAAAAATACTGGCAATGTTTTTACTTTTTGTACACAGACTTTGAAAAAATTATAATTGTTAATGCATGCTAACTGCACAAATTAATGCATTTTACTGGGATGTTTTGATACATGTAAATAACATGCATCGATGTGTGTACATGCATGTGTGCATGGTGCTCGTGTTTGAACTCAGGCCCTGAGAATTCAGGGCCTGAATCTCTCGCTTTGTGTTTTTCTCAAGGTTGGCTCTCTACTTACTACTGGAGCCACATCTCCGCTTCCTATAGGTGGCTTTTCATGCATTTAATATATATATATATATTTTTTATGCATGTGATTTTTGGTTTGTTTGTTTTTGGTTTTTTTCATTTAGAGAGGGAATTCTCTTGTCACTCTCTTATGCTTTAAAGATCTCTCAATCTACTTTTTTGCTATCAGATTTGAGGCCCTCCTGATACACAGAAAAAAAAAAACAAAGCTGATTGATGCCAAACCTACTCTGATAACTCAGATACAGCTACGATTTCCAAGTACCACATGCAATCCTTCACAACCATCCCAGGGGACCATGCGGAGGCAAGCAGACACAGGAGAAAGATTATTATAAGGTTTATTAGAGGGCCATATTTCCCAGGAGAGGGGGCACATTGTGACCATCCCTATGTCAGGTAGTTCTGGGGGCAGGTAGTGAGGTAGTGAGGTACACAGGTGGGTCTGAGTGGAGAGAGGGAATGGCCAGCTGTATGGCAGAGACTCTAGGGAAGGGAGGAGCTCAGGTCTGGGTGGAGCTGAAGACCAAAGGTGGGGATAATACTAATTTAATTAAAAAAAAACTAGGGGTACTAGGCTGTGGGTATGGGTGGAAATCATTTCTTCTGGAGCTACTTCCTGCTGTAAGAGGGTAAAGTAGTCAGGGGTCCCTGATTTGTTGTTTGTCTGGGTACTGTCCCAGAAACATTTGCTTGACAGCTTGGTTGGTAAAGGTCCTCATCTTTTCCATGACAATAGTTATCTAGAATGCAAGGCACAGTTAGTAAAAGGCAAAAGTTGAGGTTAGCAGCCCAAGAGAGGAATAAGCCAGGGAGGGATTGATTTCCAGAAGGGGCTATCAAAGACCTCAGATTGACTTTTCTGTCTTGGATTGGAGATATAGCATGGTACCTTACTCCTTGCATCATGGAGAAGGGAGTAAGACTTTTCCAGCTTTGGGGTCACAGTAACCTGAGGAGGAGGTAGCAGAGATATTTAAAGGTACCAGAGCCAATGGGTGTCATGGGTTCTTTTGGCTACTTCCTGCTAGCCTGGGGGCATCGAGGAGTCACTGGAGCTGGGGTCTTTAGGGTCCGGGTCTGCACTGGGAAAGGCAGGGCAGTGTAAGTGAAGTCTCCAGTTGCCTGTAGTAACAGGATGGCCTTGACTTGTTCCCAGGTAGTGTCCTGGGTGAGAGGCTGTTATCCTGTTAAAAGAAACTTTTGGACAGGTCAGACAAAAAGTTTACAAGGTCAGTTTTCTGGCCATGGGCTAGAAAAGTTCCATTTGGATCATAAGCCCAGTTGTGGTCCATTACAGGGAATAACTGGACAGGAGGCAGAAAGGAAGTGTCTAGAGTTTTGGGCCACTGGGTAGGGGAGAGCATAGTGGACTGGTTGGAAGCAACCTGTCAGAGGCTACTATAAATACAAATAACAGGTAACAAAGGCAAGACTGTAACTTTCTGTCTAGTTAGAAGGTAGACAGATATGGACATTAGGTGGGCAAGCAACCATCTCTCTTGATCTCCAGCTCTGATTAATTTTGAAAGGTTGAGTGAAGAGTGACTCCATTTAGAATGTTATTTCCTCTTACTCCTCTCCATGGTTTTCCATTGTTAGGATTGACCTTGTCCTGGGGGTCTCAGTGCTTGTTGCTGGGATAGCTTGTCCCAGTTGGCATTCACAGGGTAGGAACTCAAGGCTTAGGCACTGTCCCTGAGCACTTCTGCTCAAGGCTAGTGCTCTACTACAATGCCACTTTCAGCCTTCAACTGATTACTTAGAGGGGAGAGTCTCTTGAGCCATGCCTCCAGCCTGGCTCTTTGCTGGTTAGTCAGAAGATGGGGCTTTAGAGTGATTCGTTGTGCCAGGGATGGCTTTGAATTGAGTGAAAGGAGTCTTTGTCACAAAAGCCCTTTTTATTTCTGCAACAAGGAGATCAATGGAGATAGAAGTTACCTATAACTTGTTAACAACTGATGAACAATTACTTGCCAGAATTTCATAATAACAAAATTCAGTAGATGTTTTCAAACTATAGCTGATTGGCACTCTAGGTACTGCCCATTGCCTCTGGGCAGCCTGTTTAAAATGGCTTATATACAATATTTACCCTGTAACAAATGCACAGACCTTTTATTGGGCTATAGCAGTGTTTAGCCTGTTTAGCACTCTGGTTTGCAAAAGCAATTTTCTGGCTGGATGAGGAAAGCTGATCTCTAGTAACCCTAAAGATGCCTACCTGTGTAGGTCTTTAGACAGATCACAATAGGTACATAATCTCAGGTCCACAAACTTTCTTTCCTTAACAGATGAATTTATGTGACTGATGCCAGTCTAAATGTCACTGCCAATTAGGACTTTGAGCAGATACAGGGGGTTTGGGATTTAAACTATCCCCCACATTTTACAATCTTAGCTTTTTACTACCCACTCTCACAGATGACTGGCAAGTTCCTACCCAGTTATGAAGTAGACATACATGGGCATTAGAAAAGCATACTTACAAACTACCTTCCCATGACCTCCCAGCTCTGATGATGGCCAAGCACAAGTGCCTCCAGGATCTGACACCATTTTTGCCATCCAAGCAGTGGCTTGTAACTGCCTCTGGATGCTTCATCATTGCTGGGGTCCTCCAATTGTCTTTCTCCATGCTGGGATAAATGCATCTTTTGCCTTTTCCTTGGTTGGTCACTGGACTTTTACTCAGGGCCTGTGCACTGTCTTTCAGCTCGCCAACTCAAGGCTAGTATTCTGCCACTTTGAGCCATAAAAGCAACTCTGCTTTTCAGCACTCTGCCAGCGGATTAGAGCTGACAGTCTTACAGGGACCTTTTCTGCCCAAGCTGGCTTTGAACCGCAGTTCTCAGATCAACGAATCTTTACTCCAATTACAAGCAACAAAGATGGTCATTGGAAGTAGTTTCATAAGCATGGTCTTACCTGGAACTTCTTAAGGGCCAAGGTTATATCTGACAAACTTGTAAGATTCCTTTGTGCTTTTCTGTGGGCATGCTGGAAACTCTTACCCAAAAACCTATAAAGGCAAACTAAAATAACAATTAAACAATTATTTTGGTAATCCTAATTTATCTTTTTCCACTTTGAAACAGACAGTTACTTTAAAAACTTTTTTGTCCAGGAAGCCAGCCACTGTTCTTCTAAAACTTTACAAAGAGGATGCCATTTTTAATCCCTTTTCCCAAAGTCACTTTTATTTATATTTAAATGCCCCTTTGAAACACTGGGAAACACCCATTACCTCTTGGCCCACAGTTTAAAATGGCCATGCTTTTTTTCTGTAGTCTAAGTTACCTTTAGGAAATTTTGAACTCAAATAGCAGTCTTTTACCTTAATGCAATTACAAGCACCAACACTGTATCAAGAATCTAGACTTAGCCTCTTTTTTTTTCCTTTTAGAGATAAATCAAATTGCAAAATAGCACAGAAATTAAATCACATTCTTTGCTTGTACACACCCTTTACTTGTGGGGATTAACATTACTGACAGGTTGAAGGGAACACAAACAAATCAGGATGATGTAAAGGTCTGAGCTTCAGTGGACCTGAAGTGGCTTGTGCTTTTCACCCTGAATCATCAGGCTTTGATCATGTGTGATGGAGCAAGGCGGGGGCCTGGGCTAGGCCCAGCATGTATGGATTGTTGCACCTTCTGCTGTTTTCCTATAAAATCTCTATACATATTGATTAAAGATCTGGTTTACACTGGCTTTTGCAGGCTGGTGCCACTGATTTAGACAGCTGTGACAACTTTGTTTTGCTTCCTGGGCATTTTCCCTTGCATGGGAGTAAATTGCATCCTGAGTCACTCTGGTCCCTTGATCTTAAAGGAGTTGATCTGCACACAGGAGAGAAAACGGAGAAACAAAACCTTAGCCTTAGTTTACCAGCCATGATCAAATGTACAACATTTAACTCTTAGCATAGCTGGACATAAGGAATGACATAAGTCACAGCCAACTTAATTAAGTTTGTGCACTTTCCAAAGGAACCTTAATTTTTTTTTAAACTCCTTTCCCAAGGCCTTCTAAAGCTGCCTGTCCCCGCCCCCCTTTGGCTCTAGTTAGGTCCATATATCCAAAGCAGCTCAGATTGTCACAGCTTCCTTTGACAAAGATCTTTTAGCAAGAGAATACTTGGTAACTTTGAAACTATGACCATTTTACATATTTTACATATAGACAAATAGACATGTTTGTGCACAAATCATAGGGAGTACTTACATTTTAGTATCAGCTGTTTAAGGTTTTTTTTAATTTTAGGGGCATTATTTTGCCTAATTACGATGCAACCACATGGTCAGTTAAAAAAACAAAAGTTTGCCAACAACAAAAAACTTTTCAGTAGACAGGAGTGAGGACATGAACACAGAGACCTGTAACATGCAATAATGGCACCTAGGCTGGTCAGGTCAGGATGGGTCAGAGAATCAAGTCAAGCTGGCGCAAAATTGAGTTGGCACAAAACAGCAGCTGAGCTACCGTGATGCCAATATGGCTCCTGTTAAATTTCTCTATTATCTACCACATGGTCAATACTAGAAAGAAGCCAAGATTTAGAGAATTTAACAGAATCTCCATGCTTAACAAGAACAGAAAACCTTTTAGGTAAAGTTCCTCTTTAAAACAATACACAGTAATTCTTTGAGACCTTTTGTAATGCACAAACCTCAAAATTTTTTACATCATGATGACAGTTTTTGTCTAAGAAATATATATATATAACGTATTATAAATATATCATATATTTTGTCTTAAGAAGTATTATATATATATATATATATATATATATATATATATTCTTGTGCACAAAGATCTTAAAATGTGCAAAATGAATGCCAGCCTACATTTTCCTGAATTTTTAAGTGGTAAGAGATAATTTTTCCAATTTTACTATTGTGGATGACTAAGATTTAAGGCAAATTTTAAACAAATTACTTTAGCTTTTTCCACATTTTCCAGGGCTTGCTTGCTAGCAGGTATATTTACATATCAAATACCTTTTGTTGAAGAATGCCAGAGTTAAACTCATCCCACCCACCCAGTGCTTGACTCTAGTCTTCGGCCCAGTTCTGACCAGAGCATTTTACATACCAATTGATCTTTTGAATAGTATTTTATGAGCTGGAGGACCAGCTGGCAAAGTTTGGGGGGGTGGAGACAGAGAGAGAGAAAGAGGGGGGGAAGGAAGAGGGTGAGGGAGAGGGAGAGAGAGAGAGTTTTATTTGTCTAACTGATCACAGAAGTGGAGTTTCAAACTTGGGGCCAAATTTGATTGCAAAGAATTTTAGATGTGTCCTTCCCATGATAAGTGACCTTTGGAACCAGAGCTTGCTGAGAGCGTCCTCAGCAGTGCAGTCTGGTTCCTTAACAAGTGAGTTCAACAACGGCTGAAGTCTTTACCTCCACCACTGGGTCGGTCCCTTGGCCACAGGAAGCCCTTGAAGTGAGATCCAGATACTTGGCTCCAAGTATTTTGCTCTGAGGGATCTGTAGTCCCCACAGAAGCTCCGTAGCCTATACAGAAATCAGGAATCTCGATCTCTGGCCTAACTGGTCACTTACAGGGGAGAAGGAACGAATTAGCCACTGTGGATGGGCAGGAGGTAGAGTGCTGGGTCAGGAGAAATTTACCTTGGTGGTCTTCTGGTCACAGCAATGTAGGACTCTGGGCTAGGTCCCGGGACAGCTGGACTCCTGTCTGGTGGAAGAGGGGGCGGAGAGATCCACAGGGGAACCTATGCCATACGTAATCCTTCACGACCATCCCAGGGAACCACTGGGATGCAAGGGGGCACAGGAGAAAGATTATTATGAGGTTTATTAGCTGGGCCATATTTCCCAGGAGAGGGAGCACATGTAGTTTATCCCTATCCCAGTGGTAGGTCGATCTGGGGGCAAGTAGTAAGGTAGGTGGCTGCACAGGTGGGTCTGGGTGGAGAGAGGGGGGAGCCAGATGGATGGCCGGAACTCTAGGGTAGGGAGGAGCTCAGGTCTTGCTGAGGACCATAGTTGGGGATAATACTAACACCACACATTTGGCATTGTGATAAAAAAAAAAATTAAAAACATTGTGCTATAAACCCTCGTAATAACTGTTTTGAATTATGTTATTGGAGGATCCAACATGGCGATGAACCAGTAAGGAAACACCACAGCTCTCTCCATCTAAATAGATAATTCAGGTTCTAACACAAAGTCCCCCCCCCCAAGAGATAGACAAAAGCAAAAAGATGAGCAACCAGAGAACTACAAGAACCACAAAAAGAAAAGGAAAAAAAAAAAACCTCAAAACGTTCATGAAGGTGGAAAAACGCGAAGACCTCTCTCTCCTGCCTGACCAGATCCATGCTGCTGAGCCTGGAAAGCAGCCCAGCCCTAGGCTTCTTGGGATCACAGAGCCACAAGTGGACCTTAGAAACCCAGCACAGAAAACTCCCACGGCACTAGACCTGGATAGTGTAGACAGCGACAGAGACTGGAGACAAGGTGCCATAAACTCCAGACCCGGAGCTCCCACAGCTACACTGGTTAGCCCACAATCATCATGATGGAGCGTGGTAGCAACCAGCGATCTACAGCATATAGATACAGTGATCTGCCACAGCCCTGCTGGACAGCCCCTAACCAGTTCGCACAGGGCTGCTGAGATCTGAGAATCATGGTTAAAGCCAGCCTGGGCAGCAAAGTTTGTGAGACTCTAAATTCTGAGCAACTACCCAGAAACTAGAAATGGAGCTGTGGCTCAAGTGGTAGAGCACTAGCAAAAAAGCTCAGGAACAGCACCCAGACCGGGGGTTCAAGCCACAGGACTGGCAAAAAGATAAAAACAAGAATTAAATAGTTAAAAAAAAAAAACAGAAGGAGAGATCCCTTTGGACACATGTTAAAATCCTTATAGACCCTACCCTTGGCAATTGTCAAGTGTAAGTGAATTTTCTCAGAAATTAATTCGTTGGGTAAGGACCCTTATCCTACATAAATCTAATCCAATTCCAAAATTTAGCAAAATGAAATTCCCTAAAACCAGATTCATTGTAAGTTGCGTAGAACAAAACTTGCTACTTGATAAGGATGCAAAAAATGTTGGACTCTTTCAACTACAGAAAATAAGTTATTTTTTTTCATTAGCTTATATTAAAGATGCTTTCATCTCTTGGTGTGTGTGTTTTATCAAGTGAGTTAGAAGTGTCTAATGACTTGTCTACATTATCAACAACCAGAACAAAATAATGCCAGACTGATTTCTCTAGGGGAGAAAGAATTTGAAATGATTATAGGAATACAGAATGGAGCATGGCTGTTAAGGTCTATAGGAATGATTTTCTCAGACCTTTTTTGTTGTTGTTGTTACTCATGGGGCTTGACCTGTGGGCCTGGGCGCTGTCCCTCAGCTCTTCAGCTCAAAGCTAGCACTCTACCACTTGATCCACAAGACCACTTCCAGTTTTCTGGTAGTTTATTCAAGATAAGAGTCTCATAGATTTTCCTGCCCAAGCTGGCTTTAAATGGTGATCCTCAGATCTCAGCCTCCTGAATAGCTAGGATTACAGGCGTGAGCCAACAGCACCTGGCTATTTTCTCCGATCTTAAACTTTCTCATTTTCATCCTATATCCTACAAATAGACCAACTTCCTGAGAAGTTTGTGGCTAGAACAGACACTAAATAAATAATCCTTCTTTGCTTTACTAGCAGGCAAATCAATGTGTTCAAATTATCCCTAGAGATGTAGCTTCCACAGGGTCAGAGTATACAGATAGCACCTGGCTATCAAATACTGATATCCTTGATCACATTTCTGTCTTCTCTTGGTCTTCCAAGGGTTGAACTATGGCATCTTCATTTAAAAAGCAGAATCTCACAGGATGCCAGTGGCTTATGCCTATAATCCTAGCAACTCAGGAGGTTGAGGTCTGAAGGTTGCAGTTCAAAGCCAGTCTAGGCAACAAAGGCCATGAGACTTTTCTGTCCAATTAACCACTAAAAAGCTGGATGTGGAGTTGTGGCTTAAGTGGAAGAACACTAGCCTTGGGCAAAAGAAACTCAGGGACATCACCCTGGGCTCAAAATGATTTC
Organism: Dipodomys ordii; assembly: GCF_000151885.1. Lineage (NCBI taxonomy): Eukaryota > Metazoa > Chordata > Mammalia > Rodentia > Heteromyidae > Dipodomys > Dipodomys ordii. The sequence goes on along the minus strand of NW_012267276.1, from coordinate 9,721,740 downwards.
GACAGGAATTGTCCTTCCTGTAGTCCAGTTTTATTCAATCCCTTTCCAAGTTTTATCAAATTTATGTGTTTATCAAATTGAGATTCTCCTTGAAATTCTACTTTTTCATTAACTTGGCTTCAGAGAGTTTCCCCAGGCACAGTGTAGAAGAGAGGCTGGAAGGAAATATACTGTACAATCAATTGAAAGCCAGAGCAGTCTGGCTGATATAATCTTGGATACCTCATATACCTGACTCACTGAATGAATGTTTCCCCAAGGAGAGAATAATCCCAAATCTATTCAATATCATCTCATCATGACCCTGAGACATCTCCCTTTCATCTTGCCATCATCTTAGATGACAGCTGTGCTTTTCAGTTATGCTTCTGCCCTATAAAGCATCTATTTTTCAGGTTTTAAAAGTTTCTAACCCTGCCAGGTACCCATAGCTCGCACCTATAATTGCAGCTACTCAGGAGGCTGAAGTATGAGGCTCAAAGCTAGTGTGGGCAGGAAAGTCTATAAGACTCTTATCTCTAATTAATCACCAAAAATCCCAGAGTGGAGCTCTGGCTCCAGTGGTAGAGTGCTAGCCTTGAGTACAAAAGCTCAGGTACAGCACACAGGACTTGAGTTCAAGCCCCAGTACTGGCATTAAAAAGGATAAAAAGCTATCTACTCCTGTCCAATGGGAGACTTCTTAACCTTCCAAGGTCTTTGTGCTCAGGAGTTCCCGTGGAGAGGAAAAAGCAGTATATCTTTTCCTTCTTCCTATCCCATTTGCTACTTCCATGTCTGACTGGGGGTAGAGAAAGTCAAGGGTCTCCAGGCCCCTTGGCTTGGTGCTGGCTGGGTCTGACATTGGACTCTATGAGGTAGGCAGAGCCCAGAGGTTCTTTTGTAGCACATTTGTGAGTTTCATAGAGCCTCCTGTGGGAATGTCAAATGATTCTTGGTTAATTTCCAAACAAGGTCAAATACAACCTATTTTTCCTTGACTTAGCAATCAGATCCCTGGAAAGTCAGAGGATGTTAAAACTGTCCAAAATGTTTTGTATTTGAGATGGGAGCAGTAATTCACTCCTGTCATCCTGGCTTCAAGGAATTTGAGAATAGGACTAAAGTCCTATGTCTTCCCCTAGGCAAAAGTCAAGAAAGTCTATCTGAAAAGTAAAGAAAAAATGGATGGAGGAAGGGGACATGGTGCAGGTGGTAAAGCACTTGCCCAGCATGCTTAAGGCCCTGACTATGTAAGTTATATGTATGTATTATATTCTATATATGTGTATTTGGGTATATATTATATGTGTATATGTGTGTACATATGTATGTACATATTATATGTGTGTATATATTATCTGCATATATATGTATATGTGTGTGTACACGCGTGTATATATTATATGTGTGTATATATTATGCTTTGGATTCAGAGACAAAACTTTTTTTAAAAACTAATCAGGGATTTGAGGATATAAGAGAGACAGGTGTTATGTCAGCTGTGCATTGTGTGTGATGTCCTGTGCACTGCAGGACATCAGACATTCTCACCTCTCCCATTAAATGTCACCTCACCTTCTCATGGTTGGGACAACCACCATTACCCCCATTGCATTTCCAGAAGCTCTGTGGGAGGCTGAGGCTGCCTACTCTGAGGCCTTTGTGCTAAGTAACTGCTTCTTGAACATGAAGGACTTATGGCCTTTTGTCTTCAATCCTAAGCTTTCCATGAATCGGCCTGAGAAAAATCACCACTAGGAGTTTCAGATTAAACTATTATACTTACTGTCCAGGCACCACCTGTAATCCTAGCTACTCAGGAGACTGAAGTCTGAGAATGGTGATTTGAAGCCAGCCCTGGTAGGAAAGTCCATGAGGCTCTTATTTCCCATTACCCACCAAAAAAGCCAGAAGCAGAGCTATGGCTCAAGTGGTAGAGGAAAATAAGGTTCAGGGACAGTGCCCAGGCCCTGAGTTCAATACCCAGGACCAGCACACACACACACACACACACTCAAAATTAAAGTAAAAACAAAAAACCGAACTATATTTATTATGTACTAAGAAGATAAATCCTCACAAAACTATGTTAGGTGAAACTTGTGCAAGTAAGAAAACTCAGAGAAGTTAGTATTTTATTGGAAGTCATTTTAGCTGACAACAGGCAACATCAAAATCTGAATCACTTATGTCTCACTCCAAGACATTAAAGTTAAATTGCATTTAGAAATCTCGGCAAAGATAAACAGCAGCCACAGCATGACTTGGATCCAAGAATAAAGTCTACACTCATAAAGTGCCATAAAGTTCAACAAACCGCCTAAGGATGGAGCACGGATTTTGCTCTGAGATACGAAATAGGAAATTTTCAATTGCATGATTCACAAAGTCCAAATGATTAACTAGAGAGAATAAATGTCCCCAGTTTTATTCCATCTTTCTTTCTGAACTCCATTATCTATTGTCCTCATTTGGCTGTTACAATATATGACTTTCAACTGTTAGTGTGTGTGTGTGTGTGTGTGTGTGTGTGTGTGTGTGTGTGTGTGTGTGTG
>NW_012267276.1:9704248-9713548 GCF_000151885.1 Dipodomys ordii | reverse complement strand
AGAGTTTCAGTCCCTCCCACTCAATCCTTTCAAGAGCCCACAGGCTCTCCAGAGCTGGGCCTCACCAACCAAGGAAGACTTCAAAATAAGAGTTCTGGAGGAGAAAAAAAAAGTAGAAAACTTTTACAAACACACACACACACACACACACACACACACACACACACACAACCTAGATGCCATCCTCACCACACTTCCTACCCCTCCATCCACTTTCTAGAAGAGTTATCTGCTTGTAGCATCTTTGCTTCCTTCTCTCCCCCTCATCTCTTCGCCCACAGCCTTCACTCCACTAATTCTGCCGTCTTCAAGGCGGATGCCTCAGGTCCTCTTTGGTCCAGCACTGAACCTACTCTCCCATTCACCTGCGATCTTAGTGACGTATGTCCTGTGCACTTCTCTGTAGCATCCAGGTTTGGCTGCTGTCTGTTGTGAGTTTCCACAGTCCCTGTACTCACATGGAGTGTGGCCAGGGTGCAGCGAAGAGCAGAGGAAGTGGTCTGCAGGTTCATCTTGCTTCCTCCATGTGTGGTGCATGGCCTTCATCAAACCACCAAGAGCCTCGGGGCTCAGTATTCTCATTTGTGAGATGGCGGGAATAGGACTACTGAAATTCTGTGTTTGTGTGTGTATGTATGCGTGAGAGAGAGATAGAGAAAGAGAGAGAGAGTTGTCTTTGGACTTGAACTCAGGGCCTAGGTGCTGTCCCTGAGCTCTTTTGCTCAATGCTAGCACTCTACCACTTGGGCCATATCACCAACCACTTCTAGCTCTTTGGAGGTTCATTGGAAAAGTCTCATGGACTTTCCTGACTGGCCTGGCTTCAAACTGCAATCCTCAGATCTCAGCTTCCTGAGTAGCTAGGATGAGAGGTGTGAGCTGCCAGTGCCCAGTTTGCTGGCCTACATCCCTGTGAAGTTGTGATAGGGCCCAGGCGGGGGTCCAAAGTCATTCCTGTGTGCTCAGCCATTTTTTTTTCCTCAAACACTTTTCCTTGAGTAAACCAAAGGGCATTGTTTGTCAACCATGAACCTTTCACCATCAGCTTAAGGTCCACACTATCCCCTTAAGGATTCTAAGATACTCTCCCCTGGTCATCCCATAATTTCCTACCTTCAAATTCCCAGGGGCAGAGTTTGGAAGTTAGGTTAGGTTGTCCTCACCTTCAAAAAAAAGTTTTTCTGTTTTGTATGTGACTGTCCACTGAGCAGTTGAGCTCTGCATACTGAAGCAGAGGGGTGTACTTCAAATAAAAAAAAAACAACAACAAAACTTAGAAGTGAAAAGATTTGTAATCATAGCTGCCAAAGGCAGGATGCATGTCTTTGCCAATCAAAATATTCTAAACTTCTGCAGCTCTCCAGCAGAGAACTGGCAGCCAAAACAGCTTGGTAAGGCTTAGAATGTCGCTCAGGAAGAGAACCTGTCTAGAAGCACAAGGCTGTGAGTTCAAACCACAATATTGTTAAGAGAGAGAGAGAAGAGACAGACGGACAGACAGAGACAATGAGAAAAGACAAGAGACTGTAGCCAGCTGCTAAATCTCCTCTAATTTGTTGTTTTGTTTTGCTTTTGGTTTATTTTTGATGCCAGTTCTGGGGCTTGAACTTAGAGCCTGACTGCTATACCTGAGCTCTTTTGCTCTAGACTAATGCTCTATCACTTGAGCCATAGCTCCACTTCCAGCTTTTTTGCTTGTTTATCAGAGTTAAGAATCTCGTGTACTTTTCTGCCTTGGCTTGGCTTTGAACCTCAATCCTCAGATCTCAGCCTCCTGAGAAGCTAGAATTACAGGAATGGGCCACCAGTACCCAGCTGTCAAATGATTACTTTTAACAACTCTTTCAAGGCTGAGTTGGTGCCAATGTTTTCTATACTCCTTTTTTCTTCATTTAATCTTTAATGTGTCACAAAACCAGAAGAATCAAAGGTTTAGAAGATGTTTAACAGCCATGAATAAAATCCTACTAGAACAAGGAAGATGTGAAAGGGACTGCCCCAGTTCGAATTTCTGTCTCCATTCTGGGTGTTAAATTAGTCACCTTATACACAAATGACTGTTGTGGAGAAAAATATGCAAAGTGAGGTTTCTCCCCTGACCCAACCTTCATCCGGGAGAGTCAGTGTGGTTCCTTGCCAAGATCAGACCCTGAGCCGTAGTTAGTCCATTCATGTAAGATTGTAAAAACAATTATCATAGCCGGGTGCCAGTAGCTCACACCTGTAATCCTAGCTACTCAGGAGGCTGAGATCTGAGGATCAAAACAAGCCGGGTCAGGGAAAGTCTGTGAGATTCTTATCTCTAATTAACCACCAAAAAAAAAAAACACTGGAAGTAGAGTTGTGGCTCAAATGGTAGAGCTCTAGTCTTGAGCTAATAAAGGAAAAGCTCAGTGACAGCACCCAGGTACTGAGTTCAAGTCCCAGGACCAGCACCAAAAATATTACTTAGACTTCTCACTTCTCTCAATCTACACTAAAGAAATTGGAGGACTAGAGGTGTAACTCAAGGGGATGAGTGCTTGCCTAGCTTGTATGAGTTTCTGAGTCTAAAGACTAGTATTAACAAAATAAATATAATAATATAGGTTGGAATTCTGAGCATAGGTAAGAAATGAGTTTATCATATTCCCAATTTGATGCATTAGATATGTACGAAAACAGCCTTATTTTCACTTGCATGAAAGGAAAAACAGGAATGTATGGGTCTTCCTGCAGAAAAGATAAGACAGGGCTGTGTGTATAGCTCCCTATCTTTGTGAATCACCAGCAGAAATGCTCTGAGGCTGTTCGTCTCTGTTTCTCTCATTGTTGCTTACTCTTCCATTCACATGCTGTCCTTCTAGCCTATCATGTTAGTGCTGCAATCAAACTTGTTTGCTTGTTTGTGTGTCGGTTCTAGTGCTTGAACTTGGGGCCTGGGCGCTGTCCCTGTGCCTTTCTGTCAAAGCTGGTGTTCTACCACTTGAGCCACAGCTCACTTCCAGCTTTTTCAAGGTGAAGGGACTGGGGGAGTAGTATAATACAGATAAGGAATTTCAAGGACTTTCCTGCCCAGGCTGGATTTGAACACTAATTCTCAGATCTCAGCCTCCTGAATAGCTAGGAGAACAGGTGTGAGTCTGGTTTGAAATCAAGTTTTATAAGGGGAAATCAGGACCCCTGAGAAAGACCAGGAAGGGAGGAGGAAGTACATGGGCCACTGGGTGGTACAGTGATGCCTGGCTATGGAGGGAAAGAACAGGAGAGATTCCAACAGCCACTGCCCCACTCCTAGACTGGGGGAAAGTATTATTGGAAAAACAGATGGATGCACTTTATTTCCTTCTGTGAACCCTGTTACCTCCTCATCTAAGTTCTTTGGTCTCTTGTGGAAAATGAGGGCAAGTCTCCTCCAAAGCTAGAATTTTCCTCCTGCCACATATCTTCAAGGTCAGTCTCTCCAAGCCTTACAAGTCTCCATGAAAATGCAAAAGGAACTTGTAATCCTATCCACTGAGAAGGCTGAGATCTGAGGATCGAGGTTTGAAGTCAGCCTAAGCAAGAAAGTCTTATCTCCAATAAAGTACTAAAAAAAAAAAAAGCCACAAGTAGAGCTATGGCTCAAGTAATAGAGCACTAGCCTTGAGCATAAAAGCATAGAGGTAGCACCCAGGCCCTGAGTTCAAACCCCAGGACCAGCACAAAAAAAATTAGTTTACTTGTCAATAAGATTCACAATAACCTTGCCAGGAATAATAAATAATTTCACAATAACCTTGCTGACAGGAAACCCAGACAGCCAGGGCTCCTGAAGCAATCTGGACAGAAATAGCTAAAGCCTCTGGTTGTGCCATAAGGTGCAGTATGTGCTTGGCTATTAAGAAATCCATCTGTAGCCAGGCACTGGTGGCTCAAGCCTGTAATCTTAGCTACTCAGGAGGCTGAGATCTGAGGATCAAGGTTCAAAGCCAGCCTGGGAAGGAAAGTCCATGAGACTCTTATCTCCAATAAACCACTAGAAAATCAGAAGTCGTGTGTGGCTCAAGTGGTGGAGAGCTATCCTTGAGCTGAAGAGCTGAGGGACAGCGCCCAGACCCAGAGTTCAAGCCCCACAACAGACCAAAATCAAAACAAGAAATCCATCTGTATATCTGTAAAATTCTGACTCCTCGAGGAACAAGACTATCTGAAGGAGAATCATTCAAGGCAAGATTGCGGCAAGATTGCTACTTTTTATGGTGCCAGTACTTGGGCTTGAATTCAGGGCTTTCAGCTCTAGCTTGGCTATTTTGCTCAATGCTTTAGCCATACCTCCACTTCTAGCATTTTGATGCTTCACTGGAGATAAGAAATCTCACAGATTTGTCTGCTGGAGTTGGCTTTGAACTGCAATCCTCAGATCTCAGGCTCCTGAGTAGCTAGGATTACAGGTGTGAGCCACCAGCTTAAGCCAGAATTTAGATGGAACTTGGCTTTCCAAACTGGCTTAAGTTATAGTCTTACCAGCTCTGATGAGTAGAAGCTCTTGAGGAAGAATCGGTGAGTCATGAAAAGGAAAGAATAATTATTTTTTTTTAAACATTGGAGTTCATCTGTATGTCTTCTTGAGAACACCCAGAAGCAGATTTTTGCTCTTAGTAGAGATTTTCCCTTCCAGGGCACCGAGTCTACCTCTGGTCTGTGGAGTGGAGGAAAATCCTTTAATGCTTGTTTTGGCTTTTCTGTTCCAGCTGCTCTGAGACCCCTGTCCCCACCCAGTCACCCCCACATCTTTCTACTTGCATAGGACCAGGCTGTACTAGAGCGGAAAGAATCCCCACTCACCTGGTATTGTTATGTCAGGCCCCCAAAACAAACAAAAAAGCAAAAGACTTTGTGTTTATCCATATATCTGCCAATCTTGGGGCTTGAACTCAGGGTCTGTCCCTGAGTTTCTTTTGCTCAGGGCTAGTGCTCTATCACTTGAACAGCAGCTCTACTCCTGGCATTTTTCATAGGTTAGTGGAAATAAGGGTCTTACAGACCTTCCTGCCCCAGGCTGGCTTTGAACCATGATCCTCAGATCTCAGCCTCCTGCATAGTTCAGATTACAGGACTGAGCCACTGGTGCAAAACTCTGCTTGGCCTCTTTTCTGGTGGGAAGTGATAAAGGCACTTTGAGGGGTTGGTTGTTTGGGGAGGGGGGATACTGGTGAGGTGAGGCGCTCACTCAGGACCTGGCAAGGTATACCGGTTGAGTGATGGAACTCAAAGGCTGGGTGGGATTCAATTTCTACCTAGTGACTTGTTCCCAACAGCACAACTTTTAACCTCTGCTGGATGAAAACAAAATTTTGTTTCACTTAATTACATTGTTGGGCTGGGCTTTGTTTGGAGACTTCGGATTTTATTTTATTAACACTCAGTTCCTGCAGGCAGTTTTGGTGGAGGAGTAAAATAAGGTCAAGGCAGTAGTTTACAATAGAACCTATCCTTTTCACTTTTGTATGTGGTTATTAAAAAAAAGTATAGAGACTTGAGTTATAAAAGACAAAGGCCCACCTATTTAGACAATTATTGGGAAGAGGAAATGATACCCCATGAATTTTCTAGTGCTCATACTTTATCAGAATTTATTATATGTCAAAAATTTTAAATTTTAGCCTTGCAATGGTGGCTCATGTCTGTAATCCTAGCTTCTCAGAGGCTGAGATCTGAGGATCATGGTTCAAAGCCAGTCCAGGCAGGAAAATCTGTGAGCCTATTATCTCCAATTAATCATCACTAAGCTGAAAAGTGGCTCAACTAGTAGAGCACTAGCTTTAAGCAAAAAATAAAAATAAAAAATTCGGGGATGGCATCCAAGTCCTGAATGCAAGCCCCAAGACAGAAACAAAGAACAAAAATCTGCTCCCTGCACAAAAATGCCACGACATGCCTAGTGGTAGAGTGCTTGCCTAGCATGTATGAAGCCCTGGGTTTGATTCCTCAGTGCCACATAAACAGAAAAGGGCAGAAGTGGTGCTGTGGCTCAAGTGGTAGAGTGTTAGCCTTGAGCAAATTGAGTTCAGGGACAGCTCCCAGGCTCTGAGTTCAAGTCCCAAGACAGACCAAAAAAATGCCATCAAAGAACAGAGATCTGAGTAAGAGATGAGAGCACTGGGCATAGGTCTGAAGCACTGGAGAAGGCAGGAAGGACATTGTCACACCACGCAGGTCACCCTCGCCCGAAGCCCTTGTGGTGTGGCATGGAGAGAGATGCCCTCTATGCGAAGGAAACTAGAATGAACACCGACTTTTCCACAGACCAAAGCCCTCTGCTCACCTCTGACATCTGCGGCCAGTCTGATCACACAGCCCAGGTTCTCTGAGGGGCCTGTAATTCTCCTCAGACCCAGGCAACTCCCCTACAACCTGGACTCTGTCTCCCCTCCAGCTCCAAGCCCCAGGCCAATAACTGAGACCCCATTCTCTAGACTCACCCCCAAACCACACAGGTGGCGAAGGCCCCACACAGGATCAAGGCTGACCCATGAGGACTCGGGTTTTAAGCTCGTTTCAGGTTTGAAACCTGGCCACAGGGCCACGCCAGCCCCCACAGAACCAGGCTGCATCCTCTCCAGTGCCAAGTAATCAGCACCCACAGATGTGGCGCCATGCCAGCCCTGCGCCCACTGAGGCCAGTTACTAACGCCTCGTGCTACAGCAGGTGGAGGTTTAGATCCTGGAAGGCTTCAAGCTAGACCCACAGAGAAGGCCCCAAAGACACAGGCTCCAGGAGTCCCTTCTGGAGCTGCCAAATGGCTTCCAGGAGACTCAGGATCCAGGTCTGCTCCAGAGGACTCTGAACCCGGCTTGGAGCCCCCACAGGTCCATGCAGTAGGACTGGACGGCCCTTTCCAACCAGCCTCCAACCAGCCACTGGTCAACGTGGAACCAAATGCCAGGCCCATCCCAGCACTAGGTGAATTCCCCAAAATCAAGATCAAGATGGGCTCCAGCGGCAAGCTGACATCTCGGGATTCATGCTTCAGGCATCTCTCCAGGCCCTTCCCCACAAAGTGCTACCCGGTGCTGCTCCGCAGTAACTCACAGCCTACTCAGAGTCTAGGTAAGACGGCTGGTGAAGGGCTTTTCCCACCCATGCAGCATAGTAGTAAAACTCTTGCCTAGCCTGTGCAGGGTCTTGGATTCAGTCCTCCACACTGCCCTCTCCGTTTCTCCCAAAATAATGATAGCAGTAAATAAAGAAATAAAGATCTGCTAATTGAGAAGGAATTTAAAATAAATCTTAAGTCAAAGTAAATCTTAAAGATAAGGTATGAGAACATGGGGTAAAAGCATTTTAAAGCATCAGAACAAAAGTAGAAGCTCAACAGATTTTATTATTTTTATTTCATTAAAATAATTAGAGTTAACGGCAAAAAGTAAATGCCAGGCATAGTGGTGACTTCTATAATCCCAGCTACTTGAGAGGCCAAGGTAAGGCAGAGAACATGGCTCTGGAAAAAAAATATATGGCTATATCTGAAAAACAAACTAAAAGCAAACAAGACTGAAGCTTAAGTACTTGTCTAGTAAGTGTGAAGCCCAGCATTCCATCTCCAGTACCACTGAGTATAGAGAAAAACAAAATAACTAGACGTAGGGGGAAAAAAAAAGGAAAATCAGACTCAAGAAGAAGAATCAATAAATTGATGAGCTTGAAAACAGGTAATATGTAATTACCTAATCAGAGAAGAAAAAAGAAAAAAAAAAACAGTAATGAAACCTGTAAGAACTCTCCACTATTAAACTATCCAAAATGCATATTCTGGGTATCTTATAGGAGCATAGAAACTTAAAAGGGTATTTTTTCCTTTCCTATTTTGAAACCACACAGTGACAAAAATACTGTTCCTGTCACTAGCAATAATAGTGGCCCACAGAGAAGTGGTGGCCCAGAAAAATGACACTGCTGAGTCACAAGCCACAGTTACCTATCTACAGATCACACTCAACAGGGTCGACCCTTCATTCCAGTGTCTCATGCCTTCATGAAAAACCAAAGCACAACCATTCAGCTTCTCAGAATATTATTTTTAAAGTGTGAATCTTCAACAGTGTTTACAGAGAACTTCAGGTTCTCTGCAAGGAATATTTTTAAAAATCACACCACAAAAAAGTTAGTCTTCCAACACAAATTCTGAGAAGAAATACATGGTCTGGGAAACTGAAAGATGGAGAAATATGATATAAAAACAAAATAAAATGGTGTCTCCTTTTAGGGAACACGAAAGAAAGTAACAGACAGAAATAGATTTAGTTTTGACCAAGAAACTCAAGGAGACAGACAAAACAAGACCTTACAATAAACAGGATTAATAAGTTGAAGGAAGAAGAAGGAAATGTGAACAAAATTGGAGAAAAGATTGTTATAATAGAGTTACAATTAATTTTTTAAAAGAGAAAAAACTTGCTATGTTTTTAGTCATCCTTTGAGAAAAAAGTAGATCAAGCAAACATCTTTTGCCAAATTTAATTTTATATATGAACTATCAAGGGCACACTGAGTCAAAGCATTATTTCTGAGTGTGTCTCTGGGGGCATTCCTGGTGAGACTGGCATTTAAATGGATGAGTTAGCCAAGTCCTTTGCTCTTCCCAGGCTTGACTGGCATCATGCACTATGTTGAAGGCTTTAACGGAGAAAGGGAGAGAAAGAAGGCAGGTCCCTCTAGCTTCCTGCCTGTCTGCTGAAATAGAAAATCACATCTCATAATCTCTGGGACTTAGCCTGGGGGGGAGCTGATCAGCATCCTTACATTTCAGGCCTTTGAACTTAGGCAGAATTATATCAGTGGTTCATCTGGGTCACAAGCCAGGGAAGGCAGATCATGAAACTTCTCATTATCTATAATCATGTGAGTCACAATTATCTCTCTCCCTCTCCACTTAGCAAAAGCCATCCTGATGTCTCTCTCTCTCTCTCTCTCTCTCTCTCTCACACACACACACATATACACACACACAAAGTGGAAGGAAGAGAAAAGACATTAAAAGTATGAATAGGTTGGATGATCAACGTATATTATATCCACATGTAGAAATATAATAATGAAAATATTTCATAAAATTTACAGTTGCAAGATATAAAATAAATATTTTACAAGGTCAAAAGAAAAAGAGTTAGGTAGCCTAAGTCAATAAAAAATAAAGATTATATAACTGACTTTTTTTTTTTTTGGGTCCTGTCGTGGGGCCTAAACTCTGGGCCTGGGCGCTGTCCCTCAGCTCTTCAGCTCAAGGCTAGTGCTCTACCACTTGAGCCACAGTGCCACTTCCGGCTTTTTTCTTTTTG
>NW_012267276.1:9696681-9704198 GCF_000151885.1 Dipodomys ordii | reverse complement strand
GAGAGAGAGAGAGAGAGAGAGAGAGAGAGAAAGAGAGAGAGAGAAAAAGAGCTGGTCCTGGAGCTTGAACTCAGTGTAAGATCTGCACCTGGATGGCGAGAAGACTCCTCGCAGCAAAGTCTCCCCAGTACCTGCGTTACCTAAGGCAACTGGCACATCTGGAAGAGGTCACATCTGCATCCGCGGAGGTCACATCTGAATTTGATGTGGCCACACCTTTCTCTGCCTTACCCTAGATAAGGCCTAGCCCAGGCCCAGACGCCTTTTCTTTTCTAGCTCTTTTCTCTCCTTTTCCCAGCTCTTTCCCAGCTCTCTTTCCCAGCTCTCTTTCCCAGATCTCTTTCCCAGATCTTTGCCAGCCATGTGGAGTGCCAACCTTGCCTAGTCCCAGCAGGTCTACTGAATAAACCTACCCCTTACCTGAATACCACGTACGTGCTGCTGTTCTTATTCGCCTACCTCTTTTTTTTAAACCTAACACTCAGGGCTTGGGTGTTGTTGTTTTTTTAATCTCAAGGCTAGTGCTCTACCACTTGAGTCACAGCTCCATTTCTGGCTTTTTGGTGATTAATTGTAGAGAAGAGTATCACAGACTTTCCTGTCCAGGCTGGCTTCATTGCTTCTCTGCCTGCTTAGAATAATGTTTATTCCATGTTCTCCCACCTGGGCACACAGCTCGCTCACTTTGATCAAGGACCACTATCATGATGTTTCAGTTGCCGTACACAATTGGAACATGGAGGAATCATAGCCATAACTACTTCAGGCCACAAACCTATGGGTTCCTAAGAGCCACGCTGTTCATGTCCTGTTGTGGGATCCATAGTTACCTGAGGGCTTGAGTCTTCTCCTTATAAACAGAAACTAGAGAGAACCAGGAAGTTCCACAAGCACATTTCCAGGCCTGCTTTTCTGGCAAGCCCTGTGACCCTGAGCCACTCAACAGCAACGATGAAGCTAAGCTCCAGGTCAGGTGGATGGGGAGTTTACACTGTCTGTTCAACAGTCAGAATAACAGTGATACCAGGGAAACTGAGGCACGTGCTCTGTTACAGAGAGTACAGGAGCCTGGAAATTCTCATTCAATTGTTTACCAAGCTTTTCTTATCATCTTAACCCTTTTGTAAAAATGGTTGCTCACCAGGTATAGTGGCTCATGCCTATAATCCCAGCTACTCAGGAGGCTGAGATCTGAAGATCACAGTTCAAAGCCAGCCTGGGCAATAAAGTCTATGAGACTCTTATGTCCTCCAAACTACCAAAAATCCAGAAGTGGTGCTATAGCTCAAGTAGTAGAACACTAGCCTTATGTAAAAAGATGCTCAGAGACATTGCACAAGCTCTGAGTTCAATCCAGTACCAGCAAAAAAAAAGGTTGTTCTTCTTTTGCAATATTATATAATATATACACATAATTTTTATCTTCAGCAACCGTCTTCCCTCAGAGACCATCTTCTTCCATTAGATGGTAAACCCTAGTTTTACGTGTCTTTGGAGTTTTAAGGGTTTACACAGACCTTGATACACATTGGTAAATATTTGATGGATTATTTCATGTTCTCACTAAGTGTATTTGGCAAAGGAAGCTTCCTCACTCCTATTTTGGGTTGACAGCCTTCACCCTGATTCATCCACAAGCCAGGCCCAGCCACAGTCATCTATTCCCACCAGTCCCGGCTGCATCAGCAACAGGGTCTGGATGCTTTGTCCCAGTCACAGGCTGGTTCTAGTGTAGAGTCATAAGATACCAGCTATAGAGTGTATTGTCTCTGCTATAGAACGTTTTCCCTGGCTACATGACAACTGTAAAATATATTGACTTTGCCACGTGCCAGATATAGAATGTATTCTCTCTGTGATAGGATGCTTTCCCTGGATGCAAACCAGCTATAGAATGTCCTGCCCTGGCTGTCTGATATCTCCAGTGTCCGGCTGTGACTATGAAGATTTCCTGCCCCAGCCCCTTCTTCTGCCTTCAGACTCCTGATGCTGTATCTAACTCTACAGCTCTGAGGGCAGTTTGCTATTCTCTATCCCGTGAGAGATACCCTGTCAGCCTCTAGCTGGCATTAAACACTTCTTTCTTCTATGTGAGTCAGCACTTACAGAAGCCTAGATGAGTATAAAGAGTCTAAATAGATCATGTAAAACCTCAACAACAAATGGAAAAATCAAGTTGTAAATCATCACAATCAACTGAGAGAGAGAGAGAGAACCAATGGCTCATAGCAGTAATTCTAGCTACTCAGGAGGTTGAGATCTGAAGAATTCTGCTCAGAAGCCAGCCCAGGTCTCCCCCCAAATAAAAGTCCTCAAGATACCATTCCTAAAAATAACTGGTGAAAAGCAAAGCTAAAGGCATGGTCCAACTGGCACCAGTAGAGCAAGCAAGTCTAACAAGTGTGAAGTCCTGAGTTCAAATGCCAGTACCACCAAAAAAGTTTTTTAAAAAAATAGGAGAGGATCTTCTACTGCTCATCTGTCTTTGAAAGCCTAAAATAAGATGAAGACTTGGGAGAGCATGCTTGATTTCTTGTGGATGTGTGGGAAAAAAATGCTTAAGACTGGATCTGGAGGTGAGTGGGGCTCACTGTGGTAGGGCAGGTGTAAAAGGGGGGTGGAGGTGTCTGGCACCGGTGGCTCACACCTATAATCCTGGCTTCCTGTAATTCAGTAATCCTGCAAGCCTGTAATTCAGGAAGATGTGACCTGAGGATCCCAGTTGGGAGCCAACCTGAACAGGAAAGCCCATGAGATTCTTATCTCCAATTAGCCACCCAAAAACCAGAAGTAGAGCTGTGGTTCAAGTGGTAGACCACTAGCCTTGAGCTAAAAAGCTCAGTGACAGTACCTTTGCCCTGAGTTCAAACCCCAGGATTGGCATAAACAGGAAAAGAAGAAGAAATGAAGCTCGTAACACAGAGCAAACCTCAGGTGAATAAATAGTACATAGACTTCATTTGTGACATTTCGTGACCCTTTCAATTGGGAAATGAAAGGATCCGTCACATCCATCCCAGGGGACCACATGGAGGCAGGCAGACACAGGAGAAAGATTATTACAAGGTTTATTAGAGGAGCCAGATTTCCCCCAGAGAGAGAGCACATGGACAGCTCCGCTATTTAGGTAGCAGCAGGGCCTGGGGTAGGAAGTGAGGTAGGTAGGAGCTCATGTGGGTCTGGGTGGAGGGAGGGAGGGGCCGGCTGTCTGGAGGGAACTCCAGGGCTGGGAGGAGCTCAGGTCTGGGTGGAGCTGAGGACCACAGGTGGGCATAATGCTTACAGGAAGTAACTAGTCTTTAAACAAAGACCTGCCTTCTAAAAATATTTCTAAACACCAAATTTTTAGAAATCTGTGTTGATGACTATACAAGCGGATTGAGAAAACTTTTGTTCTCAATCTGCCTATAGTATTTCTGTACATAAATGTAATTAATAATGTGTACTCACATTTTCTTTGTGATTTTTGATGGTTTCTGTTTGTTATCTTTAACCCAATACATATATATTATGTTTCATTAAGCTAAAGGGTACTGTATGCTGGATGGTAGATTTTAATCAATCATGAATAAACGATGAAAATGCCAGCTTCCTCTAAATTCCTTTGTTCTTCACAAGATTATTTCTCAATATGTGCTTTTTAGGTCTCTCAAAAAGGAATACAAATAAATACATCAGGCAGGTTCCAGTGTCTCACACCTGTAATCCTAGCTACTCAAGAGGCTGAGATCTGAGGATTGCAGTTGAAAGCCAGCCTGGGGCAGGAAAATCCATGAGATTCATCTCCAATTAACCACCAAAGAGCCAGAAGTGGAGCTGTGGCTTAAGTAGTAGAGTGCTAATCTTGAGCACAAAAGCCCAGGGACAGTACCCAGGCCCAGAGTTCAAACCCCAGGACTGGCACAAAAACAACATGCAAACAAACAAAAAAGAATGAATGCACATAATTCACTGCATCAGAGTTTCAGTCCCTCCCACTCAATCCTTTCAAGAGCCCACAGGCTCTCCAGAGCTGGGCCTCACCAACCAAGGAAGACTTCAAAATAAGAGTTCCAAAAGTTTCACAATTTTCAACTTTTACAAACACACACACACACACACACACACACACACACACACACACACACAACCTAGATGCCATCCTCACCACACTTCCTACCCCTCCATCCACTTTCTAGAAGAGTTATCTGCTTGTAGCATCTTTGCTTCCTTCTCTCCCCCTCATCTCTTCGCCCACAGCCTTCACTCCACTAATTCTGCCGTCTTCAAGGCGGATGCCTCAGGTCCTCTTTGGTCCAGCACTGAACCTACTCTCCCATTCACCTGCGATCTTAGTGACGTATGTCCTGTGCACTTCTCTGTAGCATCCAGGTTTGGCTGCTGTCTGTTGTGAGTTTCCACAGTCCCTGTACTCACATGGAGTGTGGCCAGGGTGCAGCGAAGAGCAGAGGAAGTGGTCTGCAGGTTCATCTTGCTTCCTCCATGTGTGGTGCATGGCCTTCATCAAACCACCAAGAGCCTCGGGGCTCAGTATTCTCATTTGTGAGATGGCGGGAATAGGACTACTGAAATTCTGTGTTTGTGTGTGTATGTATGCGTGAGAGAGAGATAGAGAAAGAGAGAGAGAGTTGTCTTTGGACTTGAACTCAGGGCCTAGGTGCTGTCCCTGAGCTCTTTTGCTCAATGCTAGCACTCTACCACTTGGGCCATATCACCAACCACTTCTAGCTCTTTGGAGGTTCATTGGAAAAGTCTCATGGACTTTCCTGACTGGCCTGGCTTCAAACTGCAATCCTCAGATCTCAGCTTCCTGAGTAGCTAGGATGAGAGGTGTGAGCTGCCAGTGCCCAGTTTGCTGGCCTACATCCCTGTGAAGTTGTGATAGGGCCCAGGCGGGGGTCCAAAGTCATTCCTGTGTGCTCAGCCATTTTTTTTTCCTCAAACACTTTTCCTTGAGTAAACCAAAGGGCATTGTTTGTCAACCATGAACCTTTCACCATCAGCTTAAGGTCCACACTATCCCCTTAAGGATTCTAAGATACTCTCCCCTGGTCATCCCATAATTTCCTACCTTCAAATTCCCAGGGGCAGAGTTTGGAAGTTAGGTTAGGTTGTCCTCACCTTCAAAAAAAAGTTTTTCTGTTTTGTATGTGACTGTCCACTGAGCAGTTGAGCTCTGCATACTGAAGCAGAGGGGTGTACTTCAAATAAAAAAAAAACAACAACAAAACTTAGAAGTGAAAAGATTTGTAATCATAGCTGCCAAAGGCAGGATGCATGTCTTTGCCAATCAAAATATTCTAAACTTCTGCAGCTCTCCAGCAGAGAACTGGCAGCCAAAACAGCTTGGTAAGGCTTAGAATGTCGCTCAGGAAGAGAACCTGTCTAGAAGCACAAGGCTGTGAGTTCAAACCACAATATTGTTAAGAGAGAGAGAGAAGAGACAGACGGACAGACAGAGACAATGAGAAAAGACAAGAGACTGTAGCCAGCTGCTAAATCTCCTCTAATTTGTTGTTTTGTTTTGCTTTTGGTTTATTTTTGATGCCAGTTCTGGGGCTTGAACTTAGAGCCTGACTGCTATACCTGAGCTCTTTTGCTCTAGACTAATGCTCTATCACTTGAGCCATAGCTCCACTTCCAGCTTTTTTGCTTGTTTATCAGAGTTAAGAATCTCGTGTACTTTTCTGCCTTGGCTTGGCTTTGAACCTCAATCCTCAGATCTCAGCCTCCTGAGAAGCTAGAATTACAGGAATGGGCCACCAGTACCCAGCTGTCAAATGATTACTTTTAACAACTCTTTCAAGGCTGAGTTGGTGCCAATGTTTTCTATACTCCTTTTTTCTTCATTTAATCTTTAATGTGTCACAAAACCAGAAGAATCAAAGGTTTAGAAGATGTTTAACAGCCATGAATAAAATCCTACTAGAACAAGGAAGATGTGAAAGGGACTGCCCCAGTTCGAATTTCTGTCTCCATTCTGGGTGTTAAATTAGTCACCTTATACACAAATGACTGTTGTGGAGAAAAATATGCAAAGTGAGGTTTCTCCCCTGACCCAACCTTCATCCGGGAGAGTCAGTGTGGTTCCTTGCCAAGATCAGACCCTGAGCCGTAGTTAGTCCATTCATGTAAGATTGTAAAAACAATTATCATAGCCGGGTGCCAGTAGCTCACACCTGTAATCCTAGCTACTCAGGAGGCTGAGATCTGAGGATCAAAACAAGCCGGGTCAGGGAAAGTCTGTGAGATTCTTATCTCTAATTAACCACCAAAAAAAAAAAACACTGGAAGTAGAGTTGTGGCTCAAATGGTAGAGCTCTAGTCTTGAGCTAATAAAGGAAAAGCTCAGTGACAGCACCCAGGTACTGAGTTCAAGTCCCAGGACCAGCACCAAAAATATTACTTAGACTTCTCACTTCTCTCAATCTACACTAAAGAAATTGGAGGACTAGAGGTGTAACTCAAGGGGATGAGTGCTTGCCTAGCTTGTATGAGTTTCTGAGTCTAAAGACTAGTATTAACAAAATAAATATAATAATATAGGTTGGAATTCTGAGCATAGGTAAGAAATGAGTTTATCATATTCCCAATTTGATGCATTAGATATGTACGAAAACAGCCTTATTTTCACTTGCATGAAAGGAAAAACAGGAATGTATGGGTCTTCCTGCAGAAAAGATAAGACAGGGCTGTGTGTATAGCTCCCTATCTTTGTGAATCACCAGCAGAAATGCTCTGAGGCTGTTCGTCTCTGTTTCTCTCATTGTTGCTTACTCTTCCATTCACATGCTGTCCTTCTAGCCTATCATGTTAGTGCTGCAATCAAACTTGTTTGCTTGTTTGTGTGTCGGTTCTAGTGCTTGAACTTGGGGCCTGGGCGCTGTCCCTGTGCCTTTCTGTCAAAGCTGGTGTTCTACCACTTGAGCCACAGCTCACTTCCAGCTTTTTCAAGGTGAAGGGACTGGGGGAGTAGTATAATACAGATAAGGAATTTCAAGGACTTTCCTGCCCAGGCTGGATTTGAACACTAATTCTCAGATCTCAGCCTCCTGAATAGCTAGGAGAACAGGTGTGAGTCTGGTTTGAAATCAAGTTTTATAAGGGGAAATCAGGACCCCTGAGAAAGACCAGGAAGGGAGGAGGAAGTACATGGGCCACTGGGTGGTACAGTGATGCCTGGCTATGGAGGGAAAGAACAGGAGAGATTCCAACAGCCACTGCCCCACTCCTAGACTGGGGGAAAGTATTATTGGAAAAACAGATGGATGCACTTTATTTCCTTCTGTGAACCCTGTTACCTCCTCATCTAAGTTCTTTGGTCTCTTGTGGAAAATGAGGGCAAGTCTCCTCCAAAGCTAGAATTTTCCTCCTGCCACATATCTTCAAGGTCAGTCTCTCCAAGCCTTACAAGTCTCCATGAAAATGCAAAAGGAACTTGTAATCCTATCCACTGAGAAGGCTGAGATCTGAGGATCGAGGTTTGAAGTCAGCCTAAGCAAGAAAGTCTTATCTCC
>NW_012267276.1:9645849-9682331 GCF_000151885.1 Dipodomys ordii | reverse complement strand
GAAGGGAAGGGAAGGGAAGGGAAGGGAAGGGAAGGGAAGGGAAGGGAAGGGAAGGGAAGCGGAAGGAAGAATCAAAGACATTTTCAGATAGCCAGAGCGAGACAGCTGTGGCTGATAGATCTACAATATGAGAAACTTTACAGGATGTTTGTGTTCTGAATAGCAAACCACATGGCCCCAGATGTAAGAATAGAAGTTTATAAAGAGTTTATAGCAAGCCAGGTGCCGGTGGCTCACGCCTGTAATCCTAGCTACTCAGGAGGCTGAGATCTGAGTGAGGATTGTGGTTCAAAGCCAGCTGGGGCAGGAAAGATCATGAGACTCTTATCTCCAATAAATCACTCAGAAAACCAGAAGAGGCACAGTGACTCAAGTGGTAGAGCACTAGCCTTGAGCTGAAGAGCTGAGGGACAGCACCCAGGCCCAGAGTTCAGGCCCCATGATCGGATCCCCCCAAAAAATATTTTGGATCAAATTATCTTATAAGTTACCAAAGAACATTGTGAAATGCAACCACAGCTACAATGGATTCTATCATACCTTAACACTGTCTGGTTTATGATAGTTTAGCTTACAACAAATGACCCATCCTGTCTTTTCCCATGGTTTAATTCCTATATAAGCTATAAACTTTTTTTTTTTTGTCGGTCATGGGGCCTGAACTCTGGGCCTGAACGCTGTCCCTCAGCTCTTCAGCTCAAGGCTAGCACTCTGCCACTTGAGCCACAGCAACACTTCTGGCTTTTTTCTTTTTGCTTATGTGGTACTGAGAAATCGAACCCAGGGCCTCATACATGCAAGGTAAGCGCTCTACCACTGAGCCACCTTCCCAGCCCCTTGACCCAAAATATTTTACAGAAAAAAATTAATCAATGAAATGAAATCCAAGAATGAAAGATATTTGATTATAGAAAATAAAGTAGATATCTCAAGTGAATAAAAGAAACAATTCTTAATGGTGACTTTTAACTTCAAGCTTAGACCATCTGAACTCTTAACTAGGACTTTGAAGAGATTTTTTTTCATGTTAATTGAACACATTGTAGAAAAAAACTATCTTTGATTTCCTTTCTCTCTATATACTGTTATGACACAATTTAGAATTCTGTTATCTCTGAGTCCATTAAATTTATACATTGGCATCCATTAGATTCTCCCACAGTCATGAATCACTTGAAGTTTGTCTAGGTCCACTGTTGGCAGTACCAGGAATTGCACTCAACAGAAAGCAAGACCAGAGCTCATAAAGAAAAAAGCTAGCACAGAAAATGATTACTACCAACAGTACATCCGGTTTCTTTACCATATCTCCTCAACAAGTAAGTATAGAAGAACTAGACCTAAGCTATTCAATTGTTAAGCTATTTTAAAAAAAGAACTTGAGACAGTAAATAATCTTTCTTTCTTTTTCTTTTTGCCAGTCCTAGGGCTTGAACTCAGGGTTTGGGTACTTTTTGCTCAAGGATAGGGCTCTATCACTTGAGCCACAGCACCTCTGAGTACTTTATTGGAAATAAGAGTCTCATGGAATATCCTGCCCTGGCTGGCTTTGAACTGAGATCCTCAGATGCCAGCCATCTGAGTAGCTAGGATGACAGACATGAGTCTCCAGAGTCCAGTTTCTACTTGAAGGCAGTAAAGAAATGTTGACTATATCTGAAATACTTCTCTCCCCTTCTCATCCTAACTCCACCCTTTCATCCATTCATAACTTTGTAAAGGCAAGGATGAGATGTCTCTCCCAGTTCTCTCAAGTAAGTTTTTTTATCCTTTGTCTACAATCCAGCCTTCTAAAACTGAGCAAGGCCTTGGGGAGAGTTACATTGCATGCAGGAACACAAACTGTACCATTTGCCTCATACTAAACAGCTTCATTATCTTTGTAGGAAAGCTCATCTTCCAGGTTATTTTAGCTTTCAGCACACAAAGATAAAAGACCTCTGCCTACCACAGCTGTCCTTAAATAGAAAAACGAGTTGTTTCTGTTGTCAAACTACACAGCCAAATGAGTGCTAAAAAGACTATAGACTTTTCCAGGGAAAATTGGCCCACTGAGTTGTGATGGGGTCCTTTTCTGTTGAGCAGAAGTCTGTCATAGGGCTATTTGTGGATCTTTTCATCTAGTTTCAGCAAATTTGCTGAAGAATTTCAAGAAGATACAGAACTGAAAGAAATAGACCTAGGGGAATGCAATATCATCAATAAAAGACAGTCAAGCATAAAATTAGATTTGAATACAATTATGAATGAGTTATAGTTGGGAAAAATTAGTTTTAGCAGGGATAAACAAGAGATTTAAATGTGCGTTACTTGAAGAAATCATTTGTATATTTTTTAAGATTGCCTTAAATATTTTAAACATTTTGCTCACCTATTTTAAAACAATCCTCATATAATTCCATAGCTTTTATTCAAATTTATTTTCTTTTATTTTTGTGCCAGTCCTGAGGCTTGATCTCAGGGCCTGGGCACTGTCCCTAAGCTTCTTTTGTCCAAGGCTGGCATGCTACCACTTGAGCCACTTCTGGTTTTTTGCTGGTTAATTAGAGCTAAGAGTCTTGTAGACTTTCCTACCTAGGCGGCTTTGAACTATGATCCTCAAATCTCAGCCTCCTTAGCAGGTGGGATTACAGGTGTGACCACAGGTACCCAGCTTGAATTTATTTTTAGCTGACACACTGATCAAGATGTATTCATAAACTACTTTGTTAAGTGGCAACAACAATTAAAAAAAAAACACAGAAAATTCAAAGCCAGCCTGGGCAGGAAAGTCTGTGAGACTCCTATTTCCAATAAACCACTAGAACACTGAAAGTGGTACTGTGGATCAAGGGGTAAAGCACTAGCTTTGAGCTGAAGTGCTGAGGACAGCACCCAGGCCCAGAGTTCAAGCTCCATGACAAAAAAAAAACAAAAAAGATGTTTCAGTACACATGAACATTTATAGAAGGAAAATCCGTGAGACACTTATCTCCAATTAACCAACAAACAATCAGGAAGTAGAGCTGTGGCTCAAGTGGTAGAGTGTCAGCCTTGAGGAAAAAAAAAAAAAGCCAAGAGAGTGCAAAGTCCAAATTTCAAGCCACAGCATTGGCACCAAAACGAAATTAATGAAACTAAAATAACAGTTTTGTTTAAAAAATTTGGCATTTCCAATGTGTTATACACTATCTTCCATCTTCTTTGTGATTTTTTTTTAATCACTAAGAATAGAAACTGTAGGATAACACCATTAAAAAAAATAAGAAGCAAGGAACTATCAGTAACCGATGTGGTTTTCTGAGTTAATGAGCATCATAATTTGTCTTTTTTTCATAATTTGTCTTTATTTGGCCTATTATTCACACCTACTTTTCCTTCCAAAAAGTAAGGTTTAGAAATTTATTCATTACCTGACTTATGTAATTATAACCCCTTTGTAATAAGAATTTTACGTATATTTTTAAAAATAAGGTTTAAAGAAATGATCTATTCCACCAAAAAAACAAAAAACAAAACAGAAAAAGGCACCATCAGTGTGATGTTACTACGGTAAGAAAAGAATCTGGGCAAGAGGAAGAAAAATTAGAATTTGTATAAAAATGAGAAACAGTTTCTCACTGACTGGCCTTCCACTCCTTGTCCACAGTGGACTCCTATCAGAAGACATGCGTGCTGACCCTCCCTGGTGAGACCAGAGGATGGGAATGACCATGAACTTGGCTGTGGAGAAGAAGTTCCCACTAAACTTTTAAAGCATTATACCTTCTGTCCTGGGGCCAAATCCACTGGTGGATGGTGACCTCCTGGAGTATTTTAACCCTTACTTTGCAGACACTGGAGCCAATTTGCTGACACTAACCACAGACAAGCCTTACAAATATTTAGCTCTGACCCAGTCATAACTATAATCCTTGGCTTTTATGGTGCACAGACGGTGCATCCTTGAAGGCCATTTAAGTGTCACTGACCCACCATGGTGCAGCAATGGCTCCACCTACTGAATGATGCTGAAAAGACACCTGCTGGAGGGGGAAGGGACAGGAATAACTCCCCTGCCCCCAAGCATCACACTTTAGTCTATTTTATAGATGCCTCTAGTAAATGAATAACATTCTTTTACATGTAAAAGGTAGTTCCAAATTTTTACCTTCAAAAGTTTATTTTAAAACTGTGGAAATGATTCTTAGATTTAAATCTTTTTTTTTTATAATTTTCTTTTTTTTCTTTTTTCTTTTTTTGCTTATGTGGTGCTGAGGAATCGAACCCAGGGCCTCAGGCATGCAAGGCAAGCACTCTACCACTGAGCCAACTTCCCAGCCCTAGATTTAAATCTTGACAACAGGAGCAGTTTATGACACAATATCATAGGAATGAACAAATTTACAAGGGAGTTTCAGGAATCATTGTTGATGCCCGTTAGACTCAGACTATGTTAGAACCTAGGGCTGGAATGTTCTCGCATCTGTGAGTTACCAGAGACTCCAGCCTCATAAACCCCAGGCTGCGTGAGCACACCCGATGTGGGAAGACATAGTACCCAATAAACTCAAGATATTACCCAGAAAAAAAAATGTGGAAGTGAATCAGGCACCCAGGGTTCACGCCTGTAATCCTAACTACTCAAGTAGCTGAGATCTGAGGATGCAGGTTCAAAACCAGCCCGGGCAGGAAAGTCCATGAGACTCTTATTTTAAATTAACCACCCCAAAATCCAGAAGTGGAAGGGTGGCTTGGGTGGTAGAAAGCCCGCTTTTGAGGGCAAAAACCATGAGGCCCTGAGTTCAAATCCCACTGTAAGCACACTCCCCTCCCCCCAAAAAAAATTGGAAAAAGACAGTACAAAGACAATAAATTTGAAATGAACAAATAACTACCAGGGAGCACATGAATTATGACTTTTTAAAATAAAACCTGTACATGCTTGTAAATCCAGCAACTGTGGTTGTAGTTT
This sequence comes from Dipodomys ordii, assembly GCF_000151885.1. Taxonomy (NCBI): domain Eukaryota; kingdom Metazoa; phylum Chordata; class Mammalia; order Rodentia; family Heteromyidae; genus Dipodomys; species Dipodomys ordii. The sequence continues at coordinate 9,677,398 of NW_012267276.1, read as the reverse complement.
CTTGTTTTTTGCCTTCCAGATTGTACAGGAAATGAAGCCACCTCTGGTCAAGCAGGTGCCATGGCAGGGCTGGCCCCCAGCAGCGCAGAGCCCGCTTGTCCAGGACTGTCCCCTCACAATGGCTCCTTAGCCTGCTTTTCACTGACTATAAGCCTTTTGTTGCCTTCGCTTTAGCTCCTCCTGTGTGCTGTGGGAATGAAAGGGATTGTGTGGGAAGGGAAGATGAGAGCTGAGGTCCTGCTGCCCCAGCAAGCCACACCCTGCCTCCGAAGCCAGCACAAGGGAGATGAGGGCCTGGGACTGAACATTGGCACACGCTTTGTGAGAGGCCTCTGACAAAGGACAGACTCTGTGCTGAGAAAGCCAAGGAAAAGCACTGAGAGTCAGATGAGAAGTGACAGCCAGGCATGCGTGGCTCACACCTGTAATCCCAGCTACTCAGGAGGATGGCCATTCAAAGCCAGCCCTGGCAGGAAAGTCCATGAGACCCTTATCTCCAGTTAACCAGAAGTGGTGCTGTGGCTCAAGTGGTAGAGCTCTAGCCTTGAGCTGAAGAGCTCAGGGACAGCGCCCAGGCCTTGAGTTCCAGCCCTAGAAAACACACACACACACACACACACACACACACACATTCTCAAAAGAAAATGAATAATGCCAGTTATGGCCAAGGACCAGCTCACAGTAACTGGTTTGGAAGACATCTCACCAGATGTCATTTCTTTACTGTTTGTAGTTTATGATCATGTTCTGCTATGCAATCATCTATATGCACATTTCTTTCTTTTTTATGTTTTTCCTGGATGTAACAACAAAAAAGGCTATTTAAAACAGTGGCAGTAGTTTGCAGTTCTAGCAAAGAGGAAAGTTGTGGGGTTAAACTTCTTATTTTCTCTCTTATAGAAGCTTCTAAAAAGGTTTTTATATGTTCTTTGTGACAAATATTGTGCATTTAAGACATCAATGTTTTGATGAAAAACAAGACCCAGCTTATTTTCTGCTTACTGCAAATTAAGCAAACATGCTAGAATAAAAACAAAATAAAGGGGGAAAAAAAGTCTGATTTTTTTTTTTCTGGAGTCACCTAAAGTAGATTTAAATGTTGAGCTTTTCTGGTTTCTGTGTGTGTATATATGTGTGTATTTATTTATATGTACGTATAATATTGAGCCTGTCTGATTTGCGTATATAACCAGCTCTATTACATATGTATACATACTTTATGTATACATACATGCATGCATATATATCTTATATGTATATGTATAACCCACTTTTCATATATGTATATATATAAAGTTCATTTTATATATGTGTGTATATGCATGTACATGTATACATGCATATGTATATACTTGCCAAGCATATGTAAGGCTTTTGGTCTAGTTGTAGTACCACAAAAATAATATCCATTATTGCTGAGGAAATGTTTTCATGACCATTAGGTAATTCCATTATAAAAATAGGTGGGTTTTTTTTCATTTCTTTATAATGAGTAAGCTATTTTACTCATTATAAGATTATGAGCTGATATTTAGAAACAGTGTGAATATTTCCTTCTCCAATAATTTCCTGCCCAGTGTTTTTATTGTCTATTAATGAATCTCATAATAATTAGCATCTATAAAATTATTGTTTTCCTGTTATCGTTTCGACTCTATTTATTAGCTGTTATTTCTTCTTGGCTTGGGTTTTTAAAAATTGTCTTTAAATAGTTGCACAAAGAAGTTTCAATTCAACCTATCAACTTATGAGTCTAGTGCATGTTGATCAATGTCACCCCTTCCATCGTTCTCTCCATTTCTCCCCATCTCACCCCTCCCCTCAAGTTATCTGCCTCCATTTTCACATCCGTACATTGAATACCTTCCCTCTCTCCACTTTCCTGCCTCCCCCCATTCCCCTGACCTCTTTTCCACCCCATCAAAACATATTTCAGCATCCTGGTATTCATTTTGTCAAATTATAAGGTAGTTTTTCAAAGCAGTTATACCATTACAAAACTCCCCTGCATACACCATACATTAGACATTACATTTGTGTATGTATGCATATGTCCCTGTGTTTTTATATATGTTTATAATTTAGACCTAACTTCACACGGGAGAGAAAACATGCATGCTGTGAGGATGACATGATTTTATGGGTCATGTGATTCAAGTGCTGGGCTTTCTCATACACTGCCACCTAAACCATTGGATCTTCAAGGTCATATGGCCTAAATGACAGTGCTGCTAAACCACAGTCCAGACTTGCTATGGAGCCTTAATTCATTCTGGAATACCAATAGGTCCTATAGCCTACCATTTCACAAATAAAAGCATTCTGTTGAGTGTGGTAGCGCATACCTATAATTCCAGCTACTGGGGTAGTAGAGATCAAACAGGTCATGGTTCAAGCCCAGCCTAAGCCAAAAGTTAGTGAGACTTCATCCTAACCACTAAGCTGATATGCTGACACATCATGATCTGAGGCAAAAGTTTAAGACCCCACCTGAAAATAACTAATGTGAAAGGGGTTGGGCACATGGCTAAGGTGGTAGAGCACCTACCTCTCAAGTACCTGGCAGCTGCTCTGAGCTCAAATTGACACACACACACACACACACATGCACAAATATGAGTAAAGCATAATTTCCTAGAGCAAAATAAAATGTCTCCCCAACCTAATCATTGTTTTTGTTGTTGTTGTTAGTTGTATGACTCCTTAATAACCTCACCAGTGAAGCCTGGCACTGGTGACATACACCTGTAATCCCAGCTATTCAGGAGGCTGAGATCTGAGGATCACAATTCAAAGCCAACCCAGGCAGGAAAATCATAAGACTCTTAACTCCAATTAAATACCAAAAATGAAAAAAAAAAAAAGCTGGAAGTGGAGCTGGGCTCATGTGGTAGAGTGCTAGGTGCTAGTCGTAAGCAAAAAGGCTCAGGGACCGTGCCCAGGCCCTGAGCTTAAACTCCAGGACCAATACAAAAACAAACACCAGTAAACAAAAAATAACAACTCCAGGAATGAGACTCCAGTGTTCATGCACCCCACCAAAACAAAAACCAAACAAAAAACAAAACAAACCCTTGACCTTGTTTTTGTTTGGCTTATCAGATCTAAGTCATATAATGTCATGAATAGAATGGGCCCATGTGATCTCCTGTGGCCACCTAGATGGGCTCATGCCTTTGTAGATGATACCAGGAAAGAAGAGTCAAGTAGAGGTGACCTGGGTTAAGACAACGGAATGAGTGAGTGAAGTGCTGTGATTCATTCTCCTTTTGGTCATTACTTTGCCTTATCACTGCTGTTTTCTGGGTGCAGAAGGAACTCTAACTTGCCTGTAAAAGACTCCCAAGACCCTAGCACAGCACAGACTTGGAGCTATGTTAGATTGAGGCAGTGTAATGTCAGTGTGTGTGTGTGTGTGTGTGCGCGCGCGCGCGCACGCGCATGTGGTGGACCAGAACTCAAGAACTCATATTCTCACTAGGCTTTTCCTCTCAAAGCTGGCACTCTGCTACTTGAGCATACCTCCACTTATAGTTTTCTCATGATTATTTGGATATAAGCATCACAGATTTGTCTGCCTGAGCTGGCTTTGAACTTTGATTCTCAGCTCTCAGCCCCAAGTGTAGCTAGGATGGCAGGCTTGAGATACCAGCAACCAGATTGTATGAATATGCTTTTAAGACTGTTGGGAAAATATGTTGGAGTGTAGTTCCTGGGTTGTAGCATAAATATCCGATATATCAGCACATTGTGTCTCAAATGGCTTCATCTTTCCAGTCCTTACCAGTCAATTCCAGTTGCTCAGCATCCTGGCCAATACTTTTAATGTTTGTTCTACCATGTTTTTTTTTTTTTTTTTTGTCAGTTGTCTCCGATGACAAGTGATATGGAGAAGTTTTTCATACACTCAATGATTTGTGTAATTTCAGAGTCAATGTATTTGTTCCCACAATTTGCCAATGTTATTGAGTTGTGAGATCTACACAAATAGTGGATATTTTCTTTACCTGAAAACATACTCCATTGTCATCTATGATCTGCCTTCCATTTTCACAGCAGTGTCTTTCAAATGGCAAAAAAGTTCCTTCTGATGAAATTGGTTTTATTATTTTATGTTCCTAACTTCTAGTGCTCTGTAAAATCTTTGCCTGATCCTAGGTATTGAGGATCCTTAAAAAAATCTTTATAGGCTTAGCTCTTAAATTTAAGGTTGGATGCATTATGAATTTATCTTCACATGCAATGCCACAATCAAGATAAAAATTTTAGTGCTTGAAAATCCAAGTTTTCCAGAACATGTATTTGAAAGTTTATCCCTTCCCCACTGAATTGTTGGGCAACCTCATGTGCATTTGTATGTATAAAATCTCTAGTCTCTCTTTGATATCTGGTATCTCTATGCTTTGTGTTTAGTTAAACATCCAACCTTAGGGCAATGTCCCATTTCCTTGATTCATATAGTTTATAATAAGCCTTCAGAAATAGTATAAGGCTTTCAAGTTTTCTTATGATGGTTTTTCCACTTAGTCTTTAACCAACCTAGTATAGAGAATGCTAGTGTCCCCACTCATGTTAAACCAAAAGATGATGGAGCAGATCACTGTAAAATAGAGAAAAACTTTGGAGCTCTTCTGAGCGTAATGACCCTGATAAAATACAAGGTCAAAGTCTGAGCACTGAAGCAGATTGCTTTCATAGATATTTTACCCAGATTGCAGTAAATGGAAAACTAGTTTTCTTCAACCCCTTCCACAATTGTTGGGTTCCCCCCCACCAAGAAAAAACCTTTCAGTTCATACTCCAAATGAGAACAGAAATAGCCTGGCCAGGCAGTCAGGGCAAAGGCCTCTCCCACAGAGGCTCTGCATCCCTCACTATGGCCCTGTGTGCAGCCCTCTAGACATCACCCTAGGTCTGAGCAGTCCTGTGTGCAGACCCCTGGACATCTCATCACCATGGCCCCGAGCGGTCACACATGTAGGCCCCTGAGCATCACCCCATGCCTTATTGTTCCTGGAAGACTTGAATGTGAATGGCGGGGCTGATTGGATTCCAGAGGTGTATTGCCAAAAGAGGCACCCAATCAGAGGGGCTGAGTCTCATGCAGGCTTCTCTGATTGGGCCAGGGATCTGCTATGGCCACAGGCTATCCAATGATCTTGAGAATCACATAGCTCTCTCCTGGAGACACTTCACTAACACTTGCACACTTCACTTTCTCTTGGAATCCCTTCCATCTAGTGGAAGCTCTATTTATCTTTGTCGTCAATAAAGCTTTGCTATTTTGCTTCTCTCCCTCTGTGTCTATGGATTCATTCTTCAAGAGTACAGAGACAAAAGACCTGATCCAGGTGGTATAGTTTTTCAATATGACCAGCACCAGATAAGAAAACCTTAATGAAATAAAATAAGTAGCAGCTTGAAGCCAAGGAAAAGGGGGAGATTCAGGTGCTTGGGTTGGAGACAGAGGGCTTAAAAGACACTGGGGACTGTGAAGTCAGGGGAGAAGAAAGAAGAGAAATGGCACTGTTTGGTAAACCCAAAATGAATTCTCTATGGAGTCACCAGCTGTGTACACTATGGCTGGGATGGGATGTAGAACTTCACCCTTGATAGCAAGAAACTCTCACTAATAGTTTGAACTACGTGGCTGTTTTAGATTCTTTAAATAAGGGATCAAAGGGACTTTGTGTCTAAAGGACAAAAGATTCTATAATACTTCTGTCTCTAAAATAGCATTAAAGCTCATGCCTATAAGCCTCACTACAGAGGCTGAGATCTCAGGAGAGTGGTTCAAAGCAAACCCAATGGGAAAAGTCTATGAGCCTCTTATCTCCAATTAACTACCACAAAGCTGGGAGCGGAGGTGTGGCTCCCCTTCCAGAGGAACACATCGAGACTCAAAACAAAACAGTTGAAGGAACTGGACAGTTAGCAGAGACATGGCAACACCGGGCTTCCTGAGGTCTAGACTAATACTACCATGCACTGCGTACCCTTCATTGTCTCTTGGCTTTGTCTTCTTTGACTCCAACTTTCTGCTTATGCCAGACTTCATTTGCAAAAGGTTCTATTTCCCCAACATCAACAGTCCATTATTAATATTAGCATTAACAACATACAAAGTGGAAGAAATCCTTTTAATATTGTTTCATGCAACACAGCAATACACAGAAGGTCACATTCCATGCACTAGTGGACAGAAGCTACTAGCCAAGAATATTGATGTCTATAGATCTTCAAAAATCTACTTCAATAATTTACAAGGGTACACTAGTAACTTTTTAGGTTACACTTTCATTCAAAACAAATCCACTATGTTGAAAAGCAAAGAATTTTATTTTTTGCTTGTGTATGTGTGCCCACACCAGTCCTAGGGTATGAGCTGTCTGTCCCTGACCTTCTTTTCCTCAGGGCTGGTGCTCTATCACTTGAGCCGCAGCTCTATTTCTGGATTTTTTTGGTAGTTTATTCAAGATAAAAGTCTCACATACTTTCCTTCCCAGTCTGACTTCAAACTGTGATCTTCACATTTCAGCCTCCTGAGTAACTAAGCTTACAGGAACAAACCACTACCACCCAGCTCAAGAAAACGTTGTTGTTTTTAATCTGTATTTCCATCACTTGAGAATCCTGTTAATTCTTTGTTTTGATTTAACTTTTGGCTTTGAATTCATTTCAAATTTGAATTGCTATTATAGTATACCATATAATTTTGGACTTTGTTTAACTAACTACATATTATCCTAGGCAACAATAATGTTAGTTTAAATGGGGAACAAAAGGATTCATTTCCTTCTGTTCATTACTTGTAAAAATAAACCTTTGTTCAAAATAAAGTTCTCAATTTGCAATATGAATGATACTCATCACAGAGCCATTGTCACAATTAATGTCCACTGCCCAAAACAGAATTCTCACAAAGTTCAGAACTAAAGAAGGCAAGATGTCGCTTGAAATATTTTTTCTCTTCTGGCTGTACACAGAATTTGACTTCAATGTTTCCCTGACTGAAAGCTTCTCCTTTGGTCTCCTCCTCCAGATTCTCTCTGGGGAATGCATTCCCTTTCTTCTGGAACATTGTAATGTCTGAATCGCCCTGTCGGCCAGTTGGAGACAAAGGTTCTCTAATGACGCAAGAACAAACCGCAGACAAAAAGTTCTTCTTGAAGTTCTCATTCATAAATGCATAGACGATGGGATTGCAGATGGAGTTGGAAAATCCAATTATTTGGACGATAGCAAAAATCATCTTGATTGTGACATCATTATATTCCTTTTCAAAATTACCTGAAATAATATTGTAGTTATCAGAATTATTTGTTTTACAAAAACAAATGAACAAAAAATATCCTTTCTGTTTGTCATTGCTTTTAACCAAGGACTTGGATTTGTACAAGTAGTTAAGAATATGATAGTTCTCAAGACTATTTTGTGATTGACTTTTCCTAGATGAATAAGTTCTTTGTTCTAAGACATATTCTTAGAAAATTTAGTCTTAGGTGCATAGGTTAGTGCCTTATTAAGTTTAGGAGCTTATAACATTTCAACTTTTTGACTTCAAGCTCTGTGGAATTAGACGCAACAGCTACCTTTAAATTAACAGCTATTAAATTACAAAAGCACTAGTACCCAAGAACTATGTTCCATCCTGGCTTATCAGAGAAACACTGTTTGAATGACTAAAATCCTAGTGTCACTGATTCATCAGGTGTAAGTCCAAGTTCCAAATACAGTTGGGAATCAGTAGCTTACATCTGTAATCCTAGCTATTCAGGAGGCTGAGATCTGAAAATTATGGTTCAAAGCCAGCCTGGGCAGGTAAGTCAGTGAGACTTTTATCTTCAATTAACCACCAGAAGATCTTAGGGAGAGGGGGAACAGCAGAAAAGACAAAGCTCAAAGCTTTTCTTTATCATTATAATTATTAAAAAGAGTTCATCCTAGCTGGGCATCTACAGCTCATGTCTATAATCCTACCCAGGAGCCTGAGGTCTAAGGGGCAAAGTTCAAAGCCAACCCCAGGCAGAAAAGTCTATGTGACTCTTATCGCTAATTAACCACCAAAAAAAACAGAAGTGGAGCTGTGGCTCAAATGCTACAGCACTCTCCTTGAGTAATAACATTTAGGGATAACATCTAGGCTCTGAATTCAAGTCCCAAGACTGGCACATACGGACAAAAAGACTTAGTCCTCATCATATCAAACACTTAGTCTCAGCCATGTACAATTACCTAGCACACAATGATCCGGTGATCAAATTCACACAATGACAGATACTTTATCACTCAAGTGAATAACAGCTAATTTGATGGTTATTTTTTCATGCAAGTGAATAATCACTCATTTCAATGATTTCTTGCCTATTGTAGCAGAAAACCAGTTAGAAAGTGTCTCGAGTAAGAAGGAGAGGACCCACTGTATTCGCTCATCATGTGGACCACATGGAAAGGCGCCCAGCACACCACAAAGAGAGCCACCACCGTCACCATCATCACCACAGCTCGCTTCTTCTTCCTGAACCCAGAGAAACATTGCACTGGTTAACTCTCACTTAAATGAAGCTTGAATCTGGTTCACCCACTCATAATTGCTTCAAATGCTAAGAAAGGGCATGGTGAGTTCAATGTGTGCTGATTATCATCCCTCTCCACTGATTTTACCCTCATTCTGATATTCTCCCTATTAAAGGCCTCCTTCTGATGTGTGCTCATGATGGCTCTGGTTCTGGCACAGATGGTGGGCCTGGATGACACCATTAATCTCCTTATTAAGCCACCACGCAGTGGTAGGGACTGAGACACAGAAGAGTTATCGCATTTGTAAAGTCAGATGACTAATAAGGAATGGATTTTGGATTTGAAGGTAGGCAGCCTAACTTTAGTGACTAAGCTTTTGTTTGGTATATATTGAAAGAGATGAATACCTCTGATAGCAAAATAATAGTATTTAAATAGGCACTGGTGGCTCAGCCACTCCAAAGGCTGAGATCTAAGGATCTTGTTTGGAAGCCAGTCCAAGCTGTAAAGTCTATGAGACTCTTCTTTCAATTTAATGACCAAAAAGTTGAAAATGGAGCTGTGGCTCAAGCAGTAGAGTGCTAGCTTTAAGCAAAAAAGCTAAGGGAGAACACCTTGGCCCAGAGTTTGAGCCCTAGTACTGGCATTAAAAAAAACACCCTAATATTCATGAATATGGCATGCCTTGAGGATAAAAAAAAGAGGTGCTCTTTTATTATATGACTAAATAATCGGGCTAACCAAGAATTCAAATTGATTTTCTTCATGCCTTTTAGAAAGTGGATTCATTTTGCAAGAAATCTACATATGGGCATGGTGCTCTCGCTTAATAGAGTCCATACTCATTATCTGTCATTCCTTGCTGGTAAACGTTTCTCCTAAGGAAATGGCACAGTAAACTCAGACCCAGCCTCTGCCCACCCCCACCCCCAGACATTCCAGGGGAGATTTTCATTTCACAGACCAGGCACTAGAGGTCACTGTCCCCTTGGTGAACTGATTTTTAAAACTCATTAGGCTACTTCATAGTGAGTATGGCTTCCATTCATTTTCATCATTATTTGAAAAATAAGCCACAGTTACTTCAAGATCCATAACAGAAAAGTGTACAATAGCTTGAAATTAGATACTAATAAATAAGACAGAAGGCACAACCTTTTAGTAAAATTATAACTAGCATAGTCAGGCAACAGTGGTTCACACCTGTAATTCTAGCTACTCAGGAGGCTTAGCTCTAAGGATTGAGGTTTGAAGCCAGCATGGCACTAAAAGTCTTATCTCCAATTAACAACCAAAAAAAAAATAAACCCATAAGTGGGGCTGTATCTCAAGTGGTAGGTAACTAGTGTTGAGCAAAAAGAGTTCAGAGACAGTGTGCAGGCCCTGAGTTCAAGCCCCATACCTGGCATGAAAAATTAATTTAATTAAAATACAATAGGTAGCATGATCTGGTTTCAAAGGGTTTTCAAAAGTCATCTCATGCATTTTAGCATCGTCCTTGAGTGGCACCAGGTATGCAATTATGCATATGAGGAAAAGTGTTGCTCTAATTCATGTTGATGGCAGGCAATAGAGAAAGAAATGTCCCACGGGACCTCGGGATCCTGAAACTAGCTCTTCCTGTCATTCCATATTTACATGTGGATGATATTGCCAATGCTATCAGTTCTAAGTAAGTTTCCATCTCCAGCCCTAACTTCCATTCATTCATTCATTCATTTTTGTGCCCTTACGAGTGTTTGAACTCCCAGCTTCAAAATCTCATTTGGCTTTTCCTGCTCAAGGCTGGTGCTCTACCATTTAAGCCACACCTCCACTTCTTTTTTTAAACAGGTTAGTCAGAGATAGGAGTATCACAGATTTATCTGGCCAAGCTGGCTTCAAACTAAGATCCTCAGCTCTCAGCCTCCTGAGTAGCTAGAATTACAGGCATAAGCCAAGGACCTTGCTTGGCCTCACTTTACTTTTGACTTAAAAGCTGGTGGATTGTGCCTTTTCTTCCTGATACATATTAAACCTTACAAAGGGATGAAAGTCTGCGGATGTTCTCATTTGAAATACAAAAGCTGCTTTGAATAAATTATCTAAATTATCTGGGTTCCAGGGCAACTGTATCCTCCAGCCCAACTAATTACAACTACTTGAAACCGTGGGGAATATTTCACAGGCCAAACCTGGCTATTTTGGACATTTCCTTTCCATGGATGGTACGAAGCACAGAGCCGTCCCCCACTCTCTTCTTGATCCACAGTTCGTAGCCGATTCTGCTATAGAGGATGAGCATCACCAGCAGAGGCAGGAGGAAGAGGATCACCAGGATGAAGGTGGTGTAGATTTGCTGGCTCTTGGGGCTGGACCACTCTTCTAAGCAGCAGATATGCTCTTTCTCATACAGGAAGTCGTACTTAATCTTTACAAGGAGAATGATTCCGTGAGAAGAGGAGGGAGACAGTAGGAGATGCAGCTAGCTTGCTGTGTTCCCACACTGCCCACTGCTCCCCACCTCAGGGGTGAATTCGTTTCTCACTGTCATCTGGTGGTAAGGTGTAGCTGTGCTACTTAATGACTAAAGTTTGTAAGCGTTTTGCATTTTTGTTTCATTTTAAAGGAGATTGCGGTCTGTGCTTGTTTACTTTCAGAGTTTTTAATTGCTCCCAACATTTAGTTCTATTCATCACACAATTCATTTGACGTTCTTTTTCTTTCCATTGTTTTTGTCATCCTAGAGTCTGAACTCAGGGCCTGGAGCTTGTCTACGTAGGCAGGTGCTCTATCAATTAATTCATGCCTGTACCCCTTTTGTTTCAGTTATTTTCAGGTAGGATCTCCCAATTTTGTTCAGGTCAGCTAGATTATAGCCTCTTGTTCACAGACTTCCAGATAGCTGGGGATTATAGATGTGTGCTACCACACCTGGCCCTACTAGTCACAAAATTAATTTTAGCTTTCCAGTAGTCTCAAAAAACATAATTACTAAAGCATGCATTCAAAGTAAGAGACACTACACTGTGTTTTAAACTTTTATTTCAAACTTGGAACAGTCTGATTGCTTGTTAAGGTATTAAAAAGGTTACTGAGATTCTGAGGTAAATGAGAAACTGGACTAAAATCATAGTTCAGGGACAAAGTGAAACACATTCAAAAGCCATTACCTCTAGGTAGTAGGAATAAAAATTAGATGCTTTTAAAAAATTGACAAAATTACTATTTTAGCTGCTTGCTGGTGGGTCACACCTGTAATCCTAGCCACTCAGGAGGCTGAGATTTGAAGATCATGGTTCAAAACCAGCCTAGGCAGGAAATTCCATGAGACACTTATCTCCAATTAACCACCAAAAAGTTGGAAGTTGAGCTGTGGCCCAAGTGGTAAAGCAGTAGCGTTAGACAAAAAGCTCAGACAGCACATAGGCCCAGAGTTCAAGCCCCAGAACTGGCAAAACAAAAATAAAAACAACTACTATTTTAGTTACTCTGGAGTGAATTAACTAAGTTTCGGACATAGTTCAGAAAGCATTTCCAGCCAATTTCAAATTTCATCAATAGTCTTCCATATCAAAGGAAATGCTTAGAAAATTCAAGCTTTGATCTAGCTACTACTGACAGGTGAGACCAGGAAGGATACCATTCATTGAAAAATAATTTCAAGATCCAAACCACCCAGGAATAGGTATGAAGAATGAGAAGCATTCTGATTCCATGTAGCAGCCACTGAGCCAGGAATAAACACGCATTACAAAGCTTAGTCTCTGAGCATGTTCTCAAGAGGGCTGGGGCGACTTTTCCCCATACTTGATTTCTTACCATACATATTTATATCTATGTTACCACTGTGTAAAGTAGTATCTGAGGCTTAGATGTTAAGCAGGGCTGGTATTCTCACTTTCACCTTCATAAACATCCCTGTTCCAATCAAGGAAACCATCGCTCACTCACTCTAAATCTTCTCTCATAAGGCCCCGTGAGAGAGATAATTCAATTACTTATGTCAGTGGTGCCATCTTTAACTAAGCATCACATAGCGAGGCCTTGTGCTTTTCTCTTCCTTAAGCCTCTTTCTATTCAGGGCAAAGCCTGGTATTAGGGAAGAAAACAGCAAAGTGTGCTGGGATGTGGTGAATTCATTTTCATATAGTGAGGAGGTAGAATTGATAATAATTTCAATTTAACAGCCTCCTGAAATAACATCCCTGCACACTGTCAAATACATCATTCCTGAGAAAGAGCCCAGAGAGAACAATGCGAAGGCAGCACAAGAGAGAAATGTGGAAAAGGGCCGTGCTATGTTTATTCAAGTAAGACATCAATGCTCCACAAGCTCATGCACACTGTCACAAAATATAGGAGCCATGGGCGGCCACAGAAGGCATAGTAATGCATTTATCTCAAAAATAAAATCAGACATTTTCCTGACAGAAATAAATTCAATTGAGCCAGTCTGCGTAGCAGTAAGCACAGCTTTGCAAATTAGATTATATAATAAAAAAAGTCTGCAAATTTAATGGGATATGCATTTAAAGTATATAGTAGGAGCTGGGAGCTGGTGGCTCTCACCTGTATTCCTAGCTACTCAAGAGGCTGAGATCTGAGGCTCATAGTTCAAAGCCATCCTGGGCAGGAAAGCCTGTGAGACTCTTACCTCCAATTAACCACCAGAAAACAGCAAGTGGCACTGTGGCTCAAGTAGTAGAGTGCTCACTTTGAGCTGAAGAGCTGAGGGACAGTACCCAGGCCCAGAGTTCAAGCCCCACAACCGACCAAAAAAAATATATATATGGGTAAAATTATTGATTTATCAATTATTGATTTTATTATTTATTTTATTGATTAATTGATGGTGCCATTACTAAAGCTTGAACTTGGGTCCTGGGTGCTGTCCCTGGGTACTCAAGGCTAGTGCTCTGCCACTTGAGCCAAAGGTCTACTTTCTGGTGGTTAATTGGAGATAAGAGTTTCTTTTTGCCTGAGCTGGCATCCAACTACCATCCTCAGATCTCAGCCTCCTGAGTAGCTAGTATTACAGGCATGAGCCACTAGTAGCTGGCAAATAATTTTATTTTTTATTTAGTCTTTTATTTTTTTAGTCCATCTCATCAAATGCTTCAGAGAGAAGGGCTGTGGGTGTGGAGACAGGAAATTAAGATATCAACCACAACCATCTTCACATGAGGCTCACAATTAATTCAAGCTGAGGGAAGAGCAAAGTTTTATATTGATTGAGAATGTGATTTATGAGACAGGCCTGAACAGTTTTTAAATGAAACTAACACTTTTCTGCTGATTGAAAGTGACCAGAGGTATTTAATTATCTAAAGGGCAGGCTCAAAGTTTTCACCCATGACATTTTACCATAACTGGAAAACCTTCAGCAGACGACAACAGAAAGACTAAAGTAGCTTTCGTACCTACAGAGTTGAACTCATTCCATATCCACACACAAAATGAAATCAGACTTCTTTATTATTAATATTAATATTATTGTCTTTAAGCCACTATACCAGGGGGTTTCAATTCAACAAGTCAGGTCATGAGTATAATGTGTCTTGATGAACGTCACCCCTTCCTTCTTTCTCGCCTATCTCTCTCAACTTTGGGCTATTCTTTTTGTGAGCCAGGCTTGAAGCTTGAATTCAGGGCCTCAGCACTGTCTCAGAGCTTTTTTGCTCAAAGCTTAGTACTCCAGAAATTGAACCATAGTTCCACTTCTGATTTTTTGGTGGTTTGTTGGTAATACAAGTGTCATGGACTCTCCTGACCAATCTGGCTTTGAAGTGTGATGCTCAGATCTCAGCTTCCTGGGCAGCTAGGATTACAGGCTACTTTTTCTTTTTCTTTTTTTAATTTTTTTGTCGGTCATGGGGCTTGAACTCTGGACCTGAGCATTGTCCCTGAGCTCTTCAGATCAAGGTGAGCACTCTACCACTTCAGCCACAGTGCTACTTCTGGCTTTCTGGTGGTTAATTGGAGATAAGAGTCTTATAGACTTTCCTGCCCAGGCTGGCTTTGAACCACGATCCTCAAATCTCAGCCTCTTGAGTAGCTAGGATTACAGGTGTGAGCCACTGGAACCCGGCTGGATTACAGGCTACTTTTAAACTGTTTTTACCCCACATCTCCTTCCGTATGCCTCTGAGATGGGTGGCATGCACAGCAAAGCCTCAGATCTTCTGTCTGCCTTAAAAGACACAAAGGAGCTAGGCATCAGAGGCTCACACCTGTCATCCCAGCTTCTTAGGAGCCTGAGATTTGAGAACCGCAGTTGAAGGCCAGCTTGGGCAGGAAAGGCCACAACACTCTTATCTGGAATTAACCACCAAAAGACTGGAAGTAGAGCTGTGGCTCAAGTGGTACAGTACTAGCTTTAACCAAATAAAATCCCAAGGACAGTGCCCAGGCCCTGAGTTCAAACCCTAGGACCAGCAAAGAAAAAGTTAAAAATGAAAGATGCAAAGGGATGCATTGTTTTAAAGATTGTCTTCTGTATATAATGTCCAACTGTTCTTGAAGACTCCTGTGGGCATTAGGTAACCTTTACAAGATGCAGCAAGCACACCCAGTGGCCACGGTGGGCTGTCCAGAATCACCATGCTGCTTCTGGGACTGTAAATCCCCACACATGTCTGGGCCTATCAGAAACACCGGTGGGAGAAGGAAAGTGACTGGATAAGATAACCTCCCTGCCCCCCCCCGATCCATTTCCAGTTCAAATTTCAGTTTTTCAATAAATAGGAGACCGGTAAGAAAGGACTTCATGAAAACAATCAAGTAACAAATGGATAGAGATGGCGGGGAATGACGAAAGGGTGAGGCTGATCATGATGCATTATGCTTATAAACCGACGTGCTGAGTTCACATCCCTGTGGGCACAGCTACTTAGTGATAATAAAAATATATTCTAAAAATCCTAACAAGTGCGGGCACTAGTGGCTCATGCCTGTAATCCTAACTATTCAGGAGGCTGAGATCTGGGGAGCCTGGTTCAAAGCCAGCGTGTGCAGGGAAGTCCTTGAGACTCTTATCTCCAATAAACTACTCAGAAAAAAAAAAGTGGAAGTGGAGCTGTGGCTCAAGTGGTAGAGCACTAGCCTCAAGCACAAAAATCTCAGAGACAGCACTCAAGGCCTGAGTTTAAGCCCCAGGACCAGCATACATAAAAAAAGTCCTAACAAGAGGACAATCTATTACAATGAATTTTCTATGATTAAAAAGTAAAGGAAAAATCTACAGTAAGCACTGACCTCTTAAAATCCAACATGACATGGAGGAGCACTAGGAAAAACATGTTTAGTTTGCAGGAATTTATAGAAAGTGGTCTTGGAGCTTTAAAAAATCATTTATCACAAGCATTCAACATCTTAATACAATAATCAAGAAGAGCTAGCAAAAATATAAGGGAAAGCCATCTTAAAACGAATTATTTTATTTCCCTTGAAATAACATAAAGCCCATACACCCAAGTTTCTGTCATGCTCTTGAAGAAACCAACATGATTGAGAGAGGATGGAAAAGGTTTCAGCGCTAGGATTGCCAATCCCAGCTCCGCATCTACCTCGAGCCGCTGCACATGCAACATGGGCGATCCCACGATGACAGCCACCAGCCAGACCACACCTGTGAAGATGCCAGCAGGACGTGACTCAGATGAGGACGTGTGCTTAACTCCAGAGCCAGCAAAGCTCCCCAACCTCGGAAGCCACCCTCCTCCCCCGCGCCCCCTGAACCTCCTCTGTCCCTGGGCAATGCAATGATTGCCTAATAGAGTCTCAATTCTTTCACCAACATTCCTGCAGGACAGTCCTCCTAAAACTTTCTGTTTTTATGGCTCCACAGTCCCTAAGTTCTTTTGCTCAAGTCTGGCGCTCTAACGCTTGAAAGCCACAGCTCCACTTATGGCTTTTTGGTAGTTAATTGGAGATATGCAGCTCATGGATTTCTCTGCCTGGGGTGACTTAGAACCATGACCTTCAGATCTCAGCCTCCTGAATAGTTTAGCATTGCAGGCATGAGCCACTGGTGCTCAGTCAATATTTTCCTATTTAAAAAGCAAACACTACTTCAGAAACCAGTATGCCCTTTGCACATTTCTTCTCCTTCCTGAGTTTGTTGAGCATAGTTGTTTTAATGATGTATACTTAGCAAAGAAGGAAAAATGTAGTTAATTACCAGAGAGTATTTCAATCAGTGAATCTTAACAGACTCAAAAGAGAACAGAACCAAGGGCCTTGACTTTGATTTGGGAGAACTGTTAAGCTCGTTCAATCTTTCTTTATTCAGTGGCATCATTAAGAAAACTCTGTATTGCTTTGGGCTTCAAGAAACTGAGAATCAACACATAAGAAGAATAGGAAGAAATATATGAGCCAGGTGCTGGTGGCTCATGCCTGTAATCCTAGCTACTCAAGAGGTTGAGATCTGAAGATCACAGTTTGAAGCCAGCCCGGACAGAAAAGTCCATGGTAATCTTATCTCTAATTAACCAGCAAAAAGCAAGAGAAGTAGAGCTGTGGCTGAGGTGGTAGAGTGCTAGTCTTGAGCAAAAATAAAGTTCAGGAACAGTTCTCAGTACCTGAGTTCAAGCCTCAGGGATAGCACCAAAAACTGAATTAATAAGAGTAGTAGTAATAATAATAATTTTAAAAAACAGTTTGGGAATTGAAACAATATATCCAAAATGATAGCTTTTCAATGTTGGGGCAGACCTGAAGTAGAGAGAGAAGGTGGGTGGGGATGGGAGCAAATAAGAAGAGGTCTGGAATGCTGAAATTATGCTTTAATACATATAGGTTAATTGAGAAGATACCCTTCAGCTGTACACATACAGTTCTCTTTGTTCTAAAAGAAAGATTGGCCTGAGGACTCAGACAAGCCCAGCAGTCTCACCAAGTGATAACTGTGTTCTGACATGTGCCCTGAAAGCTTACATGTTAAGGCCTGGTGTCAGCTCATGGACTGCCTCCTCCTCCTCCTCCTCCTCTTCTTCCTCCTTTTTCTCCTCTTCCTCCTTTTTCTCCTCTTCCTCCTCCTTCTCTCTCTCTCCCCTCCCTCCCCCCTGCCCCCTGCCTGTGTGTGTGTGTGTGTGTGTGTGTGTGTGTGTATGTGTGTGTATGTTCTGGTCCTGAGGCTTGAATTCAGGAACTGGGTGCTGTCCTTGAACTTTTATTTTTGCTAAGGCCTTCTACCACTTGAGCCACAGCTCCACTTCTGGTTTTTTTTTGTTGTTTGTTTGTTTGTTTTGGTAATTAATTGAATAAAAGAGTTTCACAGACTTTCCTGCTCGGGCTAGCTTCGAACCACAGTTCTCAGATCTCAGCCTCTTGAGTAGCTAGGATGACAGGCTTGAATTACCAGCACCTAGCCAGCTCATAGGCTTTTGAGAGGTGATTAGATCACGAAGCCTCAAACTCCACTGGTGAACTGATTAATGAATTCCTAACCAAAGGGACTATGAGGCAGAGGCAGTTGAGCTTGTTTAGAAGAGGTAGGTACCAGAGTGGGGAAGTGTGTCATTGAAGGGTATATCTTGTCCCCAGACTCTTCTCCTTTGTATTTCTGCCTCCCATCCATCAGGAGGTGATCTATTTAATACCCATCCCCACCACTTACTATGATGCTCTCTAACCAGACACAGGTACCAAGCAACTCAGCCAAGTGCACAGATGGAAACCTCTGAAGGGCTTCCACTTTTAGGTTGTTTAGCTGAGACATTTAGTCCCCATGAGGAAATGTGGTCAACGCACCTAGCATGGTGAAAGCCCTCCGGTTTGTGTACTGCCACTTCATCTTAAAGGGATGGACCAGCCCCTGGTGCCGCTCCAAAGCAATACAGGTCATGGTGAGAATTTCGGTCACCACGGCAGTAGACTGGACAAATGGTACCATCTTGCAAATGAAGGCACCTGCAACAGAGGAACAGGATAGGTCACACAAAGGAAGAAGCAAAGCGTGATCTTCCTTTGTAATGATCACAGTTCCATTTGGAGGCTCCTGTTCCAGGAGTTTCATGACTAATACTGCATTGGAGAGCCACCACAGTTGAGAAAGATTATACCCACTTTACTCTTGGCAAAGACTCTAAATTCTTAGGTACTATGTGCAATTACATGTAACAAAATAGTGGAAAGACAAATCAGTTTTAGCTACTGGTGATATGTAAGGGGACAAATGATCCATGTGATCATTGTTTGGGGAAGATCAAAGTCAATGTGAAATGGTCTCCTGGGATTTAAACTATATCTTCCTTTTTGATTCCCTGTGAAATCATAACAAAGGAATAATTTTCATCAAAGACTTCCAGATTTCCTTTTTCGTGTCTAATACTTCTTTGACTGACTCTCTGTCTAAAACTTTCAAATATTTCTTTATAATTTTTTTTGTTTCTTTTTTTTGTGTGCCAGTCTGGGGTTTAAACTCAGGGTCTGGCTGCTGTCCCGGAGCTTTTTTGCTCAAGGGTAGTGCTCTGCTATTTGAACTACAGCTCCTTTTCCAGATACTCGGGACACTGTGCTCCCAGGAAAACAGTTCAAAGCCACCAGCTGGAGCAGGAAAAGACCTGAGACTCATCCCTGATTAACCAGCAAAAAGCCAGAAGTGGAGCTGTGTGTGGCTCAAGTGGTAGAGTTCCAGCCTTGAGCAAAAAAAGTTAAGGAATAGCACCCAGGTTCTGAGTTCATGCCCCAGTACAAAAACCAAAACAAAAAGACTACAATAGTGTGTTTCACTTGCTGTATTAGGAGCAAATGCTTTTAGTATCAAATGCCTATGAATTCCGTCTTTAACTGCTGAAGACATCTTCATTTCCCAAAACCCAAACCTCTAACTCTCACCGAGAGTGGTGTGCAGTCTCCTTCCTCCTCTGGCCTCATGCTTTTTCAGAGCAAGCCTCAGTAACAAAACAACAAGGCCTCTTTGTTCTTGAACAAAATATTTGGCTATTAAAATGATTTGGGCAGTATTTTTATTCCTTGTAATCTAATAGAGACTGTAAAAAGGATGTAAGTGGACACAATTTAAAAAGAATGTAGCTATTTTGAGAAAAGATTTAAAAGGTTGGTGTTTTTTTCAAAAGGACATAATGAACCATAATTATAATCATTCTAATTTTTTAAAAAATTTCATCTAAGGTTAGTGAAAAACACTATGAATAGCTATTTGTAGGATTTTACAAAGGAGGACTACTTTATATAATCACTGTATCAAATAATAACATAATCTGGCCTATAATGTTTTTAATTAGACCATATTCAAATGCTCTGCAGACTTTGACCAGCAAGTTTCTAGTTTTGTCCTGCATAATCCTCAGGAAACTATTAATGAGTCGATTTTAAACTAATGAATAAATCTTAAACTCCTGTTTCATTCCCCAGGACCACATCCTGTGGAAGGGGAGTAAGGAACATATTAAATATCATTCACACTAGAACTGTTATGCCCCATGTGGCTGAGACGCAGAGGGGGGCGGGGCTACAGAACTCCTCAGCTGGAAAACCTCCCTAAAATTGAGCCACCTGTCTGATGGTTTTCAGTTGCTGCCCTGGGTAGCAGTGTACTACACTGCAGGGCAATGTTACTGCAGCCTCAAAGGGAGCTGCTCAGCCCAGATGCAGAGAGGAAGAAAGGCCAGGCTTGCCTTAAGAGGAACAGCTCCAACTGTGTTCTGTGGTCATTAGAGCTCCAGCTTGTGACTTAGGAACTTCCTGCTAATGTCCTCCTAATGTGTAGTTGGACAGGGAAGAAATTTGTCCATGGAAAGTAACAATAAAAGCATATTTGGGGGCATGACAGGAAGGGGACATAGTGGCCTCTGTTTCTTAGAGTAAAGGAAAATGCAGAAAAGTCCTACAGCTGTCAGGGGTCTAGAAGAAGAGATGCTAAAGAGAATACAGTAGGTCATTTGCAAGCCAAGTAATAAGCCACTTTTCTCTGGTGATTCTTTGCTGAAGGCATAGAAGGAGACAGACACTGCCTAGCTAGGAAGAGGACACTTAACTACCAAGTAAGAAGAGACAGAGATGAAAGAAGTATTTCAGGAGAGAGGAGGTAGGCACTGCCTCAGAGAAAGGGGTAGGTAAGAGCAGGGTTCCTATCTGACCATGCTGCCCAATGGAGCAACTTTTCCTAGAAGCCTCAGCATCCTGCCTCTGTCCAGGTCTGGGATTCAACATCTGGTCCATGTGGGTGTGGCCTGTTGCCTGGCAACAGGCTCAGCTCCATGCACATCTTTAGGTCAGCAATGGTTACAAATGAGACCAAGTTGACTGAAGTCAGAAAGGAGTGCTTGCTACATCACCATTGCTGTGATATACAATGTTCTTGTCATTTTCTCTTTTATTTATTTGTGCTGGTTCTGGGGGCTTGAACTCAGTGCCTTAGCGTTATCCCTGAACTTTTGTGCTCAAGGCTAGTGCTCTACTGTTTGAGCCACAGCCCCACTTCTGGCTTTTTTGATGGTTGGTGGCAGGTAAGGGTTGCATGTACTTTTCTGCCCAAGCTGGCTTTGAACCACAATCCTCAGATCTCAGCCTCCTAAGCAGCTAGGATTACAGGTGTGAGCCACCAGCACCCAGCTTTCTTTCTCTTTATTAATTGAAATGGGACAACTGCAGATTCATACACAGTTGTAAAAATTAAATGAAAAGATTCCTTGCACACTTTATCTAGTTTCACACAATAATGATAACACTTCTCCTCAAAACAGTACACATTACAACAAAGGCACTGATATTAGCCTAATGCACTGATTTTGTTCAGACTGCCTAGTTTTATTTGTGTGGATAGTGTGGGATTTTATTTCCTGCCAAAGTTTGGGTAACCACCATCACAGTGAAGATATTGAAGAAAAGCAACAGAAAGGTATGTGGCTTCTATAATAACCACAGCTATATCTATCCTCTATGAGCTCTTCTCTGTCCAGAATCCCTGTCCAAAATCTAATTTATCTTCTACTTCTTGGCTCATTTAAAAAAAATTTGTATAAACTAGGGCCAGTGGCTCATACCTGTAATCCTAGCTACTCAGGAGGCTGAGATCTGAGGATCTCAGTTGGAAGTCAGCCTAGACAGACAAATCCAGGAGACTCTTATATTCAATGAACCAGAAAAAAGCCAAAAGCGGAAGTGTGGCTCAAGTAGAAGAGCACCAGCTTTGAGTGAAAATGCTAAGCAAGAGACAGAAGTCTCAAGTTCAAACTCCAGTACCAAAGCAACAATAATAAAACGGACATTATATACATGGAATCATTGCTATGAACTATTTTTCCTCCTCAAATTTTCCTGGAGACTCATCCAAAAGGGTTGCATTTACAATAGTTTGTTCTCCTGTTAGAGTTGTGTCCATCTGCTTAGCTATTCACCTACTGAAAGTCGTTTGGGTTGAGTCCAGTTGTGGCTACAAATCAATTATCAACATTTGTGTACAGAAAACAAGTTTTCATTTCTCTGGGATAAATGCCCTAAATTTATTTCTGAGTTGTGTAATTACTGTGTGTTTGGTTTTAAGAAAACTTCCTCAACTGTGTTTTAGAGGGGTTGTGTCATTTTGCATTTTTTGTTGGCCATGTGTAAGGGACTGGAGTTCAGCACAGCCACCCCAACATCCTTCCTCTACTCTGAAAGATGTGCAATGCCTCGGGTGAATTAAATTACACTTCCTTGGTGACCAATAATGCTAGACTTCCCTTGTACTTACCAGCCATCTTATATCTTGGGGCTCATGCCTGTAACCCCTGCTACTCCAGACGCTGAGATTTGAAGATGACTGCTCAAAGCTAGCCTAGGCAGGAAAGTCTGTGAGACTCCTATTTTCAATAAACTATCAAAAAGCCAAGGGCTGGGAAGGTGGCTCAGTGGTAGAGTGCTTGCCTTGCATGCTTGAGGCCCTGGGTTCAATTCCTCAGCACCACATAAGCAAAAAGAAAAAAGCCAGAAGTGGCACTGTGGCTCAAGTGGTAGAGCACTAAGCCTTGAACTGAAGAGCTCAGGGACAGCGCCCAGGCACAGAGTTTAGGCCCCACGACTGGACCCCCCCCCAAAAAAAGCCAAAAGTGCAACTATGACTCACATGGTAAAGAACAGTAGCCTTGAGCACAAAAAATCAAGGGATGGTGCACAGGCTCTGAGTTCAAGTCTCTGGACTGTCACAAAAATAAATTCTCTGTATGTCTTTGTCTATTTTCTCTAATTGGAATACTTGTCTTTTGCCATTAAATTGTAAGGTTTTTTAGTTTTTGTTTTAGGGTCTTTTTGCTAGAATAAGAATTGAACTCAGAAATGGAAAGACAGAGGGTGAACAAATACAGCAGTGGTACTCACTAGATACTTTGTGAAACATGAACCATACAATTTGTGCATGGGTACAGGAGGGAAAAACTTGGAGAGAACAAGGGAGGGGTGACATGGTACAAAAAGAAATATACTCATTACCTGATTTATGTAACTGTAACCTCTCTGTATATCACCTTCATAATAACAATAAAAAAATTTAAACTTGAACTCAGAGACACATGCTCAAATTCTCTGCCACTTAAACCATGCCCCAGCTATTTTCAGTTTAGTTTGGTCTAGTTTATTTTTCAAATAGTCTCTGGCTTTTTGCCAGGGAGGTCTCAAAAAAACACCCTTTTACCTCTGCTTCCCTCACAGCTGGGATTACAGGTGTATTCCACCATGCCTGGCTTATCTGCGAGATAAGAGTCTTGCTAGCATTTTTGGTTCTTCTTTGTCTGAACTGAACCACTGTCCTCCTGATTTTCACCTTCCAAGCAGCTGGGATCAAAAGCATGCACCAGTGCACCCAGTCCTAACTTTCAGTAGTTCCTTACAGAATCTAGGCATTGCATCTTTTGTCAGACATGTGCTTTGTAAGTATCCCTCTCCCTTACCCTGCAATCTGCAGCTTGCTTTTTCAAGTCTTCACATGAGCTTTCACAGAATGAAAGTATAGATTTTTAATGAGGTCCAATTTAGCAGCTTTTTCTATGCCTGTAGTGCCAAGAATGATCAGAACTCTTTGCCTGCACCTAAAGAGTCTTTTTCTTTCTTCCTTCCTTTCTTTCTTTTTCTCTTCTTTCCTTCTTTTTCTTTTCTTTAAATTTTCATAGTATTACATTTATACTTAAGTCTACACTATCAGATTTAGCTGGGTGCTGGTGGCTCACACCTGTGGTCCTAGCTACTCAGGAGGCTGAGATCTGAAAATCACGGTTTAAAACCAGCCCAGGCAGGAAAGTCCATAAGACTCTTAGTCCACTAAACTGCCAAAAAAAAAAAAAGCCAGAAGTGACTCAAGTGGTAGACCATTGGTCTGAGCAAAAAGATGCTCAAGGACAGGACCCAGGCTCTGGTTTCAAGCCCCAAGACTGGCACAAAAAATAAAGGAGGGAAGGCAGGCAGGCAGGCAGGCAGGCAGGGAGGGAGGGAGGGAGGGAGGGAGGGAAGGAGGGAGGAAGGAAGGAAGGAAGGAAGGAGACTAAGAAGCAAAGAAAAAGAAAGAAGGAAAGAAAAAGCTCAGTGCTAGAGTGCTGGAGTGCTTGTCTGCTTTGGCCTGTGACTGCCTATTGAGTGCTTCCTTCACAGCACCTTGCTCAAATGGTCTATTCTCTCTATTTGTATGGGTCTTTTTCTGGGTCTTCTGTTCAGCTCTGTCTCTCCCACTGCAAGCAGCACATTATCTTGAGTATTTTATGTACAGGGTGAGATTTAATATTAGGATTGTCAGGATTGTTTTACATATTCTAGGGTAG
Organism: Dipodomys ordii; assembly: GCF_000151885.1. Classification (NCBI taxonomy): domain Eukaryota; kingdom Metazoa; phylum Chordata; class Mammalia; order Rodentia; family Heteromyidae; genus Dipodomys; species Dipodomys ordii. The sequence continues at coordinate 9,653,144 of NW_012267276.1, read as the reverse complement.
ACAAAATGCTTGCTATGATTTTTTAAAATTAAGAATCATGCTTAGCCAGGCACCTATAATTATAGGCATGAGCCTATAATCCTGAGATCCGAGGAGGCTTAGATCTGAGAACCATGGTTCAAAGCTAGCTCAGGCAGAAAAGTCTGTGAGACTCTTATCTGCAATTAACCACCCAAAAAAGCTGGAAGTAGAGGTATGGCTCATGTGACTGTTAGCCTTGAGAAAAAGAGTCAAGTGAAAGACAGAGGCTCTGAGTTCAAGTGCTAAGTGTTGGCACAAAAAGGGGAGGAGAGGAGGAGGAAGAAACTTAGCCTTTTGGGAGGAAGATTAAGATGAGGTCATTATCAGGCTGGGGCCCAGTGATTGAATGGGGGTGGCTTTCTAACAAGGAGTAAAGATCACGCACACATGCACAGACATACACACACACACACACACACACACACACACACACACACACCTGCACCAGGGCAACAACTCTCACTGTTTGATACCCTGTACCATATTAGGAATTTGCCAGTAAGAAGACAATTATCAGATGTGACTCATAATCTCCAGAATAATGAGCTAAATAAAACTCTTTTCCTTGTACTATTACCCAGGCCTGGTCCATTATAATAATGAAAAATGAACTCATATGCCAGGGTTAATAGCTTTCATAAACATGGTATTTACTTTGAGGAAATTTTTACCAGTTTAATTTGGATCTGCTGCATTCCAGCCCCCAAGAAACGAGACAGAGAAGTAAGGGTGGTGTGTGTTGTACTCTGTACTACCATGGTGTGAGAAGGATGTAGAATATTAAGTTTGGATAGCAACAAGTCCTGATTTCTGTAATAATATCCTGGGGTTATAACAGGTAAGCAGAGAGAAATGAGGCCACTTCTCTTTGCTAAGAAAAAGCACCCAGTCCCTGCCAAAGGGCCTCTTACCATTGGTGCAAATCACCTACCCAGAGATCTTCAGAAACACAGGGGAAGAACCAGCAAATCCAACCCTTTACTGAGCATCTGGATCGCTTTGGAATGCTACCGAAATCCAGATGTGATTCAGTGGTCTGAGACTGTTGTCAGGCGACAATGAAGAGAAAAGCAACAATACACTAGAGGTATTTTGTTTTTCTCCCAGAAAATAGAATTTTCTGGACTCCAACATTGCTGTCTTCAAGGTACCTGGACCACAAGTAAGAAACAAGTAATCTCCTGGCAGTAGGGGCTCTCCTCCCCTGTCTCCCCAATATTAAGCTCTTGTTTTCTGTTCAGATTATAGGAACCCAGGTTGTGTTTTCTAAAGCAAAACATCTTCCAGTTAGTTGTGATGCAACACTTTATATTGCCTCTTCATATTAGGAAGTCTTTTTTAAATTACACGCCTCTAATCCTAGCTACTCAAGAGGCTGAGATCTGAGGATCGCAGTTCAAAGCCAGCCCGGGCAGGAAAGTCCATAAGACTCTTATCTCCAATTAAACACTAGAAAACCATAAGTGGCACTGTGGCTCAAGTGGTAGAGCACTAGCCTAGAGCATAAAAAGCTAAAGGACAGTATCCACACCCTGAATTCGAATCCTAGGACTGGCACCAGAAAAAATTGCAATCATCTTCAATACTCTGAATTTCCATTCAAACTGAGTGAAGATATATTTTGAAAAGTTTAGTAAAAGCCATTCAGAGCTTAAGTAGTTAAGGGCACAACTTTGGCTCACAACCTTCTCAATTGTTTTCTTGTTTGTTTCCTTTTTTTTTTTTTTGCAATGTTGAGAGTTAAACCCAAGGTCTTACACATGCCAGGCAAGTGTTTAAATCCTGAGCTATGCCCTCACTTCTACTTCTAAATGAATTACACTCAAATCCCATTCTCATATAGTCAACATCTGTCTGTAACATTTGTAAGTAAAGATTTTGTAATATTAGAAAATGTCAGGTTTGGTCTGGGAAGGTGGCTCAGTGGTAGAGCGCTTGCCTTGCATGCTTAAGGCCCTGGGTTGGATTCCTCAGCACCACATAAGCAAAAAGAAAAAAGCCGGAAGTGGCACTGTGGCTCAAGTAGTAGAGCACTAGCCTTGAGCTGAAGGACAGCGCCCAGGCCCAGAGTTCAGGCCCACGACTGGACCCCTCCCCCCCAAAAAAAGAAAAGAAAATGTCAGGTTTTTAAAAATCTCTTATATAAAATATTTTCTATATATGCTAATCCGGGAAGAAAAAGATATAAAAAAAAAAAGCTTCACACAGCAAGAAAGCCTTTTTCAAGTATGTTTATGATGACACAAAATGTCAGCTAATTGTTTTGTAGCTATCCACAAATGAACTCTAGAGCAGCACAGAGACAAAAGACTCAGAAGAGCTTAACATAGTACTATAGTAAATAGGCAGATTTATAAGATCAACATGACCTTACTTGAGTTGCCCGCAAGCCACAGTAATAATACAATGTGATACTTTGGGAGGGAGGGACAAACAATAGATCAAAGAAACGCAAAGTCTTCCAGAGACTTGAGCCAGACAACACAAAATGACACCAAATTATTGTCAACTGATATTTGGCAGAAGAACAAGATAATAAAATAGGGAAAAAAAGATTATTTTTTTTTTCAGTGAATAGTAAAGTGACAACTGGACATTCACAGGGGAAAAACTAGATTTAGAGACTATAAGAAGGACCCTTTAGGACAAACATGGAGAGTCATTCCTGTAATCCCAGCACTCAAAGGGCTAGGGCAGTAGAATACACATTTTGAGGATGGCCTTGGCTACATGGCCACATCCTGTCTCATAACAAGAGAGAAGACAGACAGACAGAGACAGGGGCAGAGGCAGAGGCAGCCACAGAGACTATTTATGAACTCTGACAAGACTAAAAGCAACTTACATTTTTTCATAAGGAGTCTCACTGTTTTGCACAGTGGCTCTCCAGCCTCAGCCTCCAGAGTAACTAGCACCGCATGGGGGAATCAGTGTGTTGAACTTTGCTGACCAGAAACACAATTGTGGCTAGTAAAATAAATTTATAACTGCACCACACAGAAGCGTGCTTCCAGTACCTTGAGAACTTTCATAGAAAAAGAAAACTTATCAATCACCCTCTGGACTGTACACCAGCCTACAAAACTTCACCTTCAGTGTTTCCTAATGAAGTATGGCAGGTGAGCCTGCTCCTCCTCCAGCCCTCTTCTGATTGGACTGCATGGGACCCCAAACCTAGGCCACCAACATTCGTTCTCTTTTGACCTAGAATAAGGAAAAGGACGAGAATCTAGTGGAAACAGAGAAAAGCCATGAGGAACAAGGGCCAAAATGATCATGAGGGTGAGAATGATATCATTCGCAGATAGAAGCACCTGGAAGAAAATTATATTAAATGAGGTAAGTTAGGCCGAGAGAGACAAAGGTGGCATGTTTTCTCTCACATGTGGAAGCTAGAATTAGTTTATAAACATATAAGCAAATGTGTTGGGTGGCACACAAGGATACACAAATGTATGAACTGAAATAATGGTAGATTCAGGGGAGAATTCAAGGCTAAATTAAAGGTCAACAAAATAAACATTAGGAAATAGGTACTTGAGAGAGGTGGAGTAGGGTTAAAGGCAGGGGTAGAGTAGTGAATAGACGAATAGTGGGGAAAATGCAGTAAAAAATCCAACACATAGCACACAAAAATTAAGAAAAGCGAGGGAAGGGGTGGGCAGAGGAAGGGTAGGTAAGGATGTTGAAAGTTGTGACATTGATCAAGATGCATTGCATTCACTGTTGCATGCGTTATTGAATGGCAACTGTTTGTACAACTACTTAAAGATTAAAAATATTTTTTAATGATTAAGAGGGAGTAGAAGTGTAAAGGCAAAATCCATTAGGTAAATCATGATGGTCACCTTGGCCATCCAGGTTCAGAAGCACGTAGGAGGTGAGTAAAGCCCTCATCTGGGTATAGCTATGGGAGTGTTTCTGGAGAAGATTCGAGGAAGAGGGAAAACCCACCTGGAAGGCAGTCAGCACATCTCTTGGCTGGGGACCCAGATGGAATCAAAGCAGCAGAAAAAGGCAGCCTGTACAAGCACTCTTTCTCTCTGCTTCCTGGCCTCCATGAGGTAAGCCACTGAATGCTCTCCACATCCTCCTCCTCCCTCCCCTCACCAGGATGGACTGAAAGCAGGAGTCAAGAACAGTCCTTTAAATTGTTTCTCTCAGACACATCAACTTCTACCTCAGTGTCCAGGAGACCAGCCTGGTGCCTCCTTACATTTGAAAGCCATCAGCTCTCTCTGATGCTGCTGTGTGATGCCCTGCCTAACTCCATTTACTTGAGGTAACTTGAATTGTGACTCATACAACCACACAAAGCACAAATACAGTATGTACAAAAGTAGACATCAACATGAAGGGTTTTTTCCCCCTTTGTTGTTTTTCCTTTCCTTTCTTTTTGTCCTGTTTGCTTATCTGTCTTTGGGAGGGGAGGGGAGGCACAGAAACAGAGGGTCAGAGGGTGAGCAAATGCAGTGGTACTTACTAGACACTATGAGGAAAAAGAAATATCCAATTTGTGGGTGGGGACAGGAGGGAAAAACTAGGAGGAAGAGAGGAAAGGGGTGACATTCTCCATAAAGAAATGTACTCTTTACCTGACTGTGTAACACCTCTGCATATCACCTTTACAATAAAATTACCTTAACAATAAAAACTAGTTATAAAAAATTAGATATCATCTAATTCCATGAATCACACAAGTGATTGATTCCTAAAAAATTTCAAGCATTATTATAATGACAAGATGACAATATAATAGCTCAATCACGAAATTGCTACTGAGAAGTTTCAATGTCCTGAGCCACACACTAAGAGTTGGGTAAACACACTAGTATATAACCACACAGCGATTCCATTCTAATGGAGCAGTAGGTAAGCAGTGAATAGTGCCTTTGTATTTCCTCAACATACTGAACATCTAATTGCATCTAATTTGAATTTTGAGTAATATGTTCACTGAATTAACCAGCTGTGTTAGCATCTTGCAAATACATTACATCTAATGACTCTATCTGCGAGTAAAATCAACTTTTAACAGAATCTACATTTGCTCAGAGTTCTCTGTTTCATTTCATTAAGTCACGTCTTAATTTGTTTTAAGCAGTAGGCCAGCACTAATTGCCAAAGCTTTGATATTTTTCCAGTAAAGAAAGCCTCAAGCTATTCTTTTTAAATACATTAGCCATGTGTGTCTTTCACACAACTGGCAGAGAAAATCTCTGCTTGAATCAGGTTTACATTGACATACACGTAAGCCAACTTTTTTGGTTTTGGAAAGTGGGGGGTTGTTGCCAGTTCTGGGGTTTGATTTCAGGACCTATGTGCTGTCCCTGAGCTGATTTTTTTCTCTCTCAAAAGGTTAGTGCTTTAACACTTGAGCCACAGCTCCATTTCTAGCTTTCTGTGGTCAACTGGAGGTAAGAGTCTCATGGGGACTTTCCTGTACTGGCTGGCTTGGAACCTCGATCTTCAGATCTCAGCCTCCTCAGTAGCTAGGATTACAGGCGTGAGCCACTAGTGCCCGACTTAGATCAACATTTGATCAAATGAAAGTCTTCCTCCTAAAAAGTAAGTCCATTCATGTTTCTCCAGATGGGAGTGAAGAAGTGTAAAAACCAATATTGAGTATTTGAGAGTCACTTCCCAAATCCTGAGTTCTGTGAACAGGAGGACCAATTTCTGAGCCACAGATTTAATCCAGGAGAGTCAGAAAACCACTTCCATAATGGTTGCTGAGGAAAAAGACTGGGGTAAATTACAGTTACAGAAATTTGTCCTGTAGCTCCTACAGGTAAGAATGGTGGTAAATCACACTGCAGCAGGGCCAAACCAGGAAATGAAGTGGGATAGTTCTAGAAAGATCATTTCCCTCCTCTATAACAACCACTCTGCACCTCAACACTGAAAACAGATTTCCTCTGTTGGTTTCGATCTTAATGTCAGTACTTCCTAAGTAAAGCGCTCAGTTTACTAGATGGAGAGTCTGAGAGACATTGTAAAAAGCTGTAAGCCCCTCCCTCCCGGTAGACCCTGTTAAGCAGCATAATGGCTACTTTCCCCTCCAAGCAGAAGAATGTCTCTCCGCTATTCTGACTCTGAAACAGTTTGGTAACTTGCTTTATGTCACGAATGACATGTGAGTCACTTCCAGTCCTAGTCTAAGACTATGTGGGGATGAGATACATAATCTGACACACACTGAGTGCTTTGTGAAGAGTTCAGTGTCTGCTCCAATGTTATGATCTCATGTTCTGCAGGCCTGGGGAGGCTGTGGGGCTCACTGTGGCACAACCATGAGACACAACCAGTTAGACACATGTGTTACACAGCAAGAATGTGCCCCAGACCGTGGCTGCACAGCTCGTGAGTGATCAGGAGACCTGAGGGCAGGGCTGGGAGTCTGGCACGGAAGGCCTGAAGGAGCTTCTCCTAAATTTCAAGGAGGGCAGCAGTACCACATGAGTAAGAAGATTGCTGTGTGTTAATGCAGGTATGAAGACATGTGCCCAGGAATGGCCTGGCAAGACACAGGGTAGAGGAGGGCCTACAAAAATCAGCCCTCCCCCCTCCAATGGTTAACAACAACCTCATCTTCCTCAAGGAACATGTTGGTGCTTCTGCACTAAATGGAAGCCCAAATAGTTCACCTGAATCCTCCTCCTTGGAATACAGAAGTCCTTATTTTCCCCTAAGTTGTTCAACATTTGAACAGCAACAATCTATATAATAATATAATTATAACAACTATTTTGTGCCATTGTATATACATGTTTGAGATATTGCTAACAGTGCAATGAGGTTTTTTTTTAACATTCCATCATTCTTATTGGATATAAATAAATGGCATTCTACATAGAAAGTAAGTCATATTTATAACAGTAGCAACTTGTTCAGTGCACACCACTTCCTGTCAGCGGTTACCAACTCAGTGCTGAGTCATTCATTCTCACAGAAACATGGATGGAAAATCAAGTTGTCCCAAATTAACAGAGGAGGAAACCAGATGAAAGAAAAATGAAACAGTTGTCTCAAAATCAAACACTGTTTTTTTTTTCTCCAACTTATACCATGGATGGGTTTTAAATACTTCTTAATTCTGCAAGGAAAAATACATTTTAAATAATGATGCTGGGTGCTGGTAGCTCAGGCTTAAAATCCTAGCAATTCAGGAGGCCAAGATTTTAGGTTTCTAGGGGCTGGGAAGGTGGCTCAGTGGTAGAGCGCTTGCCTTGCATGCATGAGGCCCTGGGTTCGATTCCTCAGCACCACATAAG
>NW_012267276.1:9634163-9644489 GCF_000151885.1 Dipodomys ordii | reverse complement strand
TGTGTGTGTGTGTGTGTACTGAGTCTTGGACTCAGCCTGAGTGCTACCCTTTAACATTTTTGATCAAGGATAGTGCTCTGCCATTTGAGCCACAACTCCACTTCTAGATTTTTGGTGGTTAAAGAGGAGAGTCTGGTGGACTTTCCTGCCTGGGCTGGTTTTGAACTTGATTCTCAGAGATTACCTGAGTAGTTAGGATTACAGGCGTGAGCCACCAGCTCCTTCGACTTTTTAAATTTAAAACTCTGCAACATTAATTACATTCATAATGTTATAGAATCACCACCAGGAACTGTTCTTAACTTGTTCATAATCCCAAAGAGAAGAATGAGCATGCTTTCCTATTTCCCCCTCCCCATGGCCCCCTGAAACCTGGAATCCGCTGCCTATTCAACATCATCCACTTAGACAGACCATATTTTTCCATTTGTCTGGGCTCATGTCTTCAAGACTTATCAATATTGTAGTAAACACCAGAACCTCATTTTTTTGTGTATTATTTGTTTGACTATTTATGCATTCATGACCTGGCGGGATGGGGGGGGAGGGGGACAAAGAGGTAAAAAGAAAATGTAAATTTACAGCTCCTGGAGCCATTTTGTACAAAATGCAAAAGCCAGCCAAGCACACAGCCACTAAATGTACAGAATCATCATAAATGAGCCACCAAAGAACATACGAGCTATGTTCTCAAAAAGTAAATTTGTCATTACCATGACAGTAAACTGCTATTGTAGCAAGCAGGGACAATTTTGCATATTGGTGCTCCATTTCTACTTCCGAACAAAATCAAATGATTTTTCTTGACTTAAAATGGCTTTTATTATCAAAGTGTACTCAGAATTTATCTTAGGGAAGAGTGCCAGAGTCTAGCTTCATGGCACAATTCTATGCAGCTGGTGGTCCTCTCGACATTGTTTCTTAAAAAAAAAAATAAAAAACAAAAAAAAACTTTCTCTAATTAAATAGATAATTCTTGAATAAAGTGGTCATGATTCCTACTTATCAATTTAGTTTTCAACACTGTCTGCCACCATCAATTATTGTACAATTAGCTGAAGGGGTAGAATGTTAGCCTTGAGCTCAGGGGCAGTGCCAGGCCCTGTTTTGTTCTGACCTTTACACATTTCTACACAATGTGCCTTGATTAGACTCGCCTCATCTATCACTCTCCCTAGAGTTGGTTTTTTTTTTAATAACTAAATAAAACAACAGTACTCTAAGTTTACATCAGTTGCACCACATATACATTTCTGAACTGTTATAGAAATGGGAAAATGATTATAACAAATGTACCGGGTGTGTTGCTCTCTCTCTCTTCTGGTTTTCTGGTGGTTCATTGGAGATAAGAGGTTCACAGACTTTCCTGAATGTGGAGCTGTGGCTCAAGTGGTAGAGCACTCGCCTTGAGTGATAAAGCTCAGGGACCGCTCTGAGGCCCTGAGTTCAAGCCCCAGGACTGGCACCAAAAAAAAAAAATTACAAACTTGGCATTCACCAACAAATCTATAATAAAGAGGAAGAAAACAAAACAAAAACAAATGGAAGCCTGCCTAAAGTCATAGCTCTCAGAAGTCTGCAACAGGAAGACCATAAGTTTGAGTCTGGCCTAGGTGAAACAGAGAGACCCTGTCCTAATTGTTGTCTCCTCCCCCTCCCCCTCCCCCTCCGCAACACGTCGGCTGGCGGGCGACCCCCCCCCCCCCCCCCCCCCCCCCGTCCTCGGCTCGCTCTCTCCTAAGTAGTTGTACAAAGGCTTTCAATTCAGCATGCCAGCTTATGAGTACAAAGCATCTGTAGTAACAGATGTTCTTTAATCATTAGTTGGTTATTAAACAAAAGTTTTATAATAAAGCAAACGTTTCTGGTTAAGCCCTCTGCTCTGACCTGTTCCCCAAATGGATATCTTTTCACTAAATTAAAGTTTGACTTCCTTTAACCTATTTTACAACTTTATGAGCTCTCAATTGGGGTTGGGGGAGGGCAGTAAAGTCCTGGGGCTTGAATTGTGGGCCTGGGTGCTGTCCTTGGCCTGGACTTTCCTGCCTGGGCTAGCTTCAAACCTAAGTCCTCAGATCTCAGTCTCCTAAGCAGCTAGGATTACAGGCAGGAACCACTAGTGCCTAGCTTGGGCTTCTTTTGGGCCAAAGTTAGGTCTCTAATACTTGAGCCACAGATCCACTCCCAACTTTTTGTGCCAGTTGATTGGAGACAAGAGTCTCACAGACTTTTCTGCCTGGGTGACTTTGAGCTTCCATCTTCAGACCTCAGCCTCCTGAGTAGCTAGAATTATAGATGTGAGCCACCCATGCCCAGCTGTAGCTCTCAATACTTAAAAATCAAACCAAATATTTTATGCTATGTACAGTATGTGCTCTTTCTTCTCCTTTTTTATTTTTCATGTCGACTCATACACAAAGCTCTAGTTAGTAGTCAGTAAAGAGAGAGAGAGAGAGAGAGAGTATCCAGAACCATGCTGAAGACTGGAAGTCCCACCTACCCCATTACCCATCCCACCAAGATGGCTGTGGGTAAAATCCACTGAAAGTCTTTAATGTGAGCTACGCTATTTGATGCATAGAGTTGAATTCTCCAGACAAGATAATCATTCTTGTAGTCTTTCTCTGTATGTCTTGAATTCCAATCTTCTTTATCATATTTGATTTGTTTCCTAATTCATTTTGGAAGACTTCAAAAAGGCCAAGGGCTTTAATTAATAGATAACAGACCCCTATAATGGAATTGTTATGTCTAAAGTCCTTTTGATAACATCTCTTGCATTTAGAAAGCATTTTTAACTGCTATTACTACTTGCAAAAAAAAAAAATAGAGCCCAGGGCACAACTCTAATACTAGCTACTCAGGAAGCTGAGATCTCAAGATCACATTTTAAAGCCAGACCAGGTAAGAATTATAATCCCTCTGTATGGTATTTTCACAATAAAAAAAGTAAAATAAAAAAAATTAAAAAAAGAAAGTCTGTGAGACTCTAATCTCCAATAAACTACCAGAAAGCCAGAAGTAGAGCTGTGGCTGAAGGGGCAGAGTGTTAACCTTGAGCAAAAGAAGCTCAGAGACAGTGCCCAGGTCCAGAGTTCAAGCCCCAGAATTAGAAAACACACAGAGACACACACACACAAACACACACACACACACACACACACACACACACACACACACACACTTCTACCAAGCTGAGACACATGGAAAACCCTGTATAATTAAAAACTGTATACCCTTAAGTTTTTTATTCTAACATTAAAAGCAATCCAAATCATGCTGCTGTCAGTGTTTATATCCTACAAGGACTTTTAACCTTGGCTACAAATTATAATTTTGTTCTCTAATGTGAAGAACTTTTGAAAATATTATGCCTTAAAAACACAACCTCATCCTCAGTTGGTGTAAAGGAAAAGTCATAGTCAGGTACTTGATGGCTCATGTCTGTAATCCAAGCTACTCAGGAGGCTGAGGTCTGAGAATCGCAGTTTAAAGCTAGCCTGGACATACAAATCCAACAGTCTCTTATCTCAAATTCACCAGCAAAAAGCCAAAGTGGAACTGTGGCTCAAGTGGTAGAGTGCCAGCCTTGAATTAAAACACCAAAGAAGAGCAAAAAGGTCATGAGTTCAAGCCTCAGTACCAGCACAAAGGGGAGGGGAAGGGGAAGTCATGAGCATATGCTGCTGATATTGCTTTGAGAGCAGGTAGAAAATTCTAGAATGCCCAGGGAAGGTGAAGCATGGAGAATCTGGTGGGGAATGGTAAGGCCATAGATACAGGAAGCTATAGGGCAGCTTAACCTCTGCTGGGCAAAATCCAGATGTTGCAAATCAAGTATGTCTCTAGGAGCTACAGCAGTGTTTGTAGGACATTTTCTTTCATCTGTTATTGATGGTACAAAAGGAACTCAGTGTCTTTCTCAAGAGTATGCTAGAAAAGGAATGTTTGATTTTGTTTGATTGGATGTTTGTTTTGCAGACTTAATCTGTAGCTGCAAATGCATTGGAAATGTTCCCACTACAACTGATTTGAAACCAACAAGCAACTGTCTCTGCGACAGGAGCTGGGTAGAGCTGGCCACGGCTCTGGGTCACAGCAAGCTGAGGAGCCGTGTAGAATCATCTGGAATCATCTGGACGCAGGAGCAGGTAATTTCAAAGAGTCCACAGGGCTGAGGATCACTACCTGCACACCTGTGTGCAGACCTTGTTAAAATGCAGACAGGGGCTCAGAAGAAACTGCTGGTCCCTAGCCCAGTGGACAAGAAGAAAACAGCTGGCCACTGTCAGCCACAGCCAGCCAAAGCCAGCCTCTGTCATACAGAGAGAGACTTCCTTTAGAGAAGTCACCAAGTAGAAACAGGTGAATTCTTTACCACTATGGTGCTAGAGTGTTTCACCCAGCTGCAGTTCACTTCGTAAATTTAAACTAGATGACAACATGATAAAAGTCTGTATTCCCCATTTCTCTGGTGCTGAGAAACAGAAATAACAGTTGAAGGAAGGAAGTGTGGCCATGCTGGGCAGGTACCCTGCGTGGGCACACTGGCCAAGATTCCTTCTCCAGTGCCTCCTGGATGTCCTCGCAGCCCTGTCTTCCCTCTCTTACCTGAGAAGGAAAGTTTAAAGGGATGTAATGTGTGTGTGGGGGGGGGTAATATTGCGTGTGTGGGTATGTCCACACATGTGTGCCAGTACTGGGGCTTGAACTCAAGACCTCAAGACTTCCTTGCCCCTTTTTACTCAAGGCTGGTACGCTACCACTTGAACCACACCTCTGCTTTTGGCTTTTTGCTGGTGAAGTAGAGATAAGAGTATCCCCAACTTGTCTGCCTGCTGTTTTCAAATCACGATCCTCAGATCTCAGTTGTGAACCACTGACACCCAGCTATTTTTGGTTTTAGGAGTTTATGGAACATATTTTTGGTCTCATTTCCCACACAGCAACACATCTTGAAATGTATTGCATGGTGTTATGAAAATATACCATGATGGGGCTGGGAAGGTGGCTCAGTGGTAGAGCGCTTGTCTTGCATGCATGAGACCCTGAGTTCGATTCCTCAGCACCACATAATCAGAAAAAAAAAAGCCAGAAGTGGTGCTGTGGCTCAAGTGGTAGAGCGCTAGCCTTGAGCTGAAGAGCTGAGGGACAGTGCCCAGGCCCAGAGTTCAGGCCCCACGACCGGACCCCCCCCCAAAAAAAAAAGAAAGAAAAGATACCATGATTCGAGGCTTACACAGTTATTAAAATAATCATGATTCTCTCCTCCAAACTCTGTAAATTCTTTTTTAAGATTCAGCTCAAACAAGAACTCCTTAGAAGGCCTTCCTGACAGGTCTGAATGGTTTTCTCCTATTCCTGGAGGGCTTGCAAGAGTTTGAATGAGATTTATCTGTTTGTTGTATTCCAAAGTTAAGATGCTTTGCCGTCTAGGACAGCCTCAGGAACTCTAGTCAAATAAGAAATTATAGATGAATATTCAGGTCTTAGATGACATTCTCATTAACTTTTTATAGTTCAATGGAGTTTTATCATTATTACCTTATGAAATGCAAGGTAATTCTCTTTCCAGATCCATCTCTACCTCTTATTTAGACCCTAGAGGTGCTATCTTCTCCAAAGAACTTCAGGAGACAGCCTAGACAGCTCAGACCTGCTATCTTCCTTCCTCAGTCTCCAGAGTGCTAGGATTATTGCTACACATACAAGAGGAGCTTCAAAGTTTGGTGCTTCAAAGGTGCCAATCACTCACACCTGTAATCCTAGCTGCTCAAAAGGCTGAGATCCAAAGACCATGGTTCAAAGCCAGGCCAGGCAGGAAACGTCTATAAGACTCTTATTGCCAGTGAACGCCCAAAAGTAGAGCTCTGGTTCAAGTGATTGAGCTTGAGCCTTGGGCAAACAAAAACAGAAAAGAAAAGAAAAGGAAAACCTCAGGGACAGCACCCAGGCCCAGGGCTCAAGCCCCACAACAACAACTACTACCACAACAACAAAAGGCTGTTTTTACTGAGCAATACTGGCTCCTTACTCATGGGCACAAATTAACTAGAAACAAGTTAAAAATAAGTTCTCAGTCCCACTTTCCATCTGCATCCTTAGGTGTGAGCTGGTGTGTCCAGCAGTCACTAGAGATCTCCTTGGATCCCAGGAGGGACAGGATCTCTCACCGATATCTTGTGACAGGTGACATAGGCCAGGCTCATTGACTCCGATCTTGTGGCAAACGTAAAGCAGCCCTGAGCTAAGGATTGACACCTTCCAGGCAGTAATTGCTGGTGTGTTCCCACTCCCCTCCAGAGACAAAGATCCAACTCCAACCAGGCCACACCAGCAACTGGAGGTGAGGAGTTATTATGTGCACCCTGCCTATAGAACCCTCCTGCTCATGTCTGTACCCCAGCAAGGATGAAAGATACACTGAAGTGTTGTCTTTCTGTGGCTGTCACCTCAGCCTTCTCCCTTCTCTGCCCTTTGTTCTTTATGTGTCCTATAGGGGTGGATGACTGGACCTGATGTGAGAAACTTCTAGAATTTGTGCCTAGGATATAATAAATCTCCAGTCATCATGCCTGAGCCCAAGAACTTGACTTTGGTGTCGTTTACTTGACATACAGAATATTTATTCTGTTAAAAAAAAAGTGGTCTAATTAAGCCATCCTTTCATAGAGTTAATATACTACAGACTTGGCTTCTAGAATGTTGTTTATTCCATAAAACAATTAAGCACTCCTTTTGTAGAGTTAATACTTTCCAGTCATGATCAATTTCCCTCAAAGTGCTTTTTCTAACACACTGTATTCTCACACTAACCCTGTAAATATGCATTCCCAGTACATTCCCTTTTTTGATGTTGGGCAGCAAAACTGAAATGTCCTTCCTGAAGTCAGAGGCAAGGAAAACAGGAGATAAGCCTGGGTAGTGCCCCCCTCCCCCCTCCCCCTCCCCCCACCCACCCCCTGCATGCCCCTCATTAGGAAAGACCTGTAAGCGATGCTTTAAAACTCTGCTGATCAGCAGGTAGATTAAGATCACAATTCAAAGCCAGCTGAAGCAGGAAAGTCAATTAGACTCTTAAGTCCAATTAACCACCATCAAAAAAAGAAGCCGGAAATGGAGCTGTGGTTCAAGTGGTAGAGTACAAGTCTTGAGCAGATAAAGCTCAGTGACCACACCTAAGCCATACACACACACACACACACACACACACACACACACACTCACATACTTGTTCTTTTCTGAGAAACACTATTCACTTGGACCTAGAAAATAGCAGAAGGCAGAAGAAAAGCCTGGCCTTTGCTGCCTGCATAGACCCTGGGCCGTTCTCTCTGCAGTCTCTTTACAATCAGCGTGGCATCCCAGAAGCCATCAGGAACACCAGATCGATCGCTAATATCTTGGTGAAGTGGGCTGACGCTGCCCTGAGGAAAACCAGGCAGGCAGTGGCTTGCCTGTCCCTCACAGACAAAGACAGCCACAACAGCTTCTCCGGACCCCTCCCAAAATAAGGCCTAAAATAATGATCAGTCAGGTCATACGCTGATGAGGACTTTTTGATCATTATGTGAATCCCTCTCCCTTTTGCCAGTCCTTTGTGGGCTTGAAGCTCAATTCCTATCTGCACCCTGAAACTGACTTTGGCGGGGCTGAAGGGCTGTGTGTGGGTGCCCATCTCTGCCATGGGAGAACTCTTTCTCTGCTCTGCACCATGGTTCTTTATGTGGTGCCTAGAGGTGAGTGGCTCAACTTGCCATATGGAACTCTAGGGTCTATAACTCTGGTCTCCACCCCTCTTGAGGGACTTCCTTGGGTACCAGGTGATGCTAAATTCTCAAATCCCTCATGCTTTGCTGGAAAAAAAAGAAAGAAAGAAAGAAAAGCCACTGAAAAGCTAGACATGTGGAATTGACAAGTGCTGACATCTTGAATCCTATAAAAGATTCTTATAAAAAAAAATCCCACCTGAAGCCAGGTCTCAGTGGCTCACATCTGTCATCTTAGCTACTCAGGAGGCTGAGATCTGAGGATCATGGTTCAAAGACAGCCCAGGCAGGAAAGTCCATGAGACTCTTATCTCCAATAAACTACCAGAGAACCACAAGTGGCTCTGTGGCTCAAGTGGTAGAGCGCTGGTCTTGAGCTGAAGAGCTGAGGGACAGCGCTCAGGCCCAGAGTTCAAGCCCCACGACTGACTAAATAAATAAATAAAAATCCCACCTGGTTCACATTCCCTTTCACAGAGAGAGTAATCATTACTCAATGAGGCAAACACACTACATATGTTTGTGTAAAAACACTTAGCAATGATAGCTCTTCTCTTTCTTTCTCTCACACACACACACTCACACACTCACACACACACATACACATACACAATCTTGGTGAGCCAAGATTTCCCTACCATTCTCTCTTCTGAGAACTGTAAAATAATAATCAAAATTCGATATAGTGATTTCCTTAGAAAATAAAAGCAAGTTTCTCATCTGGAAATCACTCCCCAACTTGACCCATATCATGAGCCCCTTGCAGGTCAGGGTTGAGCACTTGACGCTGAATGAGAAGAAATATATAACAGGAAGAATGAGGGAAGGGGTGACACCGACCAAGAACCATGGTACTCAGAACCTGACTTAGGGAATTGTAACCTCTTTCTACAGCTACTTAATAAAAACAACTTTTTTTTGGAATAACTATGTAATAGATGGGGTGGGAATCTTGATCCATCCCACAGTCAGCCAAGCTCAAAGAAACAGCATGGCAAAGATGTCCATTGAAGTTCTCCTATTGGTGATGATAAGAGAATAAAAGCACCACTGGTGAGTCTGGGAGGAATTGGACAGGGTGGGAGAGGCAGGGGACCTTAAAGGCTCTCCCGCCATTCATTCGCAAGCCCTTCCTGCCAACAGTCCATTCACAGCCATTTTCTAAGAATTTTTCTGTAGCTTCAATTACGCATGAAAATGGGTTACAGTTATTTTTCCTCTCCAGGGTGCCCCATCTAGCTAATGGGAGCCTCCATCTTTGCCTCTTGAAAGTCTAGTGGCTTTTTCCCCCAATCTCCACTCACTTATCAAACTTGAGTGACTCCAAATGGTTTCTTTCCTGCTCTCTTTCTAAGAAGAGAATTTCCTCTCTCCTTTGTAGGAGTCAGGAGGGGTGTGTATTCTGTGATCTTTTCCTTGCATGAGTCCATTAACACAACTTCTAAAAGAGGAGGACTAGTCTGAGATACATTTTTAGTACAATTATACATTTGTATTCAAAAGTGTGTGTTTTTTTTTAATCCATGTACTACCCTGAATATACAAGGACTATTCTGGAAGATGTTAAAGCAACTGGATAGCAAGCTAGGAAGTTAGGGAAGATGAGAAAACAGACTTTAATTTCTGGGCGTTTAACTCTTCAGGTGTTATCTTTCAAAATGAAAAGGGTGGGGGCGGGCACAGTCCTAAAATTCAACGAATAGCCAACAAAATTAAGACAAAGGAGGGAAGGGACCGGTGGGAGGGATGGAGGAGAACAGGAGAAAAGAGGGATGTAGATCGAGACCCCTCCTGTTCATATACTGCTTTGTTGAATGGCAACGACTTAAAGAGCAAAAGAAAAGGAAAGGAAAGACGATGTGAAAGACCTGGGACTTTGGGGAAAAGAGTTTAATTAAGAGGGGAGGGGCGCAAATGCCCGGGTAACTTCCTAAACCTTACCTCCTCCCCAAGCCAGCCGAAGGTGGCTCCAGCTCAATCTTGAGGCTAGACAAGTTATCCCCAAGTGAGCACGGATGTGAGAGTTCCCAACGACCGTAGAGGGAGAGAGAGAGAGACAGAGACAGACAGAGGAAGGTGAGGAGGTTGGAGTCCCTGTGTGCTGTGTGCGCTTGGGCGCAGCAGGAGCCGCCGGCAGGGAGCGGCAGGGACTACAGGCGGAGGCGCGAGGCGCGGACTCACCGCCCAGCCAGGTGTCCCAGAGGTTCTGGAGCGTGGTGATGGGGATGCAGAAGAAGGCGATGAGCAGGTCGCTGAGCGCCAGCGAGCAGATGAAGATGTTGGTGACGGTGCGCATGGCCTTGCTGCGGGTCACCACGTAGACCACCAGCGCGTTGCCGAAGAGCGCCAGGGCGAAGATGAGCGCGCCGGCCAGCGCCAGGGCCAGCTTGGCGCGCGCGGGCAGCTCCGGGGTGTAGACGAGCGGCTGCAGCGCGTAGCGCGCGATGAACTGCGCGCGGGTCAGGTTGTGCTCGCGCAGCAGCCGGGACAGCTGCTCGGGAGTGACATTCAGCGCCGGCATCTCCGGGGAACCAGACCAGAAAGTTCTTCCCCGGCT
>NW_012267276.1:9566541-9634003 GCF_000151885.1 Dipodomys ordii | reverse complement strand
CACGCTCAGCAGTGCACCTCTGCGCACCTTGCGGGCCCAGCCTTTCGCCAACCCCGGGGGACATGGGGGACTCTAACCGGACTTCTCCTCCAGGACAATTATGTAGGCATGACAAAATAAGGTTTAGACGGACATGATGATGGTGATGGTAGTGGTGCTGATGATGGTGATGGTGATGAGGATGGATGGTGTTGATGATGATGATGGTGATGAGGATGGATGGTGCTGATGATGGCGATGTGTTTGTACCGTGCTGGGGATTGGACACAGGGCCTCCCCTCCCTTAGCTTTGATTTCCTTGGCTTTATTTTCTGTATTTCAAAAGTAATGACAGATGACAGAAAGAGGTAACACCACCACAGAGACGCTCCTCCTGCCTTCCCCTCAATTTGGTGCACTGATTACACATCATGATACCACAAGCCAGGACTTTCACACACTGTGTGCACCTGTGTGTGCGTGCGTGTGTGTGCACACTTGCTCGTGTGCGCTGGCAGTTTTTCTCCAGGAGTAGATTGTGGTCCTCACCATCACAACCGAGACTCACAACTGGTCAGAGACACCCTGGAGCATGCAGTGTGCCAGTGCCCAGCGCCCCTGCGTGAGGGTCCAGCCTGGTCTCCATCACTCTTCTTCTGACAGGAGATCTCACCGTGTGTGAAGTTTTCAAGCTCCCCTCTACCCACCCCCAATCAGCACATTGCCCTTTAAATCTACCCAAGTCATTGATGCCATGCCATGATTGATGTAGCCGTCCATCAGTCAAGGCAAATTCTGGTTGCTTGTGGGTTTGGGGCCCGGACCCCATAAAGCTGTTAGGAAAAATCATGTATTAGGTTTTGTGTGGACATAGTTTTCAAGTGCCAAGATGTTTTGATTTGATGGGTCCCTACGTATTTAATTTTTAAAGAGACTGCCAGACTGCTTTCTGGAGGGATGGTGCCATTTTATACTTCTATTTATGATGCACGAGAGATTTTATTTTTCCACAACCTTGCATTTGGTATGCCCCTTCTGTGTGTGTGTGTTGGGGGGGGGGGATTCTAGCTATTCTAATTGTATTCTAATTGCTGTGTGGTGATGTTACTGGAATCTCAATTTGTCTTTCATTAATGTCTAATGATACTGAATATTCCATGTGCTTATTGGCTGTCCTTTTTCTCTTTGGTAAAATGTTTTCCTTACACTTTGTCCATTTTCTAATTGAATTCTTTGATTGATTTGCTGTTTCACTGAGGGTTCTTTTGATAAGCTACATACAAATCTGTGTGTGACAACTCTTTTTCAAATGCTATCTAGCTACTCAGGAGGCTGAGATCCAAGGATCAAGGGCCATAGTCAGGCCAGGCAGACAAGCCAGGAGATTCTTATCTTCAACTAATCAGCAAAAAGCCAGAAGTGGAAACGTGGCTCAAGTGACAGAGCACCAAAGGTGATTTTAAAAGTCAAGTACAAATGCCAAGTCCTGAACTGAGTCCCCAGGACTGGCACATAGAAACAAAAAGCTTTGTGAATCCTTTTCTAAAAGCCTGATAGGTTTATACTTTACACTTAGGGCTCTCTGGGTTTCTTCTATTGACCTAGATAATTATTGGTCTCCCCCCCTCCCCCTGTCTGGAATATCAGAGCTATCCACAGCAATAACTCTTTTTTTTGAGGGGGGGGTCCAGTCGTGGGGCCTGAACTCTGGGCCTGGGCGCTGTCCCTCAGCTCTTCTGCTCAAGGCTAGTGCTCTACACTTGAGCCACAATGCCACTTCCGGCTTTTTTCTTTTTGCTTATGTGGTGCTGAGGAATTGAACCCAAGGCCTCAGGCATGCAAGGCAAGTGCTCTACCACTGAGCCACTTTCCCAGCCCGACACAGCAATAACTCTTAAAATCAAGAAGAGTGAATTCTAACATTTGTTGTTTGTTTTTTTCGGTTTGAATTCAAACCTTTAGCTTGCTAGGTAGGCACTCTACAACTTGAGTCATTCTAGCAGCTTCTTTTATGCATGAGTGATTTTTGAGATAGGATCTTCCTTTAAGCTCAAGAAAGCCTGGACTGTAATCTTCCTATTTGTGTTTTCCTCCTTTGTTGGGATGACAGGTCTGCCCCACTGCCGCAGCCAGTGTGCTTCTTCTACAGCTTGGGAAGACAGGCTCCTACCACTGTGCCCAGCCAGTCACTGAAATGGACTCTCAAGAACTATTTAGTCGGGGCTGGGAAGGTGGCTCAATGGTAGAGCGCTTGCCTTGCATGCCTGAGGCCCTGGGTTTGATTCCGCAACACCACATAAGCAAAAAGAAAAAAGCCAGAAGTGGTGCTGTGGCTCAAGTGGTAGAGCGCTAGCCTTGAGCTGAAGAGCTGAGGGACAGCGCCCAGGCCCAGAGTTCAGGCCCCACGACCGGACCCAAAAAAAAAAAAAAAGAACTATTTAGTCTTTGTGAAGGGGCAGACCAGGGCTGGCTTTGAACTTCAGTCATCTGATCTCTGCCTCGCAGGTGGCAGGGATTACAGACGTGAGCCAGGGCACCCAGCTCCTCTACTACTTCATTTTTATTCTTCTGTCTGTACCTCCATGTATATATTTTACAATAAGCTTATCTGCATCTATGAAAACCTTTGCTATTCTGAGTCTTCCAGGCCATGAGCAGAATAGTTTCTGCGAGAGCTCTGGCATCTTTCAAGCATATTTTGCAGTTTTCAGCATGTAAAGCCTGGTGTGGGGTTTGCATCGAAGTGGTTTTTTTGTTTTGTTTTGTTTTGAGAGCATTTTGTTTTGAGAGCAAACTTCTATTGTGTGGTTACATAGGTTTATCACTAATGTTAGAAATACACTTTATTTTATATGCTGGTCTTGAGTCCTATAATGTTGACAAACTCAATTTGAGGAGTTTTTTTTGTTGTTGCTTCCTTGAGACTTCTCTTTTGAAAAGAGAGAACGTTTAATTGCTTCTTTTTTGCTGTGTATCAATTTTGTTTCCTTTTGTTCTGTATGCTGGTATTGGAGCTTGAACTCCAGGTCCAGGTTTTGCCTTTAGCTTTTTTCACTCAAAGCTGGCATTCTACCATTTTAACCACATCTCCACTTCTGGATTTTTGCTGGTTAATTAAAGATAAGAATGTCACGGATATTTCTGCCCAGGCTGGCTTTGAACTACAATCCTCAGTTCTCACCTCCTGAGTCCTAGGATTACAGGCATGAACCACAGAGTAGGCTGCACTGTCTTTCCTTTCCTCTCTTTTTGTCTTATCACATGGGTTGAGACTCTGCTAAGATCTTAAATGGCAAGGATCAGAGTGGTCCTTGTGTGTTGCTCCTAACCTGGCATCACGGTCAGTCTTCTTTCATTATTCAATGTGAAGTAGATTACAGAATTTCTTTACTCTTAACCCACTGAAATTCCTCTATCAGTAGATACAATTGATTATACTAGTTAACTTTTGAATATTGAGTCAGTCTTAAATATCTGAGATTGACTCAAGTCTTCTTTTGCTAAATTCTATTAGCTATGATTTTTTTTAAAAAAAAACATGTTTAGTTTTTATTATCTTTCAATAGTTGTACAAAGGGGTTTCAACTGAACATGTCAGTTGATGAGCACAAAGCATTGAGGTCAATGTCTGACTTTATCTTCGTAAGAGATAGGGCTCTGTGTTTTGTCATTTCTTTCCTGCTTATTTTTTTTTCTGATTTTTATACCAGGTGATAATAGTTCAATGAAATGAACTGTGACAAGTTTTCCTCTTCTACATTTTATTGCTCATCACTGTATATAATTAATTGGTGTTAGTTCTTCTTTAAAAAAATGAATAGAATTTTTTAATAAATCTAGAAATAAGTATTTCTTTTTCAGTAAATTTTAAATTAAGGATTCTATTTTATTAATGTATAACATATCATATAAAGTATAATGTAAGTATAAAATTATATTCTTATATTATAATTTATAATATATACATAATATTATGTACAGCATATATTACTTTTTATATTTAATATGACTATATTTTATTTGTACATAAATTAACATTATATTTATATATTTTATAATTATAATATAATACTATAACTAGGTATAGTGCTCCACACATGTAAATTCTAGCACGTGGGAGGCTGAGGCAGAAAGCTCACATATCTGGAGCCAGCCTGGTCTACATAGTGAGCCCTTGCCTCAAAAATGTACTATGTAGATATTCAAATGATCCATTTGGTATTGTCTCCTTTAGTTTGTTCAGTTTGTATCCTTGGCTTCTCTTCTCCTCCAGTGTCTGTAGATTCTCAGTGGTCTTCATTGTGGAGCTGGTGCAATCTGCCATGGTTATCACCTCTACCTTCCCCTAAATGGGGAAGCTCAGGGTTTTTGTTGTTCATTATTTGTTTGTTTGTTTTTACCACTGTCTAGACTCATAAATTAAAGTCAATGTCTACCTTAAAATTCTAAGATCTCTTGATATTTTGGTGTTCATATCTACCATTTGGTCTATTTGTTGGGAGAAGAAATTTTTAGTTGATGCTGATTGGTGATCTAATGAGTCCCTTTGTCTTTGAAAACCAGAAAATGTAAGTATGATGTCAGCACTAATTTAGTTCTCATCTCACTGACCCAATGGGGGTACCACTGCTTTCTCGCTGGGTGAAGGTACCTCTAGCAATGTAAGAATTTGGAAATTTTCTTTTGACACGCATGTGCCTCTCTTTCTTTCCTTCTTTTGAACTAAGGGCATCGTGCCCACTAAGCTGGTATTCTTGCACTTGAATCATGCTCCAACACTGTTTTTGTCACGGTGGTTGGTTTTGCTTTGTTTGTGCTAGTCACTGTTTTGATCTACCACTTGAGCCATGCCCCTGCATGATTTTTGTTTTGTCTTGTTTTATTTGGGCTAGCTACAATTGTGATAAGGTCTTACTTTCTAAAGGACGTATGCCTGAGCCCACATCCACCCACCATAGACTTATGCCTGAGCCCACATCCACCCACCATAGACTCCACGCCCTTTCTGGGCTCCCACGCTTTCCCAGGTCCCCCCCCCCCCCCCCCCCCGGTGTGTCTCAGTCTTTTCTGCCCACACTGTCCAAGGACTGCAGTACTCTGAATCTCAGCCTGCCGTGCAGCACAAAATGACAGGTGTGTGCCACTGGGCCCACGCCGGGATGAGAAGAGCCTTCAGAACTTTTCTTCCTGGGCCAGCCTCACGTCGGGAGCCTCCTGTCCCCTCTCTCAAGCAAGCTTTACAGATGTAAGAAACTGGTGCCTGGGTTTCATCTGTCTATTTTTCTACAGAACATTTTGCATTTCAAAGTGAGTTGTTGAGATAGTGGGGAAAAAATTCTACATGAAATATGCTATCACATTCACCCACTACCACTCCAGCCACTGCCTTCCTTTCCAGACTTCAACGTAATAAATAATGCAAGTGCTGTTATGCATGGTGATTGACTGCCAGGAACTTCAGTTCGTATACTCAAGTCCTAACTCCCATGTGACCATATTTAGAGAAAGGCGGTAACTGACTTCCATAATTATAATTAAAGTTATATAATTATAATTAGAGTGAGTATATAAGGGTAAGGACATAATTCAATAAAATTAGTGGCCTCATGCTAGGTGCTGGTAGCACATGACTGTAATCCCAACTTCTCAGGAGCTGACATCTGATGATCACAGTTTGAAGCCAGCAAAAAAAAAAAAAAAAAATCAGAAGTGAATCTGTGGCTCAAGTGGTATAGTGTTAGTCTTGAGCAACAAAGCTCAGGGACAGCACCCAGGCCTTGAGTTCAAGCTCCAAGAATGGCAGCAAAGAGTAAAATAAAAGAAAGAAATTAGTGGCCTTGTAAGAAGAAAATCTCTCTCTCTCGTTTTCTCCCTCATCTCTTTCTCTCTCTCCCTTTCCCTTTTTCTCCTTCTCCCTCTTTTCCTCCTTCCCCCTCTCCATCAAAGAAAAGCCTTTTTGAACATAGTCAAATACTAACCCTCCCCAGAAACCAAATCACTGGAACCTTGACTTCTACCCTCAGGTCTATGAAGAAAGTCAGTGTTTATTGCTTCAGCCAGCCCAGCAATGCATTTTGTTATGGCAGCAAAGCAGACTTATACAAAGACATTTTTATAGTTTTTCTCCAATCTTTCCTTATCCGCTATGACCTAGAGCCTTCCAATACTTAATTAGCTTTTAGCATGTTGTTTAAAAAACTGAGAACTATAAACAAAGAATCTAATTATTCAGAAATGCCCCTGGTCCTGGCACCTGTGGCTCATGCCTGTAACCCTAGCTACTCTGGAGGCTGAGATCTGAGAATCAAAGTTCTAAGCCTGGGCAGGAAAGTCCATGATAATCTTACCTTCAATAAACCACTCAGAAAACCAGAAGTGGTGCTGTGGCTCAAGTGGTAGAGCACTAGCCTTGAGCTGAAGACCTGAGGGACGGTGTGCAGGCCCAGAGTTCAAGTCCCATGACATACAGAGAGAGAGAGAGAGAGAGAGAGAGAGAGAGAGAGATGCACCTGCTGACTGTCTCTGAGAGTCAGAAATGCAGGGTTGATCTACATCTACCTCTGATATCTACCCCCATGTTTCTATGAAACAAATTCCTCACCTGGAAGTATTGTAACAGATTTTTTTTTGCCAGTCCTGGGGCTTGAACTCAGGGCCTGGGCACTGTCCCTGAGCTTCTTTTGCTCAAGGCTAGCACTCCACCACCTGAGTCTCAGCACCACTTCCGGCTTTTTCTGTGTATGTGGTACTGAGGAATTGAACCCAGGGCTTCATGCATGCTAGGCAAGCACTTTACCACTAAGCCACATTCCCAGCCCTTTAACAGAATTTTTTAAAAAACAATTATTGTTACTATAAAGGTGATGTACAGAGGGGTTACAGTTCAATAAGTCAGGTCATGAGTACTTTTTTGTTTGAACCATGCCACGCTTCCCTCAAGCTCTCTCAGTGTTTCCCTCCCATCCCCACCCACAAGTTGTACAGTTCATTTTCCACATAGCATCCAGTGAGGAGCAACAGAATTTTTACAAACACACAAGAGTGCCACACTCTTAAAGAATTCTCTTACACTCCCAAACAGCAACCGTAAGTGAGAATAACATCGAACAAGTCCCTGTGGGCTCAGTCCAGCCCTGCACCCTGACTAGAGCAATGGTTCTCACCCATGAAACGAGTTCCCTGACTAGAGGCTAAAGGTTTGGATCAGAGAGGATGAATGCAGGGGATGGAAGCCATGTCCTCCTTCTCCTTGGTCCATGGTACTGAGATCAAGGAAAACCAATAGCCAAGTGTTCGTGCTTGGTGATGAAGAGAAGACATCTCAGGACCTTGCTGCAGGCCTGGTCAGTGTGAGGTCACCATCACAGCCCCTGGTTCCATGGGAGCACAGGCCAGTGTGTACGGTGGCAATGTTGATTTGGATTCCTGGATCTACTTCGCACTTCAAAACAAGTAGAGAAGAATTGGGGAATCAGAGAGGCCAGAAGTAGTGCTCTTAGTGGTTCCATAACTATCTGGCAGACCCCATAGAGTTAGAACAGAAGAACTGATCATTAAAATAATATACATGGTTAGGGCTAGGCATAAGTTTGCACACCTGAGACTTTTGTTACTCAGGAGACAGACAGGAGGATTGTGGGTAGAGGCAAGGTCAGGCAAAAGCTATCCAGGCCAAATCTCAAAAACAAACTAAGTGAGGCCCTGAGTTCAATATCACAAAACAAATGAAAAAGGGAAAATTAATGAAATAAAGCATAGTCATATAAGAAAAGAGGTTTACTTTTCAAGTTCAAACTCTCTTCGGTCTTCTTTCTATTGTACCAGCAGCATATGTCATGTTCATTCATTTACATGCTATCTATACTACTTTGTCATACAATAATGGCAGAGTTGCCCATTGGTGAAAGGGACAATGACATGGCCCTCAGAGCAGGAAATAGCCAACCTCTCATCCTTTGCAGAAAAAGTTTGCCATGGGGCTGGGAGGGTGGCTCAGTGGTAGAGTGCTTGCCTCGCATGCATTAGACCCTTCTTTCTTATTTGCATACACTACCCTTGAGTAGTCCAGCCAGCTTTTTGTTTGCAAGGATTACCTCTGATTGGTATAGGGAAATTCCTCCGGTTCTATGTCTGCCTTCCAGTGATTGGTGCAGGCTTGTTCTTTCATTGACATGAACTGATCCTAATCCTCAGCATAAGCAGAAAAAGCTGGAAGTGCGCTGTGGCTTTAGTGGTAGAGTGCTCGCCTTGAGCTGAAGAGCTGAGGGATAGCACCCAGGCTCAGAGTTCAGGCCCCACAACAGACAAAAAAAAAAGTTTTCCAGGATCTGGTTAGTGTGGCAGAATGAAATCCAATACCCCCCAAACCAAAGCTAGTTTTAAGTATCACAACCACACAGAGAAAAGATATAAAATTCAAACCAACAGAGATTTGCAGAGACCTCACTGAGAAAGCCGAGTGTAAAGAAGTCTACTCACTTCCCACTGAGGGAATGGACCTCCACAAGGGTGCTGAGACAGAGGTAGATAGCTGTGCCAGAAGAGGAGGGCCGGAGGGAGAGGCTGGCCTCTGAGGTTGGCTAGCAGAACTCTTCAGTGGAAAGCAAGAGCAGCAGTGTTACTTTCCCAAAAAACGAGCAAGCTGATAAGGTAGAGGAGAACCACTAGGGAGATCTCTATTTCAGATAAGAACAGGAGATAAAGTATTTGAAGAAATGCAGAAGGAGAGGCTGGTGGTAATTTAATGAAAATGTCCTGGAATGTGTCTTGCCAAATAGAGATGTAATGAAATTGGAAAAGGTCACCCAGTTGTCAGGAACAGCACCTGGCTCACGGGATATTGGCTGGAGGAATAAGTAATCTGAATAAAGTAGCACAAGGTGGATGTTTCCCTTTACCTGGCTGAGGCTTAAATTTAGCCTGGGCAGAATCTGGGAGTGTGTCCTTCTGCTCTGAATGCTGACCAGGGAGGAAGGAGCAGCACACAGTGAGAGGGAAAAGTTGGAGAAGCATAAGGCAATCAACCCCATGTGTGGAGAGGGTATGTCTTACTTGCTACACGAGACTGATTTGAAGCTTCATGAAACCAGCCTAATGATGTGACCAATTGGCTGGACTTTTGAAAATGGCAGATGGGACAAGAGGAATAAGAGCCTCTAACATTTAAATTTCTGACAGCACAGTAGTTAAATATCCCAATAAGACCATGTCAGCCACGATTATGAAATGCATGGGTTCATTTAGTTCTTGTCCACACACACACACACACACACACACACACACACACACACACACAGAGTAATGCCTGTAGTGACTTCAAGATGGTCCAGAATAATATGGTTTTTTTGAAAAGCACTTTCATGAAGTGAGAAGATCATGCAATTGAGAAGTTTTTAGTATTTTTTTATATATGTATTATCTACCATAAGAGATGATTGGAGGTAACTTGTGCTTAAAAATAATTGTGTATACAAAAACGAACAAAAATTAATAAATGAATTTATCAGTTTCATGATATAAAATCAATGAAAAAAATTGAATATCTATATGATATCGATGATTGATCAGGACAGGAAAACCATTTGCCATAGCATCAAAATCTATAAAATTCTTAGGAATCCATTCTACCAGAGAGGTAAAATACTTGTACATTGTAAACTACAGAACATGGTTATGTTTATGTATTGGAAACTTTAATATTGTTAAGATGTCAGTATGCTCCAAAGTGATCGATTGATTTTGTGTATGTGTATGTATGTCAGTCATGGGGCTTCAACTCTGGGTCTGAGCACTGTCCTTGAGCTCTTCAGCTCAAGGGGAGCACTCTACTACTTCAGCCACAGAGCCACTGCTGGTTTTCTGGAGAATAATTGGAAATATGAGTCTCATGGGGACTTTTCTGCCTGGGCTGTCTTTGAACCACGATCCTCAGATCTCAGCCTCCTGAGTAGCTAGGATTACAAGTGTGAGGCACCAGTGCCTGATTTAATGCAATCGCTATCAAAAGCCCTGCACCATCTTTGCAGAATTACAAAAATAAAAATAAAAATAAAATCATCTTCAAATTCACATGGAATCTCCAGGAATCTTGAAGCCAAAACAATTTTGACAAGAAAGAGACAAGTTAGAGGTGTTATTCTTCCTGATTTTTAAAACTTATTAGAAAAAAATAATAAATATCAATTCAACGTAACATCATTCCATTATACACAAACAGAAACCAATGGAACAGAACGCTCAGAAACAACACTTCACGCCAATTGTCAAATTATTATTATTATTATTAACTGTTGGGGGGCCTGGTTGCTGTCCTTGAGCTCCTTTTGCTTAAGACTAGCACCCTACCACTTTGAGCCATAGCATCACTTCAGTTTTCTAGAGGTTAATTAGAGATAAGAGTCTCACGGGGACTTTCCTGCCCAGGCTGGCTTTGAACCACAAACCTCAGATCTCAGCCTCCTGAATAGCTAAGATTATAAGCATGAGCCACCAGTGCCTGGCTGTCAAAAGATTTTTATAAGGAAACAAAGATGAATTAATGGGGAAGGAAAAGATTCTCATAGGATAAGCTTATCATAGGATAAGCAAAAAATAATTAATTTTGTTCAATGTGTGAATACCTGGAAGCTGGAACCTATTTCATGTCAGCGGGGATGTGGTCAAGGGGAGGAGAGCAGACAAATGGAGAGAAGAGGGATGGGAGGATGTTAGCAAAATTAAAATTAATGAGACTTTGCCAGAGAACCATGCAGACATCCAGGTACAGAGAACAAAGAAAGGTTTATTGCCAGCAAGGGACTGGCAGGACCTCTTCTCACAAGAAAGGAGCAAGAAGAAGCACTGGCTATTGTCTGGGGTGACCTATATAACCTAGGGGTTTACAAGGGGCTAGAAAGGGCTAGGAGGTGGAGACCCTAGTGTGGACATGTGGGCCGGGGCTTCATCATGGCGGACTAGGATTTATGGCTGCTGTCCAAATGGTAGATAAGGGATCCTGCAGCTGCCCAGACCTGAAGGTCACTCTAAGGGGCTCTTGTTGACTTCCATGGTGGTAGCTGCCCCAGAGAAGTGCCATCCCAAGGTAGAAGGGGTTGGAAGTTGATTATTTACTACCTTTACTACATGGGCCTAGTGTTGCCTAGGAAGGGAGCATGCTAAGCTGTGGAGAAGGGAAGGAATGGACTAAGCTATGGGAAGGGACTCATTTTGCTACCAGAGGATATAATCATAATACTGAATATGGACATGTGAAAATGCAACCAGGTGACTTGAGAGGAGGGGTAAGGTAGGAAGAAATGGGGAGAAAGATGGAAGAGTGATTCTGATCAAGATGCACTGTACTCACAAACTGATATGTGGAATTGAAACCCCTTTGTAAAAGTACACCAAAGATAATTTAAAAAAAAAAACAAGGGATAGGTATGTTTTTGGTTGTTTTTACCTTTTTTTTTCAAAGACCATGTACAAATGGTCAACAAAAGGATGACTAATAATTAGGGAAAAATGCAAATCAAAGCCACAATAAATGATCACTTCATCCTCTTTACAATGGCTTTTATCAGAAAAGATAAAAGATAACAAGCTTTGGCCTAGAGGTGGAGAACAGGAAACATTTTTGCACAGTGATAAAGTACAAATTGTTAGTTATGTATTAAAGAAAACAGAATGAAAGTTCCTCAGACAATAGAACCACTGTCACATCTAAGCAAGTCCATTTCAGCAGCCAAAAGATGGCAGCAACCCAAGCATTCATTAGTACACAAATAAAGAAGCAAAATGTCCTAAAGACATCAGGAAACCTATTTAACCTTGAAAAGAAAGATGTTGAGACACAAGCTACAAGGAGGATTCCCGAAGACATTATGCTAAGAGAAGAAAAACTGTCACAAAAACACAAATACTGTAGGCGTTCTCTCCTGTGATGTACCTTGAGTATTCAAAACTAGAGAGATGGAAAGCCAGACAGCTGTCAGGCTGAGAGGGGGTGGTATTGACTTAGAGGCCTGAATTTACAGGCTTTCAGAATAAATAGACTGATTCGATAAGAAAGTAAATGCACTTAAAAATGGTTAGGAGGGACTGGGAAGGTGGCTCAGTGGTAGTGTGCTTGCCTTGCATGCATGGAGCCCTGGGTTCCATTCACTCAGCACCACATAAGCAGAAAAAGCCAGAAATGGTGCTGTGGCTCAAGTGGTAGAGTGCTAGCCTTGAGCTGAAGAGCTGAGGGACAGCGTCCAGGCCTAGAGTTCAGTCCCATGACTGGCAAAAAAAAAAGGTTAGGATGATCAACTCTGAAATGTGTATGTATTTTACAACAAGGTTTACAAAGCAAAAGAGTTCCAAACTAGTATTTTGAACGTGTGTGTGTGTGTGTGTGTGTGTGTGTGTGTGTGTGTGTGTGTGCCCACACTGGTATTTGAACTCAAGTCCTCATGCTCTCACTGTTTTTCTGAACTCAAAGCTGGTGCTCTACCACTTCAGCCACAGCTCCACTTCCAGCTTTTTGATGGTAAACTGGAGGTAAAAGCCTGGGCTGACATTGAACTGCGATCCTTAGATCTCAGCCTCCTGAGGCAATCAGGATTACAGACAAGCTACCAGCACCTGGCATCTTGGAGTGTTCTTTTCAGAATTGTTTTTATTTCCTTTTCACAACAATATGGAAACGTTTATTATGATGACCATTTCACAGATGAAAAACTGGAGCATAGAGATTGTGAAGCTTGCTCAAGGCCACATAGATTTCTTTAAACAAAAAGAAAAGGTAGTTTATTTTTTCAGAATTCAACAGCCAACCCAAGACTCTTAAGTCCATGTTGTCTTTGCTACCATCCAAGAACATACACATGGAAGGAAGGCAGGAAGGCAGGCAGGCAGGCAGGAGGAAAGGAAAAGGAAGGAAGGAAGGAAGGAAGGAAGGAAGGAAGGAAGGAAGGAAGGAAGGAAGGAAGGAAGGAAGGAAGGAAGGAAGGAAGGAAGGAGGGAAGAAGGGAGGGAGGGAGGGAGGGAGAGAGGGAAGGAGAGAGGGAGGAGAACTGAGAGTTTGTTCCAAAAGCCGAGTCAGATTACAGCCAGTCCAGATTACATAAACTACAATAACTGAGTAGATTTTAGCTACCAGCACCTGTTCATGTGAAATCGGGGCTAAAACAAAAAAACAAAGAAGCATTACAGTCCTCAAAAGAAGGAAAGCATATTGGCAGCCCAGATGAAACCAACTTTTTGTTGTTGTTTTTGTTGTCAGTCAGTTGTGGGGCTTGAATCCAGGGCCTGGGTGCTAGCCCTGAGCTCTTTTGTTCAAGTCTAGTGCTTTATCATTTGAGTCACAGCACCACTTCCGGTGGGTAATTGGAAATAAGAGTCTTATGAGCTGTCCTGCCCTGGTTGGCATTGAACCACAATCCTCAGATCTCAGCTTCCTGACAAGAAAGGATTACAGGGGTGAGCCACCAGCACCTGACTCCAATTTTTTTTTAAAGTTATGATCATTTTTTTAATTTTATTTTATTTTATTTGTGAACATACTGTACAGAGGGGTTACAATTACATGGGCAGGATAATGCGTACATTTCTTATTGAGCATTGCAGCCTCCTCCTTTGTTTACCCTTCACATCCCTTCCCTACCTCCCCCCTCCCTCCCCACCCAATCCTCCCCTCCCCCCCACGCACCAACGTTGTAATATTACTCTTACTCTAGTAAATAGGAAACATGCATAATAGATGGTATGTTTAGCTGCTGGGTTCCTCTGTGGGTAGCTGTGCCTAGTAGCAAACTTGATGGAAGTTGAAGTCCCAATTCAAGCCTTACTTCTTAGAAGTGAATTCTACAAAGATCCAAAATTATATAAAGCAAACATGTTCTTTCTTGGTGATTTGACCCAGTCAGAGAATGTGTAGGAATGTATAACCATTCATATCTCCTAAATTGCTAGCCCTGAAAATAAATTGTTTTTATGGCCTTGAACAGGAGCTGGGAGACAAAATAACTCTAAATGGAGATAAATCATCTGCAGATGACTGGAGAGAGGTCCGGGGGTGCTGGACACAGCGAGTGGAGCACAGAGGAGATGGTTAGGAAGATTAAGAGGGCTTGGCTGGGTTATCTCACTGTTCTGGTGAAACCTCAATTCTTCATGCAGGAAACACAGAGTGCATAACTGTAAAGCACGACAAAAATTTAATCAAGGCAACTGAGGAACACAAGACCAACATAAACAATGATTACCCCATGTGGTTAAGTTCCCCTGCAAGAAAAATGAAAGGGGTGTGTGTGTGTGTGTGTGTGTGTGTGTGTGTGTGTGTGCGTGCGCTTGTGTGCAAACGTGCCTTATTTATTTCTCTTCTTGCTGCTTTATTTCATGATGTTATTTCTGTTTTTCTTTGTGCCATCCTGGAGCTTGAATGCAGGACCTGGGCACTGTCCCTGAGCTTTTGCTCATGGGCACTGTCCCTGAGCTTCTTTTGCTCAAGGCTAGCGCTCTACCACTAGAACCACAGAGCCACTTCAAGATTCTTTGGTTGTTTACTGAATATAGAGTCTCACAGTCTTTCCTACCCAGGCTGGCTTGAAACCTGATACTCAGATCTCAGCCTCCTGAGTAGCTAGGCTTATAGGTGTGAGCCATCAGCATCTGGCTAAAATGGGGGATTTTTGAACCATAAATTTGAGACTAACAGCAGTAGAATTTGACTGGATGGAGGTTATTAGTGTGTATTTACAGTAAGAACAATGTTTGCTTAATTATCCTTAAGGAATTGTACAAAGAGGTGTCAATTCCACATGTCAGTTTGGGCATACAATGCATCTTGATTAATGTCCCCTTTCTACCATTCTCCCCCATCTCACCCCACTCTGCCCATCTCCTTCATTTAAAAAATAATCAAATAATCAATATAGCCAGACTATAAGCCAAGGTTCTATAAGGATCGCTGATTAATCCTAGACCCACCATACTAAGTTCTGGACCCAAAAGACTTCCTCAACTTTAACCTCTAGATGATAGGAGCTACATAACACTTCTGTTTCAAATACTAAGCGAAATTCTTTTCATAGTACCTAACCAAAAAATGTGTTCATTATTGTGCCTAGTTCTTATAGAAGCAAAAAGCAGCTGTAGGTTTTAAAAATAGGAACAAAAAAAAACAGTGCATCTAATATTCTAAACTCTCCCAGAACTTTTTTCATTAGTATTCTTCCTCACACATGAAATCACTGGGAAGTGACTTCATTTCATTATCACTGAACTTCATCCTTTCAAATACAAATAATACTGAAGAATTTAATTATCAAAGAAGCTCAGGATGCCATTGTTAAAAAAGGGTCCTAGAGCCTTCGAAACTTCTACATTTAAATTTTATCCTGCCTAATGTTTAGCTGACTTGTCCTCAAATCATAATTTAATAATAATCTTATATTACTAACATAATATTACTGAGTGAATAAGATAGGACTCAATTTAAGATATGTACCTACATAGATACATAGGTATCTCTAGTATATAGTTATAAAGGATTATCACCAGATAGGGACTTTATTCTTTATATTTTCTATTTTCCCACCTGAATAGATACATAAATAGAATAAAGATTTTAAATGAAAAAGCAGGGGAAGGGTTAAAAATGTTAAAAATATAAAATCTGATACTTGTCATTTTAATATACTTGGAAGGCATTTATTTCAATTTTCTAACCAATTTAGATTCTAGTGTGTGAGAATCCTAGCCTCCAGCCTCAGGGGGGTATGAACACATTTCAGAATATCCATTTATTTATTCATTTAGCACACGTTGTTTTCAGGATAGACCTCATGCTAGTTCTGTATCTGGAATAAAATGGCACATTGATTCACAATCTACTTGTGAGTGGCAGAGCTTTTCTGTCTTCATAACAAAGGACAGAGGCCTGGCTTTTCCTAAACCTGGGCTTCTCAAGCTTAAAGACACAGGGGAATTACAATCTTTGCAAGCTTGAAATGCCACCAATGACCAGGTTGAACTTTGCAGATCCTGGTTTAATGAAAGGCCCCAGCCTGAGGAATGTGTGATAACAGGGCGATGAACTGGAGGGCCAGAGCTCTGAGAAGGGATAAGAGAAGGAAAGGGAAGGCTCAGTGTGGTGGGCACTGACCAGTGATCCTGGAGAGAATAAGGACAAAGAGGATAAAGGACGCACAGAAAGGGATGTCCTAAAAGATAATAATGTGTACCTGACTCAAGATTTGCCTTGTTGTTGTTTTTTTTGCCAGTCCTGGGGTGTGAACTCATGGTCTGGATGCTGCCCCTGAGCTTTTTTGTTCAAGGCTAGCACTCTATCACTTGAGCCATAGTTCCACTTCTAGCTGTCTGTCTGTCTGTCTGTCTGTCTCTGTCTCTCTGTCTCTCTGTCTGTCTCTCTGTTTCTGTCTCTGTCTGTCTGTCTGTCTGTCTCTGTCTCTCTGTCTCTCTGTCTGTCTCTCTGTTTCTGTCTCTGTCTGTCTGTCTGTCTGTCTGTCTGTCTCTCTCTCTCTCTCTCTCTCTCTCTCGGCAGTTAATTGGAAATCAGAGTCTCACAGACTTTCCTGCTTTCTAATTAGAATTCCCAAATCTCAGCCTCAGGATGACAAGCGTGAGACACCAGCACTTGGCAGATTTGCCCTTTATATATTTTTAATTATGGTCTGTCCTCTTTAGTAAATGCATAGTCAATGTGCCTGTTGTCCTGAGGCAGGTGAGGGAAATAGCCCAAAGCCTGTTACTTAGCTCAGTGAGGAAACAAACTTGCATATGGATATAAGTCATTTATCACCAACTTACACACTGGAGCAGGGATGATTACCAATCCTCAGCTCAAACGGGCCTGCAATCAGAGCTACTCAGGAGGCTGAGAGCTGAGGACCACAGTTTCAAGCCAGCCCAGGCAGGAAAGTCCCTGAGACTCTTATATCTAATAAACTACCAAAAAAGCCAGTAGATCTGTGGCTCAAGTGGTAGATGCTAGACTTGAGTGAAAAGCTCAGGGATAGCTCAGGTGTTAAGTTTAAAAAAAAAAGAAGAGAGAGAAAGAGAGACAGAGACAGACAGAGAAACAGAGACAGAGAGACAGAGAGATATTCCAGGATCTCAAGCTAGTGAAGGTCACTGGGACAAGTCCCAGTATCCAGATAAGTATCCAGAGATGCTGCAAATGAGTCACAGTTGCTTGGCTAGGCATCTATGAGACCATACAGTGAGCAGAAGGGCTCTGGCCATGGGAGGCCAGCCCTGGCTAAGGCTAGAATTAGGGGCTTTTACACCGACTCCAGTAGGGAATAAAAGAATGGAAAAACCTTTGCTCAACATCATGATAGAAGCTGAATTTGAAGCTAAGAATGGAGAAGAAAAAAAAAGGAAACTTGAAACTAAAAGATAAAGTAGAAGAATAAGTCACCAGACTCATTGAAAGTGAGTGAAAGGCAGACAGTGGTAGAGAACCATGTAATATATGTGCCAAGCTTCACACAGTGTGGCTTTCATGTGTGTTCAGGTCCTGGGGTTTGAAATCAAGGGTCTGGGTACTGTCTCTGAGTTGCTTTTGCACAAGGCTAGCACTCTATCACTTAAACCACAGCTCCAGTTCTAGCTTTTTGGTGCTTACTTGGAGACAAGAGTCTCATGGACTTTCCTGTCCAGGCTGGCTTTGGTCCACAATCCTCAGATGTTAACCTCCTGAGTAGCTAGGATTAACAGCACCTGGCTTACTGCATGACTTTTGATGCTCCATGTGGAAGATCAATTCCAGGAACCACAAACAGGATTAGCTGGTAGTCCTGCTGAAGCCCCCAGAGAGAGGCAGCCATGATAAGACAGAAGAGAAATACACAGTCCCACTGCAATGGCTCCACTGGTAGGTTTAGACTTTTCAATGAGTTCAAAAGCCTGACACATTTAGCAGAAACTGTTCTTTGAATTATCCACTTTGAGTGTTGGTTAGGTCAGCAGTAGGATGCCTGCTCTCTCATAGACTAGATAATGCAGCCGTCCAAACTTTCCAGTGAGCCACACACAACTGTGAGAATTATCGACAAAGCTGAGTCGCTAAACCATGTCATGCAGTGGGTCAATTAAACACCAGCTTGCGATGTGCTGTGACCCCTTGTAAACTGCAGAACATCAGTGATTCTAAGTGGAAGTTGATAGACATCTCACTTCTCAGGATCTACGGCTGGCTAGGAAAGCCCCTTTCAGCCCCCTCATTCACACCTTAGGAGCAACAAACACACTCACCCTAGAAGCTTTCCCAGAGTATTGCTATGAGTATAATTTAATTATATAAAGGGTTTTCTTGTGCGTTACATGTGTGTAATGTGCTTCAATTAAATTCAACCCCTCCATTACTCTTTTGACCCCGCCCCCCTGCCCCCCCCATCTTTCCTTTTAAAAACACTCTTAAAGCCAGGCACCAATAGCTCATGCATATAATCCTAGCTCCTCAGGAGGCTGAGATCTGAGAATCATGATCCAAAGCCAGCCTGGGCAGGAAAGTCCGTGAGACTCTTATCTCTAATTAACCAGGAAAAAAAAGCTGGAAGTAGAGCCATGGCCCAAGTGGTAGAGCATTAACCTTGAGACCAAAAACTCAGGGACAGTCCCCAGGCCCTGAGTTCAAGCCCCAGAACTGGCATCAAAAGTCTCACCACTCCTAGTGGACTTCATTATGCTATTTTCATATATGTGTCTCTATGTCCATATGTGTGTATGAAATATATGTATATGTATTTATATATGTATATATGTACATATAATATGCCTAGATCTATATAATATACCTAGATCATATCCACCTCCACCTCCTTGTCTTTTACTCCTCCTACTCCTGATAATTTCTCCCCAAATAGTATCCTTTTTATAATTCTACCATAATATTATTACTACATCCAGATTCTTCTGCATATGAGCAAACATGAGCAGTTTGTCCTTTAAAAATAAAAACAATGAAAAAATAAAAAACAAACATGTTTGTCCTTTAAAAATATTTCCTATTATCTTTAAGTAGTTGTATAAAGGGGTTTCAATTAAATATATCAGTTTGGATGTTTGTCTTTTTTAGCTTGGCTTATTTCA
The DNA here is from genome assembly GCF_000151885.1 of Dipodomys ordii. NCBI lineage: Eukaryota > Metazoa > Chordata > Mammalia > Rodentia > Heteromyidae > Dipodomys > Dipodomys ordii. The sequence goes on along the minus strand of NW_012267276.1, from coordinate 9,614,947 downwards.
CTTAACATGATGATCTCCAGCTCCATCTGTTTTCCTGCAAATAACACAATTTCCTTCTTCTTGGTGGCTGAATAACACTTCTTTGAATGTATGTACCACATTTTTAATCTATTGTGAATGATGCTTCAGAGCAGATGGGTGTTTAGGTGTGTGTTTCAATTCCATGCTGACCTACATTCCTTTGGAAGTATGCCCAAGAGCGGTATAGAAGGATCATATGCTCGTTTCTTTCTTGAGTATTTTGGGGAGCCTCCATACTGACTTACACAGTGGCTGCTAATTTATATTCCTACCCATAATAAATAAGGGTTCCCCTTCTTCAACCCCTGCCACCACTTGTTATTGTGTTTTCCTGGTGATAAACCATTTTGACTAGGATGAGATGGAATCTTGGTATGGTTTTGATTTTCATTTCCTTTATTACTAAATATGAACATTTTTTCCATGTATTCATTGGCTACTTACGCTTACCAGTCTTAGGGCTTAAATTCAGGGCCTGGGGCCCTGAGCTTTTGTGCTCAAGGTTAATGCCTTATGAATTGAGCCACAGCTCCATTTCTGGGTTTTGGGGTGCTCAACTGGAGATAAGAGTCTCACGAACTTTCCTTCTCAGGTTGGTTTTGAACCAGGATTCTCAGATCTCAGCCTCCTGAGTAGCTAGGATAATAGGTGTGAGCCACTGGCACTGGCATATACACTTCTTTTTCCTCTATCCAATTCATTTGCCTATTTATTTATTTAAATGCTTTATCATTTTAATTAAGGGACATATTTATTAGCATGATATTATTAATTCTGATGCATAGATGTGTGGTATTTTATGGGCTACACGAGGTTTTTTCTTGTGGTTTTTTTTCTTTGCCTTTGAAAGTAAAGGGCAAACTCATATGTTCTCAAAATACAATCCAAATGGCATGCTTCCAGCTGGGCGACACAGCTTTGCACACACCAACCATCTCAGTAAGAATGAGAAACCTGACCAAATACAGATACCTATTCAAAGGCCTGGGCTGTGTGCAAAAGCAACGGGACAGACAGAGACTGTAGAAGAAGGAGCATCAGAAAGGGAGGCACTGGCTCCTGCAGTTGCTCTTGCTCTGGGCACATGTGCCAATTCCAGACACAGCAGCCAGGCTGGGAACTGAAGCCCAGCCCAATCACAGGGCTGCCATACAGGAGCAAAAACCACTGAACATCTGGCAGGGTTAGAGCACCTCAAATATGCCGCTGGCTTCTTGCAAGACTCTGATGAATTCTGCCACCACACAAGGCAAGAAAGCAGCAGCAGAAGGAGGAGGAGAAGGAGAAGAGGAGGAGGAGGGAGAGGAGGAGGAGGAGGAGAAGAGAAGGAGAAGGAGGAGGAAGAGGAGAAGAGGAGGAGGAGGAGAGGAAGAGGAAGGGAAGGGAGGAGAAAAAGGGGAGGAGCAGGAGGGGGAGGACACTGAGAAGCAGAGTAGAGCCATTTGCAGTCTTGTAGGACAATCTTTAGTATCTGAGTTCCATGAGAACAAAGATCCACATTACTTAGGGGTTTAAATAATCAATGAACAATACGTGCTATTTAAAAATACCTCATGGATGGCGCACTTATTGATTAGTTGGAGCTCCTCCTGGGTTCGACCTGAAAAGGATGAATTCACACACAGAAGCAGCCTGAGCTAAGCCAGCCTCAACTCAGCGATGTCCTGTTGAGGTTAAGAAGATGAGCCAAATACCCTGTCAGAGAGAACAATAAGCCCTCTCTCAGCAAGGAAGAGGCACCATATGGAGCCTCTTCAGGCTTCGTAGCCTAAATATCTGATGTTACTCAAACTCCCCAAATATGAACTACAGACCATGTGACAGGCAACTAAGGAGAAAACAAGAAAAACAGAGAGACTCAAGTATATTCCAGAAATCAGAATGAGCCACAGGACTTGAAAAGAGATAGGAGTATCATAGGAAGGAAAATGAAGAAAATGATGCCATATAAGTGAAAAGAGAAAGAAATTCATCAGAGAATAGGAAATTATTGAAAAAGATCAAACCAAATTATAGATTGAACAATGTATTACTCAAACTTAAGGATTCATGCTGGGTACCATTGGCTCACCCCGGTAATCCTAGCTACTCAGGAGGCCGAGATCTGAAGATACATGGTTCAAGGCCAGCCTGGACAGGAAAGTCTGTGAGACTCTTATGTCCAACTAACCAGCAAAATGTGGAAGTGGAGCAGTGGCCCAAATGGTAGATAGCTAATCTTGAGCAAAAAACGCTCAAGAGCAGTGCTCAAACCCTGAGTTCAAGCTTTAGGACAAGCACAAAAATAAAAGAATAACAATTAAGAATCCATTAGATGAGTTCAAGAGGAGAAAACTAGGAGGAAAGTGTGGCATTATCTGGTTAAGCCACATATTTATATATTTCCTCTTATCTAAATTCATCTTACTTTACTTAATCTTTACCCTGTAAACATTTTTTCATCATGAGATGATATGGCATCACCTGACTGGTGTAAAAACCATATGATCACTGTTCTTGTGGTGTCTGATTTATTGAGCTACTTATATATCCTGAGTAGTAATCCTCTGCTTGATGAATAGCTTGTAAAGATTTTCTACCATTCTATGGGTTGTCTCTTCATTTTGCTAATAATTTCCTTTGATGTGCAGAAGCATTTTAATTTGATGCAATCCAATTAGTCAATTCTTGCTCTAATTTTGTGACAGCTTAGAGTCCTATTCATAGTTATTGCCTGTGCCTAGATCTTCAAGTGATTTTCCTTCCCTATCTTTTGGGGTCCAGGGATTTTTTTTACAGAAATGAGGTGTCAAAGAAGCTGAATGGTGTCAATCAGGAGTGCTAAAAATCAATTAGCACCAGAGTAAGAGCGTCAGTAATTAAGGAGAGCTACTAGTGAGCAATTTTACTAGTGAGCAATTTATAGTGATTTCCATCACCATAAAATGAGGGGAAGTTGGTGTCAGTGACACAAGCCTATAATCCTAACTATTCGGGAGGCTGAGATTTGAGGATTGTGGTTCATAGCCAGCTTGGGCAGCAAACTCTGAAACTCTTACCTCAAATTAATTACCAAAAGACTGAAAGTAAAGCCATGGCTCAACTGGTAGAGCCCTAGCCTTGAGCAAAAAAACTCAAGGGCAGCTCCTGGGCCCTGAGTTCAAGCTCCAGGACTGCCCCTTCCCCCAGAAAAAAGATGAGGGGAGAAAAAGTAATGCAGAGTAAAACTAGAAAAATAGAGTCAAATCTAGCCATTACTTGTAAGAGCTGACATTTACTCACAAACTTCTTGATGTCCTCCGTGTACTTCTGTAGGTAAAGTACTCTGAATTCAACTTTCATTTATTTATTTACTTATTTAATTTCATTATGTCAGTCATAAGGCTTGAATGCAGGGCCTGGGCACTGTTCCTGAGCTTTTTGCTCAAGGCTGCACTCTACTACTTTGTGCCATAGCATCCCTTCCAGTTTTCTGGTGGTTAATTGGAGATAAGAGTCTCATGGACTTTGCTGCCTGGACTACCTTTGAACTGTGATCCTCAGATATCAGCTCCTGAGTAGCTAGGATTACAGGCGTGAGCTTTCTTCACAGGAACTTATCTATGAACACCAGCTACTGCTGTGCTACAACTATTCCACTAAAAATAGAAAAAAAAAAAGAGGCAGAATAACACAGTGGTTAAGAGCCAAATGACAGAGAAGAAATCATGATTACCACTTATAATGTGGGCAACTTTGAACAATTTATTTAAGTTTTTGTTTTTGTTTGTATGTGCTGGTCCTGGAGCATGAACTCAGAGCCTGGAATTCTTGCTTGGTTTTTCTGCTCAAGGCTGGCACTCTACCACTTGAGCTACACCTCTACTTTTGTATTTTGCTGGAGATAAGTCTTTTGGCTTTGTGAGCCTGTTCTGGCTTTGAACCTACATTCTCAGATATCTCTCCTGAGATTATAAACTCATGCTTGTAATCTTAATCAATCATTATTTCTGTTTCTTATTTTCATCAGCTGTAACATGGAGATAACAATGGGGACATAGGAAAGGTTAAATAAGTTATTTTCATCAATGTTTATACAATGTAGATGATGCAGAGGTTTATAACACCAGGGAATATTTCCATTGTTCTACTTGGCTTGGAATCCATAAACCAGAAAAATCTCTAATGCTATTCTAAGTACTTTGAAGTTATTTTGTCTTTTTGAAAAATCTTCCTGGATCTGGTAGCTCTCAAATCAATCTACATATTAGAATAAGCCAGGAAAATCAGACGTTTGATGTTTGGTTTCCACTGTTTATAATCCCTGGGATATGGATACACATAATTTGGATGAGTGTGGGCATCAAATACTGTCAAAGCTCCCCGATGCCTCATGGATAATCAACTCTGAAAACCATTTATTTAAATAACCACTACTTTGCTTTATATAATACAAGACTTTGTCAAATTAAAGAGATCATTTTATAATGAATCGTGCATGAGTCTAATCTGTCCACTAATGACAGCTAATCCAGTCAGAACCAACTGGTAAGTCAACATGATGGCCCAAAGTCAGGAGGTGATGGAGTTGAACCCATAAAGTTGGTTTTATGGATTCTCATCCTACGGGAATGACTCCCCAAACAATGTAAACCAATAAATGCATGCCAAATCAATGGGGCAAGGGTTCAGATACGCAGATGCCTTGTCAAGTAAACCACAGGAGTACAAATTGCCCTACTCAGAGGGGTGCCTGTAATTATGCAAAAATTATAATCATATGCCTATAGCATTCACATTGTGCTGATATTCCTCTGACAGTGAAGCTAACACGTTGCTGATTTAATCAGAAAATTTCAGTTTAGAGTCACTTCTGCTAGTTGTTGATCCCACATTTTCGAGAAAGTTCCCAGTGTCATGGAATGGTAAATTAAGGTTTTACGGAGGCCAAAATAGTTAAGTAGCTCTCTTTTGGAGAGCGGGGAGGGAGTGGGAGAATGTTCTGCCCATTAGCACTGAAGAATCTGGTGGTTCCAGGGAGATTACAACCATGAAAAAGCGTGGGCATCAGATCAGATGTACCCAGCATTCAAGCCAGAGTCTACGAGAGGCGGAATTCCCCAGGCCCATGAGGCAGATGGCCAGACACTTCTGTGGTGCTTTGAATGGAAGCATCTTTTGCTACTTAAAGACCCAATCTGGAATAATCAACGAAGGTAGGAAAGCTTTGTATAGTTTGTTGCAGGAACTCTGAAATGAGAAATATCTACTGCATTCACTGGACACTGACAGTGGGAAACATCCCTTTAGTTAAACTCATGAGAGGATACCACCAGTCATTCCCCAACCCCCAAGTAACCATCGGTATTTCATGCATATGATTAAGCGTGTGTAACATCCTCCCAGACTCTGTTCTCAGTGTCACCAAGTCTGTGTGCAAGGCAGGCCCACACGCGACAACGCAGAGTCACTGTCCAGATGTTCTGGGTTTGAATCCTGACATGATCCTGGTGGAGAAACCTGGGCAGTTTCTTCATTCACCTTTTCTTTAAGAAAGGAAATACCAGTGTAAGGATTAAACAAATTCCCATCTGTAAATTACTTAGAACAACACGCTTAGTATAGAAATATGATACTCTGGTTTCTCTTCAGATCACATAAGTCTCTCGCCTTTTACTATAGAAATATGTCCTGAGCAAATCCTTGAGGTTGCAAATCATATTCCTTTCTGAGTTTGTCATATGTTGACCTGAACTACAAACATCATGGATGATAACTGGAGTCCCAAGTCAGGCATCCATCAGGGAAGGAAAACCAATGGGCAGTGATCCTTTCAGAAAGCCATTTTTCCAGGAATATTTGTATCTGAGTGAGGACAACAAAGGCCATGCAGGAAATTTCCAGGGTAACAGAGATATAATTAGAGAGGCTGAGGCTTCCATTTGCCTATACTTTGGTCCAGCAGGAAATACAGTGTAAACAAACAACAACAACAAAAACCTCCCTAGGATTTTCAAAATAGCAAACACACGATTCCCCCATCCATTCTGAAAACTGCATCTGTGCTTGTATTTACTGAGGGGGATTGTTGCCTTGCTATATTGCTTTATTTAGCTTTTGTGTATAATATGCCTGGGTTTGTTGTTAAATGTTTTGTTTTTACAGACTGGGAAGAAAAACAAACATTAGCCATGTATTTACAGGTCCCTATTTTTCAGATTTTTTTTCTAGAGCTAGCAATGTCCAAAGCAGAAATAGCTCTTTTAATTAGGCATCTTGGCCGGTTCCCAGTATCAGAACAGTAAATAAGCACATGCCAGCTAGGATGGCATAATCCAACAGATCAGTAATTCTGGGTCATGCCGAAGTGGAAGCCTCCATTCCTCAAGATCTACAGCCTGGATCTCGGGGCTACTAGGGGCTATCAGGTGGCCTAAGCACTCTAATGGTTAGGAGCCTTGGCTCTGACTGGCCAGGGACTGAGCCATTTTGTTGTTTGAGACAGGGCAGATGCTACCTCTTAGGAGATGGCTGAAGGTGATCATGAAGTAGCCTCAGGCACACCTGTCTGGGAAGCAGGGAAGGGATGCAAGAAGTTACCTTGAGCATTAGATGGCAGAGGAGAATGACACCTTCAGACTTGTGTTTTAACGTGTACGTACAAATGTTGGAAACACACAATCCTCTGGTATCAGCAAATGAATAGACAAAGAAGAGATATAGGAGATTTCATCAAGGCATTTCCTTCTGCACAGAAGGGTGCTCTGCTACTCTCCCCGGAGTTTGGCAGGCATATTGGTAGGGTGGTCTGCTCCATCTTGATCCTAACCCCAGCAGTGATATTGTCCCTTCTCCTTGTTGCTAAGGAGTCAGACTCACATTTTTTTTTAAATAATTGGCTACCAGGTGATGAGGTAATACAAGGAAGTTAGGAAGCTCAGTGGAAGATCTCTGCTGAGTGGGAGGAGGGAAGCTGTCCTTTTATGCACACACACACACACACACACACACACACACACACATTTGGTTATGTATGTGATCACAGATTTTTTTGCTGGTATGGAGCCTTGAACTCATGGCCTTGCATATGCTCAGCTTGCTTGATGGGCTGGTACTCTACCACTTGAGCCACACCTCCAGCCCTATATGTAATTACATTCTAGTGGTTCCAAGTATAAATTTTTGGAGCTGAGGTCTCAATAGTCTGTATTCCAAAGGTGAAGCCTGATCTTGAATCTTGACGCCTTTCACCATTATAGTAAGGACAAAGTTTTCTGGACCTCAGTTTATGTAACTGTCACCAGGAATCTTTGTAGAACATTCCACCTCCTTCTCCCTCCATGCTATTTCTCTCCATCTCCTCCTCTCCTTCCTTCTGTCACATACGTACCTATGCAAAGTAGTTTTGCATTTAAGACATCAAACAGGATACAGATACACTTTGTTACAACTGAAAGGAGGGGAAAAACAACTAAAATCAAAAGCTTAGGGAACTGTTATTTTCTTATAATTTCTACATTATCAGCAATTACTTTTTGTCCCAGTGACACACATATGTCAGTGGCATTAAGATGTCAAGGTCCAGGTTAATGAGTGGCCCATCGTTCCTGTGCAAACATCTTTTTTTTTTTTCTTTCAGTCATGAGTCTTGGACTCTGAGCTTGGGCACTGTCCCTGAGTTTTTCAGCTCAAGGTGAGAGCTCTACCACTTGAGCCACAGTGCCACTTATGGTTTTCTGGTGATTCATTGGAGATAAAGAGTCTCACAGACTTTCCTGCCTGAGCTGGCTTTGATCCAAGATCCTCAGATCTCAGCCTCTCAAGTAGCTGGGATTACAGGTATGAGCCACCTGGCACCCAGATAGCAAACATCTTTCAATTCCCCCAAGTCCTCCAACTGTAGTAATGGATGGACCACTCCAGTGTTCTTCCTTAGAGGCCAGGCTTTTTTGTACCCTTAATACAACCTGCCACATTAGAGTCCATCAGCAGAAGTCTTTACTTCTTTGTACAAGTGAGATTCCAGGAAACTTTTAGGAAAACCCAATTATATGGGAGTATGTAATCTTCCAGATATTCCCAGTACAAATCACAGAAATAAAGCTATTAGGTCATTACACTCAAAATTTTCTTTCCTCTAAATTGTTGCTTGTTTTCTTTGATGGTAATATGTATGCACCTTTGAATAAGAACGGCATAAATGCAGGACAGTAGATTACTCTTGTACCTGGTTTTCTTTTTTTAGATTTTAAAATAATTTTTATTGCAATTAAGTGATTAAATAAATTTCACAGTATTGTGAGATAGTGATACTGAAAGTCACAAACATATTCTAACCTTCATGAGGCAAATTGTCATTGTAGTCTACAAAGTTTGTGAATTCTATGAACTTTGACAAGACAGCTATTTCTTCCATATTGGATGATATGTACATTTCTTTCCTTTTGGTTAGTGTAAGCTCTTCCCTCTTTCCCTCTCATTCCTTCCCTCCCATCACTGCTCTAGAGTTGCTTAGTTTCTTTCTGTCGATGTCTAATGCAGCTGATGGGCCCCTCTGTTGTATGTTTTCCTGCTTCCCTCTGTTTCTGTGTCAGGAAGCTGTCCTTCTGAAGACAAAGGCCCACGTTTTTCTCACCATGGCTGGCTGGGAACCATTACAGTTAGAAGAGAATGGTAAAGTTAGCAGAAACTTCCCACTCAATGGAGGGAGTGGGGTCTATTCTTTAACTCCACTGATTCATATACCTGACATGGCTGTCAGCTCATAAAACAACACAGATGGTAGTTGCAACTAGAATCAGGAAGCAAATAATTCCAGGAAATGTCAGGACCAGGAAATATCAATACACAATGCTGACTGGTTAGAGACATTTTAGTTAGACAGAAAAGATTCTTTCTTCTCACACAGGCAGTAAAAGAGTGTCTGTTAATGTCAATGTCAATGCCAGGGTTTCTATCATCCAATCAACAAGAGTGGTTGGAAGCCAGGCACCAGTGGCTCAGGACTGTACTCCTAGCTGCTCAAGAGGCTGAGCTCTGAGGATCCCGGTTTGAAGCCAGCCGGGGCAGGAGTATCTGTGACTCTTATCTCCAATTAGCCAGCAAAAAGCTGGAAATAGAGCTATGGCTCAAGTGGTAGAGTGTTACCTCTGAGCAAAACATTTCTGGAACCATGTCCAGGCCCTGAGTTGAAACTCCAGGACTGGCACAAGAAAGAAGACAGAAGAGGAGGGAGGAAAAGGGAGGAGAGGAGGGGACGGGTGGGGGGAGGAGAGGGGAATGGGTGGGGAAGGAAAGGAGAAAGATCAATCTCATACCTAAGTGGAGAGTTTGTGGAGTTAGGACCCTACAGAGACTCTGCTTCTTAGAGTACCTCAACCATCTATTTAAATTCATTTTCAAGATGCAAAAGTTTCCATTTTTGGCTCTGTCCTGTCTGTTTTCTTGCCTGTAGTGATTATCATCAGGCTTTTCTGCAATAAGAGGACAACAGGGAAATACAATACATTATTGTTTGAATTATACTCATTGCCTTGTTTCCAAATGCCAAGCAAATCATCATCATTTTAAATTAGCTACTTCTCATTCTTCCTCAATAAAGCATATTTTATTCGTATGGAGACTAAAATCAGAGTAGAAAAGATTTGCCTTGGGGCATGTTTTCACTTCTAATTCTATATTTCATTTAATTGTACAAAATAGCTAACATGAAAATGTAAGTATTTAAAATGACATTAAAAACTCTAGGGTGTTAGCTTCTTGGCCTTATGCATAGAAACACATTTAATTAGAATCTGTATCTGTCAACTTATGTTATGAAATATGCCTTGCTTCTGAAGTGTTTGAGAACACTGTGATCAAACAAATTCAACATTTGTTAATAGCCTCTCTAGACCCCAGATGCCATTTAGACATCTATAAATGTCTACTATAACATATTACATTGTACTTTATAATCTATTTTTGCTTGCATATATACCATTTTTTAATTTTACTTGTTGATTGGCACATAAAATGTGTATATATTACAAGGTACAATGTAATTTTTTGATTCATGTGTACATTGAGAAATGATCAACTTAAGTTATTAGCAGATTATGTTAAAATTTTTATTTCTGGGGCTGGGAAGATGGCTCAGTAGAGTGCTTGCCTTGCATGCATGAGGCGCTGGGTTCGATTCTTCAGCACCACATAAGCAGAAAAAGCAGGAAGTGGCGCTGTGGCTCAAGTGGTAGAGCAATAGCCTTGAGCTGAAGAGCTGAGGGACAGTGCCCAGGCCCAGTTCAGGCCCATGACCGACAAAAAAAAAATATTTCTTCATGGAGAGTACAAATTCCATGTGTGTGTGTTTGTGTGTGTGCACATGCATGCATGCGCCAATATTGAGCTTGAACTTAAGACTTCATGCTCTCATTTTACTTTCTTGCTCAAGGTTGGAGCTTTGCTTCTTGAGCCACATCTCCACTTCCTCTTGGTTAATTGGAGATAATAGTCTCACAAACATTTTTGCCTAGGCTGGTTTTGAACTTCAGTCCTCAGATTTCAGTCTCCTGAGTAGTTAGGATTACAAGCATGAGCCACCCACATCAAGCACAAATTCCTATTTTTGTCTTCATAACTCTTGTGTACAGGGGTGGGGGGTGGAGCAGGAAGTCAGGCATTTTTCTACCTTTTTTGGGGTAACTAATGGTGTGAAGTCAAATGGCCTGTGCTCACATCTTGGCTGTCATTGATTCTCTGTGGAATTTAGGCAGCTTGTTTCATTTTCCTGTTCGTCTCTCCCCTCAGCCATCTCCTCCTCAGAGGCCCTTGAGCCATGCCATCTCTGCATGACACCTGACTCATGACAGGTACTGAACAAACACTGTTATTTTAAAACTCAAATACTAGCAATGGAGGTATTAACAGGTGAAAATGAGACCACTCAAAGTTGACATCGTGTCTGCTCATTCTTCAGTCATTTGAAGTATAAACACTGGATTGTGAACGTCTAGATCTATGGGTATGTCTGTGTTTAAAGTTGATTTTTGTCCTGACAAAATTCAAAGTCAATTTGGAAAAATTTAAATAGTATTGTTTTTTTTCCTCAAGAGTTACGACATCATCTTTTCTCAGAGTTATGGCTGCACTATTTTTGCTTAAATTTTAATGAGCTTTTTAAAAAAAATTCTAAACCTAATTGCCCTGCATTTGATTTTTTTAATAACAAAGTAAAGTTAAAATCATCATTACAAATATTTCAGAATCAAATTAAATTTCCAGAATTAACTTCTCTTGAAGCTTTCTAAGGGTACAACTCAACCTGTACTACTCAAGAGGCTGAGATCTAATGATGTGAGTTCAAAGCCCCAGCAAAAAATGTCCATGAAACTCTTCTCTCCAATTAACTAAAAGCCAGAAGTGGAGGTTCAAGTGGTAGAGGGCTAACCTTGAACAAAAGAGCTCAGATGCAGTGTCCAGGCCCTAGATTCAAGCCCCAGCACCAACATATAGACACACACACACACACACACATACACACTCAAAGTTGATGCAGCATATTTTTTTTAACCACCCAGTGTGTTTACTTGTAGATTTATAGGCATATTCTAGCTACCACAAATGAGGAAAAGCATGCAATCTAGGTTTCTCTGGGTCTGGCTTACTTCACTTAATATAATTTTTTCCAAATCTTTCCTTACAAATGGTACAATATTACTCTTTCTGATGGAAAAGTAGAATTCTAGTGTGTGTGTGTGTGTGTGTGTGTGTGTGTGTGTGTGTATACATTATCTTGATCAATTTATTCACTGAGGGGCATCTGGGCTAATATCATATCTTAGCCATGGTAAATAATCCTACAATGAGCATGGTTATGCTAGGACATGATAAATTATACAAGTCTCTAGGCATTCAAACACGGTGAGACCAAAGGAGGATATTCTTAGAAGAGGAAGACAAAGGGGCAATATCTATGTGTATCTAGTCATATAAAATAATATTTATTGAGGGGCTGGGAAGGTGGCTCAGTGGTACTGTGCTTGCCTTGCATGCATGAAGCCTTGGGTTCGATTCCTCAGCACCTCATAAGCAAAAAAAAAAAAGCCAGAAGTGGCGTTGTGGCTCAAGTGGTAGAGCGCTTGCCTTGAGCTGAAGAGCTGAGGGACAGCGCCCAGGCCCAGAGTTCAGGCCCCACGACTGGACCCAAAAAATAAAAAAATAATAATGTTTATTGAAATGAACCCCAAGAAATGGAAATAAAGAGAATTTTTTCCTTTGTTGCTGTTTTGGTTTTCTTTTCTTTTATCTTGTTTGTTCATTTATATGTCTTTGAGAGGGAAAGGTGAACATAGAAATGGAGGGACAAAGGTGAACAAATGCAACAGTGGTGCTCACTGGATACTATGTGGGAAATGAACTATACAATTTGTGGGTGGGGATGGAAGGAAAAATTGGGAGAGAGTGAGGGAAGAGGTGACATTGTCTATAAAGAAACGTCCTCATTGGGCTGGGAAGGTGGCTCAGTGGTAGAGCGCTTGCCTTGCATGCTTGAGGCCCTGGGTTCGATTCCTCAGCACCACATAAACAGAATAAAAAAGCCAGAAGTGGTGCTGTGGTTCAAGTGGTAGAGTGCTAGCCTTGAGCTAAAGAGCTGAGGGACAGCACCCAAGCCCAGAGTTCAGGCCCCACGACCGGACCCAAAAAAAAAGAAAGAAAGAAAGAAAGAAAGGTACTCATTACCTGACTTGTGTAACTGTAACACCTCGGTGCATCACCTTTATAATAACAATAAAAAAATGCATGAAGAAAAAATTCTTATTAAAAATGATGAAAAAAGGTTGAATGTGAATCATTAAGGGGATAATTCAGGGTTTTAGATGTCTGATTTGGTCAGCATTTGTGTGGGTTTTCAAATCATTCGGGATGATTACTCTAATTAAGCCCTCTGACTCACGTGTAGGGTCTGTCCTGTAATCCCTGCCTGCTCCAATAAGAGCAGACTCCAGATGTGTTGGGCAGAATTTTTATACTCAAATGTTGCTTAATCTGTTTTCCACATAAAGTAGATTCCCAACACACAGGGGAAATTTCAAATTTGGGAAGATTATTTGGACTTACCATGAGACTAATAAAGACCACACAGCAACTGCAGAGTTTTCCAGTCTTTTCAATGTTTCCTAAGACACCTCTGTGCTTCCAAGTTCTATTGGCCTTGAGGGGTGTTTGAAAGACTCAAGAAGATTTATAGAGTTCACTTGTAAATAAATCGAGTAAAACATTGGAACTCTGCAACTATTACCCCCCAATGGAGTATAAGAAGTAGGATGTTGAAATTTCGACCGAGCAATTTAAGAAGGTTCAGTTCCTTCTGTTCTCATGTTCTGAGGCCATACATTCCTTTGTAAGTAGGTGCATCCTCTTTAACTAGATTTTAGAGAGACACAAACATTTCCCACTTCCTTGGGTGACCTATCTGGAGTTTGTTTGTTGTTTGTTTTTGTCAGTCATGGGGCTTAAGCTCAGGGCCTAGGCACTATCCCTGAGCTCTATCACTCAAGGTTAGTTCTCTACCACTTTTGAGCCACAGATCCACTTGTGATTTTCTGGTAGTTAACTGGAGATAAGAGTCTCACAGACTTTCCTGCCCAAACTGGCTTTGAATCTCAGCCTCCTGAGTAGCTAGTATTATAGGCGTGAGCCACCATTTCCCTGCTGGACTTACTCTTTCTTACAAAAAATTTCCATAATCTTCTTTCAAGCCCAAGGTACAGTGCCTTTATCAGAATCAGCTGATCTTGCTGGCAATGAACACTATTCATAAACAATTTATATATGGTTAGAGAGTAACATATGTCTTTTATCTATCAGAACAAGCAAATTGCTCTGTAAGAAACAAGACCGAAGACCATAAAAGTTAGCTCTATTTTGAGCTCATGAGAAAAATATAACTGCAATGTTCTCTTGATTGGGCTTATCCAGTCTGGACACAATTATTTTTCTGGTCTCTCTAGATTTCTTCTGGTTTGAATGACTCCTCCTAATTCTGTCATAGGAGGAGAACAATTATTAATAGAAATCTACTGTTCTACTCATCCTTAAACTCGCATAGCAACAATTGGAGATTTTGGTGCCTGACCACAATTTTAAAGCTAGTTCTAAACTTTTAATCAGCCATATTGTAATACAAAAACCATGCTGGGGGCTACTATAGAGAAAAGCTTTTGAATTCAGTTGTTTTCTGAGAAACAATGATAGTTTGGTAGAGTATAAGCAGCTTATATGAACTTTACCTTCACCAAAGAATTAAAAATATTTCAAAATAACCTAAGTCATGGCCACACCTTACAAAGCTCTTAGAGCTCTTAGCTGTCTGACTATCTGTGCCAAGAGAAATGCCCATTTCTGACCCATGAAAAAATGCATAGAAATGTGTCTTAGACCAGCTTTCTTGGTGAGGGTTATGTGTGTAAAATTTATGTGTTTTTTTTTTTAATTCTAGAAAATATGTTAGCAGGGTACTGGTGGCTTATGCCTGTCATTTTTGCTACTCAGGAGGCTGAGATCTGAGGATCACAGTTTGAAGTCAGCTCATGGGAGGAAATTACATGAGACTCTAACCTCTAATTAACAGGAATAAGCAGAAAGTAGAACTGTGACAAGTGAGAGTATCAGCCTTGAATGTCAAAACTTTGTGGTGTCCCACAGACCCTGAATTCAAGCCCTATTACTAGCAAAAAAAAAAGTATGCTAATAGATTTAAGCATTAAAGTCAGAAACCAATAAAAGCAATCATGTTTCCCTAAGGATTTCTGAAATATTTTAATATTATCAAAGAATGAACTAGAATATTTCTTTGCCATACTACAAAGTTTCACTTATGTAGTGATTACTTATAATTTATCTATAGATGTTTTGGGTAATTTAAATATATTTCAAAATAAATATATTTCAAGGTAAACACAGATAAACTGAGTTTTCAAGTCATATACATATATATGAGCATGATGAAATTTATTGTAATTTTGAGTCATATTTAAGATTTTCTTCAGGTTTAAGAAACAAAAGAAACTCCTTCATTTGTTATTCTGTTTTTTGTATGATTTTATTTTTCAAATATAGAGGTCTGACCAATTTCAGATTTAATGTAAACTGTAGTGTGAGATGCAGACCTCATGTTTTCTTTTTCTGTTGTGCTATCGCTTGTTCAAATCTTACTAGTTACAAGGTTCATGGCCACAAGGGCCTCTTACGTTCATCTGCTTCCCTCTGCCTTTCAAAGACTTTATGGTTTGGAGCTTGTCAGGGTGAGCCTTTGCTGTCCAGCACTGCCGATCAGTCCACTTCTCAAATTCACTGTCCCATTACCTTCATTCATACGTATTCCTGCATATCAGAGACAATCTCCTGGATCATTTTTTAATGAAATCAGAATCTCTGCAGATAGGGTTTGTTTATTTCTATGCTAAGAACGCCACAAGTGATTTTACCAGGTCTCCAAGTTCTGAGAATTTCTAACTTAAGAAAACGTCAGCTTCTGCCTTTCACAGGAAGGCAAAAGGGCTCTGCCACCAAGAATTGGATTGTGTCTTTAGTTTTTTACCTAATAATAACAATGTAGTATCCTGGGGAAAATGTATGTTTGATGAAGAAGTAAAATAGACATTCTGAAATGTATTCATGATTTTTTATCTAAGTCTGAAGACAATGAACTCAACTGGCTAGGGAAATATAAATACAAGAACAACAACAATTGGGAAGGGATAGGAAGAGGAAACAAAGGAGGAGCCTACAATGCTTGATAAGAAATGTTCTCATTATCTTGCCCATGTAATTGTAACTCCTCTATACAGTATTTTCACAAAAAAAAGCAATAACAAAATTATCACATGTTGCTGAGTGCCAGTGGATGACTCACACCTCTAATCCTAACTACTCAGGAGGCTCAAATCTGAACATAACCATTCAAAGCCAGCCTGGTCAAGAAAATCTGAGAGGCTCTTATCTCTAATTAACCAGCACAATGCTGAAAATGGAACTGTGGTTCAAGTGGCCCAGCACTAACTTTGATCATGAAAGCTGAGGAACATTACCCATGCCCTGAGTTCAAATGCCAGGACTATCACACACACACACACACACACACATACACACACACCACGCACACATGCATGCATGCACATGTGCACACATACAGACGATCAAAATGGGGGGTTTCCAGGATAAGATGATGGGTTAGAAGTTTCCTCTGCATGACTCTCAGGTGAGAAGAAAGTGAACAACAGGAGGAAAAGTCTATTCTGAGGAGAGACAAAGAGCCAGGGCACCAAGTAAGAGCCACAAAAGAGATGTCAGGGAAGCTAAAAAAGCACAAAGAAATAGAAAAGTAACACAGAGAAATAAAAAGTAGGCAGGCTACTGAACACCAGCTGTTATGAACTGAGTCTGAAGAGCACCACATCCGTGGTAATGAGAGCCTGGCAGAGCTGACTTTAGGCGGGGCCGTAGTCCTAACAGTTCATGGTGTGGATCTGAATGAGGTCTCTCCCGCTGAATAACCTTAGAAAAGATACGCATTGCATTCACCACTGGCCAAATCTCAAGTGCAGGATAATCACAAGCCAACTAAAGAGGAGCCTATTCTTTGATATTTAAAAAGTCATAATTCTGGACTCCTGGGGAAAACTCTGCCACCGTGTCTACATGGACTACAACCATGCACAGCAGTCCAGGGCAGAGGTGCGCATCCCAGGTGGATCCAGCAAGCCTGGCCTTGGGAGGGCACCTCAGTTGGTGGCTTTGGGCTTTGGGCCGTGTTGTGGGAAGGGATTGTTCTCTGTGGATAATTGCGGGGGGGTGGGCGGGTAGTCTGTGGATAACTGGGGGCCAAGTCTGAGAGCACAGAGACTAAAGCAGGTGGCTTGCCTTGCATTCCACAGCCCTCTCTAAGCCATGTGCAGTTTATTATACACAAGGGCCCGGTTTGACAGCACTGAGGCCAAAGCCAAGGACTGCTCGCCTCCTGGTTCTTTGCCCAGTGCTCAATTTGCTTTCCCCACTCTGCAATGCATGTGAGGACACACCTCAGCTTGAACATCTGTCTCACTTCTTTGTGCCCTCCCTAATCTCCACTTAACCACCAAAACAGTCAGAAGTGGAGCTGTGTCTCAAATATTAGCACACTGGATTAGAGCACAAAAGCTCAAGGACAGCTCCCAGGCCACAAGTTCAAGTCCCAGGACTGGCACACACACACACACACACACATACACAAATACTAGGAACATTTTTTGTTGGTCGTGGGGCTTGAACTCTAGGCCTGGACACTGTCCCTGAGTTCTTTCATTCAAAGCTAGCAGTCTACCACTTGGAGCCACAGCTGCATTTCCACTTCCTTGGTGGCTCATTGGTGATTAAGAGTGTCATGGACTTTCCTGCCTGGGCTGGCTTTGAACCACAATCCTCAGATCTCAGCCTCCTGAGTGGCTAGGATTACAGATGTGAGCCATCAGTGCCCAGCAAAAGGCTATTTGTTTTGTTGGACATCTTTTTTAAAAATAGCATTTATATATCTTTATTTTGCTCTTGTTTTTAATTGGATTTTAATTCCTCATTTTTGCATTCTTTTCCTCTTACCTTTCCTTCTTTCTTTCAGTTTCCCCACAGAAAAGTGAAAAAAATATAGTCACCTCAACAGTTGTGGAAATCTCAACACAGAAACACAACCAGGGAAAAGACTAAGCATCACACACATACCAAATGTCAGTGCACCCAATTGCATAGAAGAAAATACCTTAGAACATAGAAAATACAAGGTAAGTCCCAATAAAATAACAGTGTATTATTTTCACCACACAGATGAGTCTTCCAAGCCTCCCAAATCAAGAATCATTAAATTGCATGACAGATCAGAAGACATAACAGCCAGCCACACCATTTTAATCAATAGCTGCAGAAAACCAACTTTCTCTGCAGCTTGTAGAATTGTATTTTAGGCCATAAAGCAAGTCATTACAAATAACAAATAGAATTTTTTTTTTGTATCTTACCAGATAATGACAGAATAAAGCTAGAAATCAACAGCAGGAGAAAACACATAGAAAAGGAAAAGTACATTTAAGTGTTCAGTGTATTGTTGAAAAAATTAGAGGGTAAACTGAAAGACTCCTAGAACTGAATATAAATGGAAATATAACATACTCAACATTAAGCAAAGGTGTTTCACTTTTCTGAGAGTGAGAGCAAATACATATGCTTAAAAAATTGGACAGTTCTCAAATAAATAACCTTTTGATGCATCTTAAGATATTAGAAAAAACAAGAATAAGCCAACCTCCAAATCAGTAAAAATAGTCAGACCTCTAAGGTAGGTAAATAATCATAGATGAAATTCAGATCAATTGAATAATCCAAAAGATCAAAAGTTGGTTCTTTAAAAGAATCCTAAAGTTGGTTCTTTGAAAAACTAAAGATGATTGACAAACTATTAGCAAAACTAACCTACAGAAAAGACCCAAATTAATAAGTACCAATAAATACCACTGAAAATGAGATTAGGGAATATTCTAAAAATTTACACTCAAACTACAGAATCTTGAGAAAATGCACAAATGTCTACAAAGAGGATATTAAAAAAATCTGAAGAGATCAATAACAAGAAAATAGATGAAAGAATTAATATTTTTTTAATTTGTCAACAAAGAAAAGCTTATGGTATGTACTGACAAAGTTTACCAGAACACTAGAGAACTAACAATAAAATCTCCTTAAATTATTTGATAAAATAGAAAGAAGAACACTTCCTTCTCACACTAGAAAGCCAGTATTATGCTGAAATCAAACACCCCCCCTCCACACACACACACCAAAGAAAATGTTAGACCAATGTCCTTTATAAATATAAATGCAAAAATCCAAAGAAAATACTTGCAAACCAAATTCAACAACACATTAATGAGATCATACAGCTTGATGAAGATAGTTTCATGCCAGTGATGTCAGAATAGCCCAATATATACAAATAAATAAGTATAATACAATGTATAGACAGAATCAAGGGCAAAAAGCATATAAACATCTCAACAGATGCAGAAAATACTTCTGACAAAATTCAGAGTCCCTTTTAGGTTTTTAAAGAAGAGGTTGAGTAAGAACAGCACCACACATGTGGTATTCAGGTAAGGGGTAGGTTTATTCATCATTCCAGCTGGCATCAGGCCATATTGGCACTCCACGCATCTAGGAAAGAGGGCATCTGGCCCTGGGCTAGGCCTTATCTAGGGTAGGGGTGGGGAAAGGTGTGGCCACATTGAATCCAGAGGTGACCTCAGCAGATGCAGATGTGACCTCTTCCAGGTGTGCCAGTTGCCTAGGTAATGCAAGTACTGGGCAGAGACTTTGCTGAGAGGAGGGTGGAGTCTGCTTGCCATCCAGGAGCGGACCTTACATTCCAGTCTTTTAGTAATCATGAAATAGGGCGAAGATTCTCTCTGGCTACTTCCTGCTGACAAGGGCGTCGACATTAGGGGTAAAAGGCCGGAATGTGGTCCCCTCCCAGAGAAGCCAGCGAGCAGCAGCTGTCCCTTGGTAGGCGTCAGTCCTTAGATGAATTCTGAAGGAGGCAAGTCTCTTGGATGAAATCTGGAAGAAGTCTCATGAGGCATTGAGGGGCTGGAAAAAAAAATACTAGAGAGCAAATAAATGGCAAGAGGAAGGACTTGGGGATGAAAATTTTAAAATGGATGACTTCGCTAGAATGGCTAGTTCTTATTGCCTGTATTCCAGGCTGTCCTGGAATTGGTAGAAATGTCTCTAGCTACTTCTGACATCTGGCAACTAGGCAAGGGAGAACATCAGGTAACAAAGGCAAGAATGTAAACTCCTGTCCAGTTAAAAGGTAGACAGGTTGGACATTAGATGGGCAGGCTTCTTACTTCTATTGACCTCCCAGCTCCAGTTAATTTTGAAAGGGCAGGCACAAAGTGGCTGATGTGACATCATCTCCTTTTGCTCCTCTCCTTATTCCCCAGACTGGCTGAGTCTAGGTGTCATTGCTGGGATGGCTTGTCACAGTTAGTATTCATGGATGTTTGAACTCAAGGCCTGGGTACTATCCCCGAGTACTTCTGCTCAAAGCTAGCATTCTACTGCTTGAATCATAGTAACACTTCCAGTATTTGCTGGTTAATTAGAGATAAGAGTCTTGAGCCATGCTTCCAACCTGGCTCTTTGCAGGTTAGTTGAGAGGTGGAGTCTTAGAGATTTTTCAGCCAGGGCTGACTTTGAACTGCAATCTTTGCCACAAAAACCCTTTATTTCCAATTAAAGCAACAAGGAGATTAAATAGAATAAGTAGAGCTTACCTGCTCCTTATCAAGAATTGACCAACAAATATTTTACAATGACAAGATTTGTTAGATGTGATGAGAATTTTAGCACAGCTATGCCCAATATTTTAGAACCATGTAGTCAGTACTAGAATATACAACTCAAAAAAGGCAAACTCAAAACCTAAAATTTTTGACAACAATGTTGAAACATCTTTGCTAACAAAGCACATCAGGTGGTCAGGCCTCAGTTTCAAGGGCCTGTGAAGAGGAAGCAAGTTGTTAGCAAGGCACATTAGAATAGGTGAATGGCAGAGTAGTAAGCTTGGTGGAAGGGTACCGATCAGATAGGGCTAAACCCTTAACCCACCATGTGGCCAAGATGGCAAACTCAAGATGGCGAATTTCTGAAAAAAATGCAAAGAAAACCTGAACAAATGGAAACTCTGACAATTTTCAAACCTAGAGTGGCTAGCTTTGAGAGGGAACCTAGGGGCGGGTCCCTGGGACCCAGTTTGCATTGTACTCTTCAGGGCACAAGCCAAAAAGTTGTAGAAAAGAGAAAGGAAGAGCTACAGAAAGTTGGACATGATTAGCAGAAAGCAAAGACAGCCAAAAGTAAACAGGCTTCTGACCATGTACCATTGCAGTGGCAAAAATTGTCTAAATCTGAGAACGGCATAAAAAATTAGGTGCCCTAGCTTTCCAGGGGACACAGGAGGCATTTCAGAGGGGTTTCATGGCTCGGGAGTAACACTGTTGAGGCAAAACACAAGTTAGCTACTTATGGGAAGGGACCACCCCAGTTACTGGAAAACGGACAGGTTGGTCAAGTTCCTGGAAAAAGCATCTGTAGCGTCATAAACAGTTAAAAAATATATTGTTGCCTGAATTCCAGTGGTTAGTCTTATGTATCCCACCCAATGATCTGCATGCTATATATGATTTAACCAATCCTGTAATCACTTAGTTGGAAAGCTCCTACCCTTACTGGAAATGATTATGCCCCTAACCAATGGCCTACCCTGAAACTTGCCCACAAAGTCCTGACCAATTATGTAGAAGCCCATGAACCTTAAGCCAATCATGTAACTGCTAGGATGAAAACCCCTTCCTCTTGCTGGAAACCCTATAAAAACCCTGCTGAACATGTGGCCAGGACTCACAACTCTGACCCGCTGGGTCCAGGCTCGAGCTTGCAATAAATGGCTCTCGTGTACTTGCATTGGATTCGGCTCCTTGGTGGTCTTTGGGGGTCTGCGGCCTGGCACAACATTGCTGGGGGCTCTTCCGGGATTCCCCCTGGATCCCAGGACCCCCTGAACCGGAGAGTCAGACCTGATCAGTGAGTTTTATTGTTTGCTTTCTTTGTCTCATCTGGTAGCTTGATTGTTTTGTTTTTGGGGCCCGAAATCTGAATCTGCAGGAGTTGGCATAAGACTCAGGGGGACGTTCTGGTAACATTGCCGACTGAGGGAGGAGGAGAGGGGTCTTGGAAGATGTTCCAGACCCCCTGGAGGGCGAGGGAGGAATTCCCTCGAGCGCAGACCCTCATTGGAGTTCCTGGAGGGAAAGGGATGCATTGTCTCATTCCCTAGAACCCCTCATCTGAAGGGAAAGGGACGTGCAGTCCCCTTATTCCCCTGAAAACTCAACAGGAGGAGGTGGGCCGCTCCCACAGATAGCAGATCGGTGTGAGGCCAACGCCCCCTTTGGTGTTTTCAGTGTGTGCCTCCAGTCGATGGGAGGAATTTGTGGCTGTGTGTCTCTGTTACTTTGGGGTCTAGCTGTTGCTTACTATTTTATGTTCTTTGTTTGATGGATGACATGGGACAGACTCTGACCACCTCCCTTTCCCTCCTGACTGACCATTTCAAGGTTGTAAAAGAAAAAGCATACAATTTGAGTGTGGAAATTAAAAAAAGGAAAAACTAATTACTCACTGCTGGTCAGAATGGCCCACCTTTGATGTGGGGTGGCCAGCTGAAGGGACCTTCGACTTACCAACCATATTCAAGGTCAAGGGGTTGATTTTTGTTCCCGGACCACATGGCCATCTGGACCGGATCCCATACATATTGGTGTGCCAAGACTTGGTAGAAAACCCACCCCTTGGCTAACCCCTGCTGGCACAACAACACACAGCACCCCATTAAAGGCGTAGGAGAGAAAAAATTAGTGAGTGAAGGAGGGCTTATCGGATGGAAGTGGCATCCCAAATTGCCACCACGCCCTCTAGGGAGGAGTGGCCAAGCAACCAGAGTCAAGCGTCCTCAGCTGCAGAGGTGATCGCCTTTCAGTTAAAGGCCTAGCAGGTTACCATGTCTGGAGAGAGACTGAGCGGCAGAGAACCCTTAGAGAGTAGTTCACTCACCAAAATGTACAAGTGTGGACGTAGATACAGAGGCCAGCAATGGTATTGATGAGCTGTGTCCACAGCAGACTGGTTTGCAAAAAGGGCGTCAGAACTGGGGGTATTCCACCGAGAAAAAAAAAATGGAAAGGAATCCCATCTATCCTGACTTTAAGCCCTTCCTGAGTTCATGGCACCATTTATGTTAGGTTTTTAAAGAAGAAGTTGAGTAAAAACAGCACCACTCACATGGTATTCAGGTAAGGGGTAGGTTTATTCATCATTCCAGCTGGCACCAGGCCATGTTGGCACTCCATACGGCTGGGAAAGAGGGCATCTGGCCCTGGGCTAGGCCTTATCTAGGGTAGGGGTGGGGAAAGGTGTGGCCACATCGAATCCTGAAGTGCCCTCATCAGATGCAGATGTGACCTCTTTCAGGTGTGCCAGTTGCCTAGGTAATGCAGGAGGGTGGAGTCTGCTCGCCATCCAGGAGCAAACCCTACACCTTTGTGATAAATGCTCAGAAGAAACAGAAAGATGCCATCATAACACAATAAAAGCTATCAATGGCAAACTCACATTATACACAGTGAGAAGATAGCTGGAAGCATTTCCTTGATAACCAGTAGTGAGACATTCTCCATTCTCATCTGATTCAAGAGTGCTGGTGATTCAGAGTACAGACAGGAAAAATAAAAATAGGAAAGAGAGAAGTCAAATAATCTCTAAATTTCAGGTGTCATGATCTTATTTTTAAAAAACACCAAATATTTGCTGTGCACTGATGACTCACACCTGTAATCCTAGATCCTCAGGAGGCTGAGATCTGAGGATTGGGGTTTGAAGCCAGTCTTGGCAGAAAAGTCATCAAAGTAGCAGGATACAATATCAACATATAAACTCAGTAACTCTTTTATATTCCAAATAATAAATACACTGAGAAATCAATTTGATAAACAATCCAATTCACAGTAGCCTAAAAAGTGCCAAGGTAAAACCCTAATGGGGGAGATGAAAGGCCTCTCCAAAGAAAATTACTAACTCCTAAAGAAAGAAATTAAAAAAGGCCCTAGAAGATGGGAAGTGTTAGGTTTTTAAAGAGAGGTAGCAGAGTAAGAACCACACCACACACACACATGGTATTTAGGTAAGGGGTAGGTTTTTTCAGTAGACGGGCTGGCACCAGGTCAGGTTGGCACTCCATGCTGCTGGCAAAAAGAGCATCTGGCCCTGGGCTAGGCCTTATCTAGGGTAGGGGCAGGGAAAGGTATGGCCAGGTAAAGGGAGGTGGGACCAGATAAGAAGAGGTGGGACCAGGTGGGAGAAAGGTGTGGCCACATCAGATCCACAAGTGACCTCAGCATCGGATGTGATCCCTTCGATCCAGTTACCTAGTAACACAGATACTAGGTGGGGCTTGCTCGACATGCAGGAGTGGACCTTACAGGAAGCCCTCTTATATTCATGGGTAGAATTATTTCTGTCACAAATGGCTATATTAAAGAAAAGAACCTAAAGATTCAGGGCAAATGCCAACACGAGTCCTTGCTGACAATTGATGCAACATAGTCATAGTCACAGGTCAGGCAGTCGAGCGCTGACATCTTCTGGACATGACTCTTCCTACAAAGGTTTACTTTGTGCTATAACATAAAGTAAAAAGAAATTAAACCATCATAAACATTAGACAGTTTCTCTATTCTGATTTAATTTTTATATATTTGACATGTATACAAATGTAAGACCTTTATGTGTTATGTTGTTCAGCTCGTCATATTCTTGTTTACTTGTTGTATACTTGACCCCTTACTAGTAAGTTACAGTCTCAACATTTGGGGATATTTCTATTTCCTATATTTTCTACTTTATATATACATATATTGCTTCTTCCTAGATAGCTTTTTTTTGTGGGCCACTCCTGGGGTTTGAACTAGGGGCCTATGTGTTGTCCCTGAGCTATTTTGCTGAAGGCTGAGCCACAGCTCCATACTCCTGCCTTTTTGTGGTTAATTGGAGATAAGAGTCACTTGGACTTTTCCTGCCCAGGATGACCTCAAATTGTGATCTTCAGATCTCAGCCTCCTGAGTAGCTAGCTAGGTGTATGCCACCTGCACCCAGCTCTTTATTGATCTCTTTCCTCTCTACATCTCCTTGGAAATCAGAGCTTCAAATTTTAGTTTCTCCTTCGTCTGCATTATGCTGTCTTCTTCATTAGTATCTATCCCTTTGCTTTTAGGCTTACAAATAACTTTTTAATTGTATTTCTGTATATGGTATAGAGTTGGCTTCTAAGTCAAACTAAATTCTATCTTAACAGGCAAATTGAAACCATTTATATTTATTTAAATGATCAATTTTTTGTGTTTTGTTGTTTTTGTCAGTCGTGGGGTTTGAACTCTGGGCCTGGGTGATGTCCCTCATCTCTTCAGCTCAAGGGGATTGCTCTATCACTTGAGCCACAGCACCACCAGTTTTCTGGTGGTTAATTGGAGATAAAGAGTTTCACAAAACTTTCCTGTGTGGGCTGGCTCTGATCCTCAGACCTCAGCCTCTTAAGTAGCTAGGATTATAGGTATGACCCACCAGCACATGGCTTATGATCAATATTTTTATCTTCATATTTCCAATGATTTTGTAGTATACTTTCTGTTAGGTTTTTAAAAATAGGTAGCTGAGTAAGAACTGCACCACGCATGTGGTATTCAGGTAAGGGGTAGGTTTATTCAGTAGACCTGCTGGGACCAGGCAAGGTTGGCACTCCACGCGGCTGGCAAAAAAGAGCGTCTGGCCCCAGATTAGGCCTTATATAGGGTAGGGGGCAGGGAAGGGTGTGTCCAGGTAAAGGGAAGTGGGATCAGGTGGGAGAAAGGTGTGGCCACATCAGGTTAAGACGTGACCTCAGTGGATGCGGATGTGACCTCTTCCAGGTGTCCCAGTTGCCTAGGTAATGCAGGTACTGGGCAAGGTCTGTTCGCCGTCCAGGAATGGACCTTACACTTTCAATACAACTTTCATTAGGTGGTCTATATTATTTGATCTATTTTGCACATGTTAGTTCTTAGGAATGTGCAGTGTGTAAGTGTGTGTGTGTGTGTGTGTGTGTGTGTGTGTGTGTGTTGGTCCTGGGGCTTGAACTCACTTCCTAGGTGTTGTCTCTGAGTTCCCTTTTGCTTAAGGCTAGTGTTCTACCACTTGAGCTGCAGCTCCACTTCTGGCTTTTTGGTAGTTTATTGGAGATATGGGTCTCACAGACTTTTCTGCGTGGGATGGGTTAAATCCTCAGCTCTCAGCCTTCTGAGTAATAATAGATTACAGGCATGAACCACCAGGGCCTGGCTCATTTTTTTTTGCTTAACAATGGCTTTAAATTTTTTTGAAGTATTTAATCAACCAAAAACTTAGCTATTCACATTGTATAACATAATGATTGATGTATGTGTTTATTATATAATGACTTCACAATCAAATTAACACCTCTGGTTGCTGTATCCTAGTATCTTTAATACAATTTCATAGTTTTACTTTTTCTTTATTCAAACTCTTACTGTTAAGTTTGTAAACACTAAAATTGCCCTTTAATTGGACACCAGTGGCTCACACCTGTAATCCTAGCAACTCAGGAGGCTGAACACTGAGGATCATTGTTCAAAGCCATCCTGGGATAGGAAGTCCATGAGACTCTATGTCCAATTAACCATAATAAAGCTCAAAGTGGAGTTGTGGCTCAAGTGCTAGAATGTTAGCCTTAAGCAAAAACACTCAGGGTCATAACCTGAGTTCAAGCCCCATGATTGGTACACACACAAAAAAGCCTTTAAAAGTGAGTGCTTGGTTCAGCCAGGCGCTGGTGGCTCACATCTGTAATCCTAGCTACTTAGGAGGCTGAGATCTGAGGATCATGGTTCAAAGCCAGCCCGAGTAGGAAAGTCCATGAGACTCTAATCTCCAACAAGCCACCAGAAAACTGGAAGTGGCATTGTAGCTCAAGTGGTAGAGCACTACCCTTGAGCTGAAGAGCTGAGGAACAGTACCCAGGCCCTGAGTTCAAGCCCCAGGACTGACTAAAAAAAGTGCTTGGTTCAATGGTAGAGAGCTTGCCTAGCATGTGACACAGGCCAATCTATAGAGTAATTCCCTTTTCAGCTTTACTTTCCTTTTTCCCCCCATTTTTTAGTTATCAATTATATTGATATGCTTTTCTTCCATTATTCATTCAGTTTTAAGTAGTCTCCACAATATTTTTTTAAATAAGATTCCCTAATCAACTCCGGTGCAATCACGCTTTGGATTGTTCTGAAGCAGAATAGACTAGGAAAAATGAGGTATGATCAGCTAATAGCAAATACAGGAGATATTCCTTCATGTGCTTGATTAAGGGAACAAAAGTCATTTGGGAGGAAATGAAACAGGAAAACTTATGGAAACTGAGGCCTGGTGTAGGCAACTCAGAAACATGGTATCTAGAAACTTAGAAATGCTATCTCTGCTTCAAACTAAGGCAACTGAATGCATTCTTTCCTAAGGGATGGATTTCTCACCCAAAAATTCACAACTGCCTGACAGGATGCCCCAAAATACAGTTAGTAGGATGTCTCCTCCATTCAAGGATAAGGAGCTGTTTTATGGCAGGATACAAACTCTGAGAATAACAGCAGGTGTAGTTAAAGCAAAGACAAAGCACCTAGCTTTGCATAACTTAAAGCCCTGCCCTTACCCTATAAATACCCAACAGACCAAGGAGCTGGGTGTCTCTCTGGGTGTCTCCTTGTCTGTGTCTTTGTGTCCCTATGAGAGCACCCACACTCTGCTAGAGTGTGCCTCTGCCCTTCTGTTTCTCTGCTTTTTTATCTGTTTGTCTGCTTCCTTGCTTGTTTACTTAATAAAGCTCTGCCAAGTTTTCTTACCATTGTGACTTGTCCAGAAATTCTTATTCTGCGATTGAAGTCAAGAACCCTAAGTGAAGAATTCCTATATTTAAAGGGCAGCTTCACTAAACCTCAGCTCTGTCCGGTGACAGTTCCATAGAAAGTACTTGCAGATAAAACATCTTGAGTTCTTGCATATTACTCCTGAATATATCACTCCTGAAAAGCAATCTTCCATTAACCTTTACTTTCTAAGGGACTTGATCTATTTGTCCGGAGACAGTACACTTTTTTCTTTGAATTCTAATATTCTTTCCAGGATGAATCAGAATTGTGTATGGGAATCAATAATCAGGAATTAGAGGAAGCAAAGACCCTTTAAACATGTAGATTTTAGGTTGCATATGCACATGCATATACATGTTTGGAATTATTTTAGAATTTTTTTTGAGGTCTGAGACTTTGCTTCTGTTTCCCCAGCAACCTACAGCAATCTTTGAAAGGCCGCAGGTACTTCAAAATTATTTGTTGAATGCATGAATGCATGCATGAATGAATGACTCCCATAAAACATCAAAGAAGGAAGGTATTTTGGGGTAGCAATAGAAGTGTGCCAATTTGGAGCATGTTTCTTTTAATTCTTGAAGTTACAAAAAAGATAAATAGGTAAATTATTCCCTTTCTTTTCTGTTTTCCCTTCTTTATACTGTAAATAAAATGTATCTCTTTACTTCTTATGGAAAGTAAAGAGAAAACCTGGTATAAATAATTTAAAATAAAAGCATATTTGGTATTCTGATTACCTCAATATTTCAGCAATATTTTGAAGAAGTTTTAGGGATTTTCACGGTAACAATTTTGTTTTGACAGAATTACTTGGAAGGAGGATCTAACATATTCTTTCAACTCGGCTCCCTCCTTCCTCCTCCCCTTTTGTCTTATACCATCTTTTTCCCACCCAAGAATAAGACATTCACAAAAGATAGGCACTTCTTTTATGAAAAGGTTAGTTTATGGTTTGGGTTTTTTTTTTTCCAATTCCTATCAACAACAGAATATCAAGGTTAGGAAATGAATCACTTAAGAACTGAGTCAGTGAAGGGACACACCAGTCTGTTTCATGTGGACACAGAATGTGATTGTTATCGAAGTTTGTCCTTAATTTCCTTTGCCCCCCACCATCCTGTCTTGTGGATGACACGAGGCTCTGTGGAATTTTCATGACAGCAGGATCCTGAATACATGAAAAAGCCCTGAACCAGGAGGAGCAAGGCTGAGGATTCACATGGCTGGCACTGAAGCCAGATAGACTAGGAAATTTGAGGTACGGTCAGCTAATGGCTAATATAGCAGATATTCCTTCATGTACGTTCCTTAAGATTAAGGGAAAAAGTCATTTAGGGGAAAAATGAAGCAGGATAACTCAAAGAAACTGAGCCCTAGTGAAGGCAATTCAGACATATGGTATTTAGAAACTCAGAAATGCTATCTTTGCTTCAAAGAGCAACAACTGAATGCATTCTTTCCTGAGGGATGCATTTCTCACTCAAAAGATTCACAACTGCCTGACAGGATGCCCCAAAATGCAGATAGCAAGGGTTTCCTTATTTCAAGGATAAGGATCTGTTTTATGGCAGAATACATTCTTACCTGGAAACTCAGAGAATAACACCAGGTGTAGTTACAGCAATGACAAAGCACCTAGCTTTGCATAACTTAAAGCCAGACCCCCTGCCTTTACCCTATAAATATCCAATGAGCTGTGTGTCTCTGGGTGTCTCCTTATGTGTGTGTCTGTGTCTTTGTGTTCCTATGCTAGAGTGTGCCCCTGCCCTTTGGTCTGTCTGTTTTTTTGTCTGTCTGCTTGCCTGCTTGTTTACTTACTCAATAAAGCCCTGCCAAGTTTTGGGTTTGTTTTTTGTTTTTTTGTTTTTTTTTTTACCATTGTGACGTCCGGAAATTCTTACTCTGCCATCCAAGTCAAGGGCCCCAAGTGAAGAGTTCCTGTATTTAAAGGGGAGCTTCACTAAACCTCACCTCTGTCCACTGCTCTGGAGAGTATCATCTATTTCTAGAGGAACA
The DNA here is from genome assembly GCF_000151885.1 of Dipodomys ordii. Classification (NCBI taxonomy): domain Eukaryota; kingdom Metazoa; phylum Chordata; class Mammalia; order Rodentia; family Heteromyidae; genus Dipodomys; species Dipodomys ordii. The sequence goes on along the minus strand of NW_012267276.1, from coordinate 9,585,364 downwards.
ATAGATTCCTCTGAAGTTTTCTCAGCGGGGCTCCACACCACCTCTGGTGGTAATTTCCAAGTTTTATGAAAGTTTCTACATAAATGTAGATGGAAGTTATCCCATACCTACAATGGGTTTCTGAAAGCTTAGATGCTGGGGTGCCACTGGGCACTCCTCTATGAGGAGAGTTTCCATGGAAACATGGCACAATTCCTACCTGAAACTCCATCGTGAAGGGCCATCCTATTCAAACTGAGTGACCTCCTACTGGAAGTCATGGACAAAGAGGTTTCAGAGTTGGGGACTGCAATCCAAATGGTGTGCTGTGGCTTCAATGAACTCTCCAATGCTTCTGTGTTCAAAGCTTGGGCCTCAGCCTAGGACAAGATGGGAAGGCAGAGGGGGGAGGTGGGGGGGGAAGACCTTTAGGAGCTGGGCCCCAGTGGGAGGAAATGAGGTGGGCCCTGGAAGGCTTAGTCCTCAGGACAGGGGAAGGGGCTGAACCTTTAGGAGCTATTGCCTATGGGGCATGGCAGAAGGAAATTGAGAGTACACTTGAAGGGGATGTTGAGACCCCAGCCTCCTCCTCTGGGCTTCCAGCCACACTGAGACATCCCAGGTTTCTATAGACAGGTAGCTTATAGCCGATCCCCCTGAAACTCTGGGCCAGATCCCATTCTTCCTCTCAGGTGACAGAAAATGGATGGACACAGGTTCTCCTCATAAGGAGTTGACATCTAATCCTAGATACTGACAATTTCCTTCATGTCAAGGGAAAATGCAGAGGATAATACACTGACAGTTTCTTAACTTTTATCAGAAAAACTTTGTCATGCTATTTCTTCACCTCCTGCTGTTCTCCTTGACCAATTAGAAGGATAAGTTGCTTTTAGTAATTGTGATTAATGCTATCATATAGTCTTTTAACATTAGCTTTTACTATTTGTAACTGCATAATCTCTTTTGTTCCTAAAAAATTTGTTACACATGAGGTTGATGCAATTTAACATTAATATTCCATAAAATTATACCGACTTCCAGAAACTCTGCCTGGATACATCTGAGAACAACATATCCAGTCCAATTTTATGACTAAACTGATGTTATATAGAACAAAACTTAAAAGTTAAGCTTAGGATCTGGGCCTAACATCTCACCGTATATATTCCTTTCATTGCATGTGATCTATTTTTGTAGGTTGCACAGAGTTTGTTTCTTGGGCTTGATAAACAAGAAACATCACAACCTTTGAACATAGAAAAAAGGGGAAAAAGCATGTACATTGACCTCCACAAAATTCTCCGGTAGCTCATTGATGAGTGGTTTTGAGCATTTAAAATCTCTTTCTGCTCTTAAATATTTGAAGGAGAAACAAAGCCCTTTATCTCTCACCACAGAAGACATTTCTTCTTTTTGTTGTTTCAAAACAAGAAAATGTGCTGTTTCCATGAACCCCAAAAAACAATAGATATTTAAATCCTTTGAGATTGAAAATGAAAATGCTCAGAGGTACAGACAGATGTTTAAAACTTCCTGGGAGCATTTAAGGAGATTATGCCATATTTAACTATACATTCTAGAGGTTCAGCAAAATCACAATAAGTACTAACTGCCTTAGTGTTGGATGTTTTAGGAAAGAAGCTGGTAGTTTTGGGAACAGGAAGATGGGTTGTTAAGTACATGGGTAGGGGAAAGGAATATCTCCAGCATTTATTCACCAAAGACTTTATGTGTGCTCCCTTGATCTTGAGGCAGAAAGTACTGTGCTTTTTTTCAGATAAGAAAAATGGAGGCCTATAATGCAAACATAAAGTAGAAGAATACAGAAAATTAAGATCAGCACTCTGTGTGAACCCCACAGCCCTCTTTCCCTGCTATGCTCCCACAAGGTTCAAAATGTAAGGTCCACTCCTGGATGGTGAGCAGACTCCACCCTCCTCACAGCAAAGTCTCCACCCAGTATCTGCATTACCTAGGCAACTGGCACACCTGGAAGAGGTCACATCTGCATTGGCAGAGGTCACATCTGGATTCAATGTGGCCACACCTTTCCCTGCCCCTACCCTAGATAAGGCTTAGACCAGGGCCAGATGCTCTCTTTCCCAGGTTTTTTTCCCAGCCACATGGAATGCCAACATGGCCAGGTGCCAACTGGAACAATGAATAAACCTACCCCTTACCTGAATACCACATGCATGGTGCTGTTCTTACTCAGCCATTTCCTCTTTAAAAACCTAACATGAGAAGAGGGTTTTTGAGAGGGGGAAAGAACAAACCTCCAGCTGCACAAGATGGAGTCAGGCAGAGCAAGAGAGTTATGGCAGAAGGAGAGGGGTCTGGCCATAGCAGAAGCAGAGGTGACCTAAGAGAATGGGGAAATAACCTCAGAGCCTAGGGGACCTCCCACTGACCCCAGGCATGCCAGTTGCCTGGGTTACAGTTTCTGGGTGGGGACTTCTAGGGTATAAGGGGAGAGAGCCCAGGGAAGGGGCCATTTCTCCAGGCTAGACCTAACATTCCAGCCATTTTTTTTTTTGGGTCCGGTCATGGGGCCTGAACTCTGGGCCTGGGCGCTGTCCCTCAGCTCTTCAGCTCAAGGCCAACGCTCGACCACTTGAGCCACAGCACCACTTCTGGCTTTTTTCTTTTTGCTTATGTGGTGCTGAGGAATCGAACCCAGGGCCTCATGCATGCAAGGCAAGCGCTCTACCACTGAGCCACCTTCCCAGCCCCCATTCCAGCCTTTTGATAGTTATTAAGGGACACCGACTCTTTCTGGCTATTTCCTGCTGACAAGAGGCCTCAACATTGCGAGTAGAAGTTGGAGATGTTGTTCAGTCCAGGAGAATGCAGCAGTAACAGTTATTTGGCAGTGAGCATGTATATGTGCCTTTGGATGAAAGCTGAAAGAAGTCTTATGAGTCAGGGGCCTGGTAGGTGGGAAAGAAGAGCAGTTGTACGTTGGAGTCATCATCAATATAGAAGGGGCAGGAGCAGGACCCTTTCTTACTCTTGACAGAAGAAACCACTGTGGCTGTCTATTGAGCAGAGGGAGTTATCAGCAGGACCTGATGAGGGCCTGTCCACTTAAGGTGTAAACCAGAAAGATTAAGAAATTGGGAGAGAAGGAAAGGGGCCCTGATAAGGCTGGAGGAGACCTGAAATGTAGAGAGTAAGAACCTCCCCCAAAGGAGTATGGGACAGTGGGGTGGGATTAGAAAGGAATGTGATAATGGGAAGTTATCTATTCTGCATGGTTCTGGTCTGGTAGTTGCAGAGCAAATAGGAAGGCCATCTATACCCACCACCGAGATCTGGGAGGGAAAAGATAGGCTGGAATATTCAAATAACTGGCTTCCATATCCAAAAGAAAGGAGTAGTTTGTCTGCAGCCTGAAGAGATACGCTGGGCTCCTCTATTGTAATGTTTGTGGGATCCAGCAGCCCAGAGTACGGTAGTCTTCCATTGCCAAGCCAAGTATCTCAGATGATTTGGGCTCTTCCCTGTGTGTGGGCAGGGGGAGGGGAGGATGGTGGGAGGGACCGGTCCCCCTTGTAGAGATGAGAAGCGACGGTTAACTCCTGAGTGTCCCGGTTGTCCACACTTTGTTGGACCCAAATGGTGGCTGCAGAGTAGGGAAAGCTCTTGCCCAGTGGCCTTCCTTGCCATACTTGGAGCATGGTCTGGGTGGCATGCATTAGGTACCTCCTCTTTGAGGATCCTAGAGGGCAGCAGCCAGGAGCTGGCATTTTTTCCTATCACTGGCAGCCTTATCAGCTTTTTCCTGTTCCTCCCAGTTGTTGAAAACATTAAAGGCCATGCTCACCAAATCTCATTGGGAGTTTAGAGGTCCATCCTCAGCCTTCTTCAACTTATAACATCGGGAGCTGTTTGGGAGATAAAATGGGTATCAAGGACCGGATCCAGAAACTTGGCCCGGTTTTCAGTGGGTCTCTGGGTAACCTCCCCTATGTCATCATAGTTGACTGCATGGCAGGCTGCCTTCTGAAGGCCAGCCACCAGGCAGGTTACCATCCTATTTCTGTTTCCCCTTCCAGAAGTCCAAACCCTTTCCTTTTCCTTTGGGGTAAGAGTGGAGGACAGGATTGCATACAAGTCATGCCGAGTGAGGTCATAGATCTGAAGGAGGTATTTAAACTCTTTGGTATAAATATTAGGCTCTTGGGGGTATGATCCCATTTGCTTCTCTATCTGGCAGAGCTTGGTTATTGAAAAGGGGGTATAAACAGGAATGACTCCCTCCACCCTGCCACCTCCCCCAGGGAGGATATTAGGAGGCTATCCAAGGCTGTGAGCCACCACTATGGGATCGAGTGTGAGCTTCAGGAGGTGAGTAAAAAGGAGACGAAGGGGGAAGAGTAGATGCAGAAGGTTCAGCTTGGGGTGGAGGAGCAGAGTCTTCAAGGTCGAATAGGGGATCGGGTACTAAGGTTCAGGAAGAGGCTCCAGGCTCGTAGGTGATTTGTCAGGGATGGACTGCCCCCATGCCAGGAGGATAGGGGAAGTTTGGCAGGATGGGCAAAGAGAAACACAAGCATGCAGAGCAAAGAAAACCTGAACACATAGAGCCTGTGGCCATTTGCCATTGCGTTGGCAGAAACTGTCCAAATTCCCGAGAACATCATAGTCAAAAGTCCTGTTTGGGGGCCATTGAGACAGATTGTGTAGACTACAGTGTTAGGAAGGAAAATGCAGGAGAACAGAAAAGGAATAGACCAGGCTCCATCATCAACAGGTGAGGACTGTCTGTTGAGGAACAATAGACAGTCTGTGCAAGGGGCACAGACCTTCCTGCCGGTTTGGAGGTTGTGCTGGAGAGTTGGGACAGGAGCTGGGTTATTATAGGAGGTCAGAGGTTAAGGAAAAAGCCACTAGGTCAAGGAAGGTGGGGAGGCCTTTCAGTTGGGCCCAGAATGGGCCTGCACTTCAAACAAGTTCACACATACCTGGGATTTTGCCTGGCATCTGTATGGGCCTGGGACCCCCCCACCTGGGGGGTGTCAATCCTTCATATAGTGTGCCCAGACTCGATTGCAATAAAAGGTGTTTTGGCTTTATGGAGCCCTTGAGTAAAAGAATATCTAGAGAACATAAAAGGTATCCCAAAGGGATATCCCAGCTTTAGAGAGACAGTTGGGACCTCACTGGAAAAAGAAACCAGAAAAGGGAGTCTGGTGAGGACATGTGGGGGGGAAGTGGGGGGTCCGTGAGGACATGGGAGTGGACTCAGTGAGGGCGGGTGGAGTCAGTGAGGACGTGGGGGTGGAGTCAGTGAGGACATGGGGGTGGAGTCAGTGAGGACATGGGGGTGGAGTCAGTGAGGACATGTGAGGACATGGGGGTGGAGTCAGTGAGGGCATGGGGGTGGAGTCAGTGAGGACATGGGGGTGGAGTCAGTGAGGGCATGGGGGTGGAGTCAGTGAGGACGTGGGGGTGGAGTCAGTGAGGGCATGGGGGTGGAGTCAGTCCCAGCATGCCAGCTGCCTGGGCCACAGGTGCTGGGCGGGGACTTCCAAGGTGGAGAGAGCCAAGGGAAGGGGCCATTTCTTCAGGTGCAGAGATGAACTTTAGGTTCGCACAGAGGAAGAACTGGGGGGATGGCAGGCATGCTCAATAATACACAGATCCAAGTGATCATGGGCTCAGAGGTGGTCCTGTGTGTGGTCAGGCTGCTCATGCTCAGGATGAGTCAGGTGGCACCTTGTTGCTATCTTAAGAAGTCATTGTGCCAGGTGCCAGTGGCTCACGCCTGTAATCCCAGCTACCCAGGAGGCTGAGCTCTGAGAAGTGCGGTTCAAAGCCAGCCTGAGCAGAAAAGTCCATGGGACTCTTATCTCCAATTAACCAACAGAAAACTAGAGGTACAGCTGTGGCTCACAGTGTTAGAGAGCTAGCCTTGAGCAAAATAGCTCAAGGACAGTGTCTAGGCCCTAAATTCAAGCCCCAGGATCAGCACACACACACACACACACACACACACACACACACACACAGAGTCATTGTTGCCTGACAAGGGGGTAACTTTGCCTTTTGTCCCAGGTTATTTAGCTATCAGTCCTGTCCTTGAATGAATTCAGATGACTGCAGAGTGACAGCAGGAAAAAATGTCTCAGTGCAAAAGACACAGACTCCAAATAGAGACTGGTGAGCCATGCTTAGTTCTAGATTTGTTACTCCTTGGATATTTTCAGGCCCAGCAGGAGTTAGCGACCTAAATGCCTGTTACATATGTCATTTTATGAATCATTCGTATGTTTTTAGTCTCTATTTCACTTAGTTCTGCTGTTCTTTTTTCTATCTGAGGTAGAAGAGATATGAAAGAAGAGGTGACACAGAATTTAGAAGAAGAAAAAAGCCAGATTCAGGAACTGAGATTGAATTGGAGGACTAAATATAAAAGACACTAATGCAGGAGGAATTGACTGAGTCATCCAAAAGGGATTTTTTTGTGTTCCTTCTCTCCATCTTCTTCTCTTAGATGTTAAACAAGTTGCTTTCTCTCCATTAGGCTGAGGTTTTATTTAGATGCTAAGAGAACTGCTATCTCCTTAGGTGAGTAATGGAAGTCTAGAATAGGAAGTATATTTGCTGTTTTAATTTGTTGGGGAGAAAGGGAATGTCTGAAAAGGTTACATCCATTATTATCTTCTTTGGGTAATAGCCATAAACAGGAGCTTCACAAAACAATTAATAATTAATTGGTTACTAGGAAAAGTTTAAGCTGTAAGCCCCAGCTTCATCCAGAGGGAGAAGAATATCTGAGATGGTCAGAGTTATGTGCCCCTAGCTTGCCCCTCCTCCATGGCAGGCATGCCCCTTCCTCTTATTTCTCTTGCTTTATCCTGCTTTGCTAAATAAATCTGTGCTGACCTTGTACCTATTCAGTTTTGTGAAATGCTTTGAAACTCTTTCCACTGTGGATCTTAAGGGCCTGTTGGCCTTGTGGGTGACTGGGTGAGTCAATAGAGGGGCCTCCTTTTTCTGAGGATTCTTTTGCTCTCCCCTTTCCTCTGGTGACATTCCTGCTAATTATGCATTCGGTTTGTTCTAGCTCCTTGAGCTGCAATGTTAACAGTGTTTATTTTGGACTTGTTTACTTTTCACACATAGGTGTTTATTGCTGTAAACTTCCTCCATAGTATCCCTTGGGTTGGAATATGTTGTGTTTCCTTTTTCCTTTCTCTAATTTTTTTAATTGCCTTTTCCTTTTTGTCAGTTGTGGGGCTTGAACTCTGGGCCCGGGTGCTGTCACTGAGCTTTTTTGCTCAATGCTAGCACCCTTATCACTTTGAGTCACTGTGCCATTTCCAGTTTTCTGGTGGTTAATTAGAGATAAGAGTCTCACAGACTTTCCTGCCCTGGCTGGCTTCGACCCACAATCCTCAGATCTCAGCCTCCTGAGTATCTAGAATTACAGACATGAGCCTCTAGCTCCAAGCTTTATTACCTGTTAAATTTCTTCATTTTCTTTTAGTTGTTCCCAAGCATGTTGATCAATGTTCAAGTATTTGCAGAGTCTCTGAAGGAAAGTTCCCCCTGTTGTTTATTTTTAGAATCATACAATGTTAGTGGAGAGGTACTCAAACAAAATTTCAACCAACTTATATTTGTTAAATTTTGTTTCATACCAGGTTCCAGTGGTTCATGCCTCTAATCCTAGCTATTCAGGAGGTTGAGATCTGAGGATCATGGTGCAAAGCCAGTCTGGGCAGTGAAGTCTGTGAGACTCTTATCTCCCATTAACCAAGGGGTGGGGGAGCCACAGTGACTGTGGCTCAAACAGTAGCTTTGTATGATAAATTTCAGCGACAGTGTTCAGGCTCTGAGTTCAAGCCCCAAGTTTGACAACAACAAAAATTGTGTCAGGACCTAACACTGTTACAGAGTTACGGAGAGTAGGAATAAGGTGGGGGGTTTTGTTGTTGTTGTTTTAGTCTACAATCATAGTGTTTCCACTATATTTAATGATAATATGTGGTTTATTTGAAATTGCTAGAAAAGAGGACTTTCAATGTTCTCATCACAAAGAAATGGAAGGAATTTGAGGTCATCAACATCTTAATTATTCAATTTGTTCAAATTTGACCATTAAACAGAATATACAACTATTTCACTCTACTCATAAATACACAGTATACATCACTTTAAAACTTTTTGATAAGTAAATCTCATCTCTAAAAGATTTATTAATCAGAGCTACACTCTATTCCCATCGTAATTAAAGCAAATAGAAAAAGAGAAGTCAGAAATTAACCTCAATGTTTTCTCCTGCTCAGTGGGAAAGATTGAAATGCTGTGATTACATAATCTCTGGGTTTCTCATGAAGGATTTTCAGGTTTGATAAAATTCTGATTAGTGGGTCAGAGTGTTTAAGAATTCAAAGACAGAATTCTAAAAGACAATCAAAACTCGTTTTCCCTGAGTTATTGCAGGAATAATTAATTTCTATACAGACTGGAGACTAAAGGACATAGCTAATGAGCCTCATCCCAGAGGCTCACCCTTGTAATCCTAGCTACTGAGAGGCTAATATTGGAAGGATCAGGGATCCAGGTCAGCCCAGGCAGAAAAGACCATGAGACTCCATCTTTATGGAAGGGAAACTGTTACAAGTGTGCCAATATTTCAAATAGCATATTGTATATAATAAATGCTACAAATTCACCAATTAAAATAATATATTAAATTAGTACCAAAAATTTATAAGGTATATAGGAGAAATACATACAAAATTTTCCTAGCTAAAAATAATCTTTTTAATAGAGGTAGTGTTGAGCTGGGACTAGTGGCTCATGTATACAATCCTAGCCACTCAGGAGACTGAGACTCAGGGGATCACAATTTAAAACATCTGGGTAGGAAAGTCCAAACAAGACCCTTATCTCCCAAAATAACCAGCAAAAAAGTCTGGCAAGAGGCATGGCTCAAGTGGTAGAGCATCAGCTAAGCAAGCAAGCCCATAAAGCATGAGGTCCTGAATTTAAACCCTGGTATCACCAAAGAAAAAGATGCTGCAATGAAAATCAGAAGATAGGTATATAATTTACAAAACAATAGGCAAATGCTATCAATTCATGAAAATAAAAGCTAAAAAATAATAATAAGGGAGAATATGGTGAATTTGCAAAGGGACTTGCAATTTGATAGCTTTGTTAGTACCAAGTAGGTAAGAATTCCTGTAAGTCCACCCAAGGACTTGGAGAATCTGCCAGGTACCAGCTAAGATCATGGACAGACAACTGAAGATGTTATTAATTCCTTGCCAATTTTCCTTTAAGTAGAGAGGCTCACTAGAGCTGGAAACCACTGGACACACCACGGACCCACCAAGGAAGGGACTTCACTTGCTACTACCCTTCCCAGAAGGACTAAGGCACATGGTGAACAACTCAGCTTTACATGAACGTAGCTCCGGTTGGGGGCTAACTTTTCTATGATGGTGCTGGAAATCCTGTCAAAAGCCAGGCCTCAGAAGGACCCACTCAGTCTTCAGTCATTGTTGATGTCACTAGCCACATGATTCTGTTGGATTCAACATGCCACAAACCTACCTGCCTAATTGTTCCTTTGTCTAATCCAATTTAAGCATTGGAGACAATTTTCACATAGATTTGAGTGCACAAAACCATGTCATGGGAGTTGATGCTGTGTTCCTGCAAGACATCCTTGTAAAGAGAATTAGCCGATGTACACAGATTGTGTTCAGCATCATTTAAACATCCTGTAACACTATACACTTATAGTGATTGTCATCTCCTTGTCTAAGATGAGGAAATGGGAGGTGAGAACATTCATTCCACCTATATGTGAAGCTCAAATTCAAATGTGATTTCCACATTTCCTAGGCAGGTGGATACTGCCTGTGAGAAGTAGTTTCATAAAAATGAAGCAAAGGGATGTCTTGGAGATGGGAAACTATCAGCAGGTGGTGCATAAAAAGAGCATGTGTAGCCAGGTATCTCTGGCTCACTCTTATAATCCTAGCTACTCTAAAACCTGAGGATCAGCCCAGGCAAGAAAGTCTGTGAGATGCTTATCTCCAATTAACCACCAAAAAAGCTGGAAGTAAAGCTGTGACTAAAATGGCAGAGTGTTGGCCTCGAGTAAAAAAGCTCAGGGACAGCCCCCAGCTCCTGAGGTCAAGCTTCAGGACTAGCAAAATAAAATAGAAGACGTGTAAAGATGAAATATCACCATCTCAGTTTGTGTTAGGTAATCTCCATTACTGAGTATTGTCTCATTTGGAACATAGTTTGACCTGGGCAGGTTTTCTATATTTCTATAGTTTGAGTATGTTTCCCAAAAGTTCATACGTTGGGAACTTTATCTCTAAATTTATGTGTGAATGGTATTCAAATCATGATGAAATTGAGGATGATTAAGTAATGAGATTCAGGTACCTTGAGGATATTAGAGGATTATCAGAAGAGAAAGATATGGAAGGTAGCACACTTGGTCTGTCTCACTGACCAAGAAGAAAACCTCAGCCACATGCCAGTGCCAAGAGCTTGGATCTCCCAACCAACTGTGAGCTAAAGAAACCTTGATTCTTCATAAATTACCTAGTTTGTGGTACTCAAAGCAACAGAAAACAGACTAAGACATATACCAACTTGCTGAGATATACATATGGAAGGACCTTACCCACTGAATTTCACATAACAAATAATCAGACAACCTGTTGTGATAATTATGGAAAATGTTTCTTGTTTTTCTTTGTTTCTCAAAAGGCCTAATCAGTTTTGGTAGGTCTGTAAGCAGATGTTTTTAATCACGGCAATAATTATCATGTCATTGAAGAAACAGGAGCAGTTGTCACTTCAAATGTTGATAACATAGAATTAAAGAACATACTCACACCAGTAAGTCTTCAAGGTTTTAATTTCAAAATGCCAAACTGGATAGCAAAAAGAGAAATTTTTAAAGAGAATAAAAAATCATAATTTGTATACCAATATAAAGTAAGACATGTGAAAGTTTTTTTATTTAACCCATGAATTCTGAGGAAATGATACTAATGTTGCAGGCTGTTTGAAGGTAAGAATAAAAACAAACCATGATTTGGAAGACAGGTATGTTGAAATGAATTTATGCTTGAATGCAAACACAGCTTTTATTACCAATCAGAATTAGAATTCCTATAGAAAATGAATTATTTGTGTTGCTATTAGCTATCTACAATTTATACAGTTCTAAAATATCTGAAAGGAAATTAAAAATACAAAGTTCTTTATAGAATCAAATACTTTCCTTGAGGCTCCAGGATCCTACAGGAAAATGTCTAAGTAGACTTTTTAATTTATTCCAAAATCTTAAGTCTTTTCTTTACAAAAGATACCTGGTATTTGCAAAAGTATCTATTTTCTAAAATAGCAATTTCTTTCAAATAAGAACAATTCTACTGAGAAGAATATTCTATTTATGCATAACCATGTTGCTTGGTTTCCTTCAGCAGTTGAGAAATATGCCCAGTAATTAGGAAGTGTTTGTGAAAAGTGCTTGCTTCAAGCTCTTTAGTCATTGCTCTGTCAACATCTCTGTCAGGCAAAGCCATCTCTGCAGTTGCATAGAAACACATGTAGGGACTCAGACAAAGCAGCAATGAGCCAGAAAGCATGGCTGGGGTTAGAGCCCCCAGTGGTAATTCAATCTGGGGATAAGGGAGAAAGAAGACCACTTCTATTTCTGAACTTCTGCTTTAAATTCACTGAAGAATATTATTGAAGTGAATCATATGTAAGTAAATAAAATATAGAGCTCTTTCCCAAAAAGTGGTTGGAGTTCATCTACCTCTTAGGAGAGGTCCTAATTTGTGGGTCCAACCTGTGAGTCCACAGTCATGTTGGATGAAGACCAATCATTATCTTGGTGGTTCAGCTCTTTTATTCTTTTGAATGCTCTCTCTCTCTCTCTCTCCTGTTAAATGGGGCTTGAACTCAGGGCCTGGGCAAGGTCCCTGAGCTTTTTGCTCAAGACTAGCCCTCTACTACTTGAGCTACAGCTCCACTTCCAGTGTTTTGGTAGTTAATTACAAATAGACTCTCACAGATTTTCCTGCCTGGGCTTGCTTTGAAGTGCAACCCTCAGATCTCAGCCTCCCGAGTAGCTAGGATTATAGGTGTGAGTCACTGACACCTGGCTTGAACTCTCTTTCAGTCAATTTTATATTCTCCCAGAAAAAAGTCTCAAGTTCATGTTAGCATAGATTTAACTTCTAACAATGTTTAGCTTTTCTTTGTCAGAACATAGGGAATATAATTCAAAGTCTTTTGGCTGTCAACACAAAGGCCAATACATTTAGCTAGATTTCAATATGTTATTTTTGTTTTGATGCATATACAGTCACTTAACTTCCATTTGGAAACAAGTATAAGTTTTACATTTATGATAGTATGAAGCTCCTCATAAATTCAGTTGGAGAAAAAAGTTGAGCCCATTAAAAATTGGATAGTAGTGAGCTATATAGAAAAATATGCTAGGGCTGGGAAGGTGGCTCAGTGGTAGAGTGCTTGCCTTGCATGCATGAGGCCCTGGGTTCGATTCCTCAGCACCACATATGCAAAAAGGAAAAAAGCCGGAAGTGGCACTGTGGCTCAAGTGGTAGAATACTAGCCTTGAGCTGAAGAGCTGAGGGACAGTGCCCAGGCCCAGAGTTCAGGCCCCATGACCAGACCCCCCTCCAAAAAAAGAGAAAAATATGCTATCCCAGCATGACTAAATTTTGGAAAGACTGGAAAGATGAAAGAAAATCATGCCAGGGGTCAACATGAGCAAACTTTGGTCCAATTTTGAGTACTTACAAAGCTACAACCATATAAACTGAACTGCAAGTGGTTCATACCTACAACACTAAGATTTTCTCATGCTTTAAGAGGAGTCTTAAAAACTGCTCTGCCATGGGCTGGGAAGGTTGCTCAGTGGTAGAGTGTTTGCCTTGCATGCTTGAGGCTCTGTGTTCGATTCCTCAGCACCACATAAGCAGGAAAAAAAGCCGGAAGTGGCGCTGTGGCTCGTGGCTCAAGTGGAAGAGCGCTAGCCTTGAGCTGAAGTGCTGAGGGACAGAGCCCAGGCCCAGACAACCGGACCCCCCCCCCACCAAAACACACAAAAACAAAAAAACACTGCTCTGCCTCTTTCTCTGTGGTCCTAATATAAAAGGAGAATGCATGCCAGAAGACATTTTGGAAAGTTTTAGAAAACCACACAGGTAATATGATATAGACAATAGGGAACCTTCTATTTCTTGTAAGGAATTGTCTTCAGAATGAGACTATTGGAAATAAGGGAAACCATGGGACCTATGTTTCTTTGGGCCTGCCTTACTTCACTTAATATAATTTTTTCCAAGCCTTTCCACTTCCTAACAAATGGGGCAATGTCATTCTTTCTGATGGAAGCATAGAATTCCATTGTGTATATATACCACATTTTCTTAATCCATTCATCTACTGAGGGGCATCTGGGTTGGTTCCATATCTTAGCTATAGTAAATAATACTGCAATAGACATAGTCGTGCTGGTAGCTTTAGTGTGGTGTTGTTTGTAAACATTTGGGTAAATGCCCAAAAGTGGGATTTCTGGGTCATAGGGGGAGGTCTATGTGGAGTCTTTTGAGGAACCTCCATACTGCTTTCCAAAGTGGTTGAACAAGTTTACACTCCCACCAACAATGCAGTAAGGTTCCCTTCTGTCCACCCTCCAGCATCTGTTGTTATTAGAGTTCTTGATTTTAACGATTCTAACTGGAGTGAGGTGGTATCTCAATGTTGTTTTGATTTGCATGTCTTTTATGGCTAGGGAGGTTGAGCATTTCTTCATGTGTCTATTGGCCATCCTTCTTTCCTCCTCAGAGAAGTTTCTCTTTAAGTCTTTAGCCCACTTATTTATTGGGCAGTAGCTAAGATATGGAACCAACCCAGATGCCCCTCAGTAGATATCTAGTATTTGTGTGAGTCAAGCAGAAAAGGTCAGATACGGTGATGTTAGGGAAATGAACCCTAAGATATGTATTCAAATGTTTTTTTTTTCTTTCATGCAATTGTTTCTAATACATTTATAAGATTATTTCTTTGTTGCTTTGTATGTCCCTCCCCCACAGTATAACCCCTGCTTTCACTGTATTTGATGTCGGTATAATTTGTGGAGGGGAAGGGGAAAAACAAATCGTTTAAATAGGGATACAGGTGGAACCATTGCAACAATGAGATGTACAAGTCGTTATGTCGAAAATGAGCTTTACAACTTTCGTGCGGGGGTGGGGGGGAAGGGGGAGAAGGGATGGGAAGGGGAAACAAAGGAGGAGGCTACAATGCTTGATAAGAAATGTACTCATTATGTTGCCCATGTAATTGTAACTCCTCTATACAGTATTTTCACAATTAAAAAAAAAAAAAGAATGAGACTATTGGAAGCAGGCTGAATGGTCAGAGCCTTGCAGCAAGCAAAGGACACAGCTCTTCGCCCTTTGCTTTGACCTTGTTCTTGTCTCAACGTTGTGAAATACAAGTTGGTAGGAGGTTTGCACTCCTTCCCTGAACAGAAGAGCATTAGCCAGGAGAAATCTTGGTCTTTGAGTCTTGAGCTCTGTAAATGACAAGGTTCCATTGAGTAACTCAGAAGGAAAGCTTGAGAAATTATGATCAAAGTCCATTATATCTATTCATATATGGAAGAACTACTATGAAACTTTTGTACATTGTGCTGGTGGCTCATGCCTGTAATCCTAGCTACTCAGTAGGCAGAGATCTGAGGATCATGGTTCAAAGCCAGCCCAGGCAGGAAAGTCCATGTGACTCTTATCTCTAACCACCAGAAAACTGTAAGTGGCACCGTGGCTAAAAGTGGTAGAGCACTAGCCTTGAGCAAAGCAAGCTCAGGGATATCTCCCAGGTCGTGAGCTCAAGGCCCATGACCAATAAAAATAAATATTAGCTCATTCATTAATTAAAGCAACCTACATTTTTAGTTTGCCAGGAATGAAAACACTAACTAAAAAATTAAATCCACTGATAAACACCTCTAGACCCAATTAGTTCAGGTTATACCTCCTGGGAGAGGAAAGATTGTATCTTACTTCTGTATCATTGTCACAAGTGGCTGCATGTAGTCTGTGTTATTAAATATTTGAATATTGGTTAGAGGAAAATATGAATATCTCCTTTCTCATTCCTTTTCTTCTGCCTACCTAAAATGTCTCCATTTCTTTAAATACAATTCAGAAGAAAAATAAACTCATAAGACTAAGACATTTGAATTTAATCTCAAAGAACCAGAAATGGAACATCATAACAAAAAATGACATGAACAAATCAATTATCAAAGTAGCTGCTTAGTTCTCCCCATGAGACACATGAGCCCAGAGATGAGGGTTGACATAAATCCCATGCTGATAGAAGAAGAATCCTGAGAGAAACAGCTGCAGAAAACGTGTCCTGAATCTCAACAAAGCCCAGAGCACAGGAAGAAATTGAAAACCAAAACATAAAGTTTTGAAGTTGTAACTCAGCATCAAGGCCAGCTACTGTACAGTCAAGAAGACCCAGGAGAGAAGAAGCTCAGAGACTGAGGCCTAGAGCACGTCCCACATCCACTGAGGACACTTCCCCAGCCACCTGTATGTGATCTTGGCTATGGGGTAGAGATGAAAAGTATGTATAAGTAATTTAAAGGTATCTGAAAAACACTCAAAAAAATCTAAGTGATTTAGATTTTTGGCAGGTGGAATTTGGAAGTAAAAGACAAACTATTCAAAGACCTTGATTCTACTTGGGTAAAAAAGGCATGGAGTTATTCAAAAACTAAGGAAACTAAGAATGAAGTTACTCTTATCTGTGTATGGGTACATGTGGTATGTGTGTATGTGTGTGTGTGTGTGTGTGTGTGTGTGTGTGTGTCTGTTTGTCTGTCTGTCTGTATATCTGTGTGTGTGTGTCTGTCGGGGTGTGTGTGTGTGTGTGTGTGTGTGTGTGTGTGTGTGTGTATGTGCCAGTCCTAGGGCTTGAACATATAAACTAGGCACTTTTATGAACAAGGCTAACCCTCTACTACTTGAGCCACAACCTCACTTTGGACACTCTTGATGCTTAATTAGCGATAAGAGTCTCATGTATATCCTGCCCTTTAGAGTTGAATAAACTCATATACATGTGTATATACATATGGTATGTTATTTTCATATGTATTAAACATGAAAATTATATATATGAAAAATATACATGAAATATGAAACTAATATATAATTTTCTTTATACTTTATCATTTTTATTATTTTTGTGTGATATGGGTTTTGTGATATGATATGATCTTCTGTTTGCTTGAAGGAACTTTACTTTTGAGCCATGCCTCCATGATTTCTTATTTAGGATGTAGAGTTTTTTTTACTGTTGTTATTGGTAGTGGTGGTAGTGGTCTGTATGGGAGAATTGGGATAGATGGGTGATACTGGGGCTTGAACCAAGTGCTTTACCTTCCAGGGAGGAAGACAGCAGAAGAGAAGCAGGGCCTAAACAAGCTCTTGCAAAGAAACCAGTTTTAATGTTCGAGTGAAAAGTTCACAGCTAGAGAGTCACACCAAGTATGCCAGCATACTACAGAGAGTTTGGCCAGAGAAGAAAAATTCAGGGTGCTTGGCTAAGGAGACAGAGTTGAGCACTCATCAGTGGTATTAAAGGTGACAACAATAGCTGTTGCTGCAGCCACCATATCAACAGAGAGAGCCTGGGATAAAGGTACCAGAGGCAGTGTGCGAGCAGATTTTACTCACCATCAGCAAGAACTGACAAGGTGAGGAAATCTTCATCCTGCTGACCACAGAAGTCACAGACCTTGGAAGTCCCAAAAACCAAGGGAAAGGCATAATTACCACACAAGAATCCTTACTCCTTTCCACAGAGCAGCGGTGGGAAGGTAGGCCCTCCCTCACCACCAGAGAACTCCATCTTTGATACTGACAAAGACCCTGCCGGAGCAGCTAGCCCATAACTCAGGCCTCGGAAGAAGCAATAGGATCCACTCAACAAGTCAAAGGAACCTGACCTGTGGAGCTCAGGAGAAAGTTGCCCTGCCCAGGCAAAAAATGCTCTGCCCAAGGATGAGTGACGTTCTTCACTGGACAAACAGAGCCAGAGGATGCCCCAGCCCACTGGGGCTGCAGCTCAGGCCACAGACCCAGCTGTTGGAAGGTAAAAGAAAAACAATTGGAAACTCAGTTGACATAAATCTTGAGAATGGCTCCAGGCTGGGCTGTGTGAGTGTCTCAGGAGCTAGCCCTTCAGGGAAAAACTACTGACTGCTGACAGGCTCCAACCCTACCCAGAGCCTAGCCCCATCACAGCAACTCCAAGCCACCTCTCTCTTTTATGATACTCAAAACAGATTCCTCTCCCACTGAACCAGCCTAGGAGGAGGATCATAAAGTCCCTGTTAAGGCAGAGCTTCTTTCTTCCTGCTCAAACTGATTTAAGAAACCAATCAAGCCACAGGAAACCCAAACAGCACAAGCAAACCAGAGACTCCACCAAGAGACTGGTTATGGACACAGGGGAGACATGATATTCCCCCCAACACACACACACATAAAATGGAACAACTCTTTTTTTAACCTATTTTTTAATTAAAACATTTTTAATTAAAATATTTTTAACTTAAAAATTGCCTTGTATTTTTAATCATTTTAATTTATTAAATTCTCTTTTTACTCTTTTCTCTATTGGTCCTTTTTCTTTTTTTGCTTCACTTAATAGCTGTTCTGTTCATCAGCAGATTTATACCCATTTGGTTATTAGACCTTAACCTTCCTTGTGTGCATACATAATTCAGAAAATGATTACTCCATTCACAAACTCTCAGCCTTAACTCCCTTAATTGTAGTATTATTTGTTCATGCTTATATAATTTTAAGTTTCATTTTTAAATTTTTTATTTTTGTTTTTTTTTTCTTTATCTCTCTTCTTTGCTTCTATTCTTTTCCTCTCTCTGAATTTAGGTCTTGGTTATAGTCCCTCTTTCTCTTTCCTTCCCCACATCCTTCTAAACTCATTTTTTCCTCATAATTCTTCCTAAACCTATTAACTTCTGGTCTGCTGACTCCTTCTTTGATTTTCTTAGTACCTTGATCCCTAGTTGTTTGTTGTTGAACTAGATTGTATTGGCATTCATGTTAACTGCATCAAACAATCTGTGCAACTACAGGGCTCTGGTTAATGCTTGCCTTAAAATAATGTTCTAGTGAAGAATTTGTTTTGCTCTCATACTTGAAAGGGCAGAACGAGCCAGAGAAACACAAAGAAAATGGCAAATCCAGGTATCTCAAATCCTGCTAATGATAATCTGGGAACCGAGCAATTAATGAATAATCCAGAGAAGAGTTCACAAAATGCTCTACAAACACTAATGGTAAGTTCCGGGAAGATGGCAGAGGAGAAGCTGGAGGCTAAAAAAGCTGTCTCATAGAAAGCAGTTTTAGTGTTCCAGTGAACAGTCCTAAGCCAGAGAATCACACCAAGTGTGCCATCACAGTACAGAGAGTCAGGCCAGAGAGGGAAAATCCAGGCAAGGAGACAGATCTGAGCACTTGCGGGTAGCTGTGGCTGCGGCGGTGACCGTAGCTGCCATACCTACAACACAGAGTCCGGGACAAAGGTGCTAGACGTGGCAGGTGAGCGGATTCTACTCAACACTAGCAAGAACTGACAAGGAGCAGACATCTTCATCCTGCAGTTCGCAGACCAGAGACGACCCAGGAACCAAGACTCTGGCGTGAGTAGAAGCCTGACATCCTCACTCCTCAGGGAGCAGAGGAGGGAAGGCCACTCCCCCCCC
>NW_012267276.1:9562436-9563106 GCF_000151885.1 Dipodomys ordii | reverse complement strand
ATTGGAAAGATCAACATCATGAAAATGGCAATACTTCCCAAGGCTATCTACAAATTCAATGCCATACCTATCAATATTCCAACCTCATTCTTCAAAGAAATAGAAGAGGCAATCCAAAAATTCATATGGAACAATAAAAGACCCCAAATAGCAAAAACAATCCTCAGCAGAAAGAACAGTGCTATAGGAATATCAATACCAAATTTCAAACTCTACTATAGAGCTATAGTAATCAAAACAGCTTGGTACTGGCATAAGAACAGACCTCAGGACCAATGGAATAGACTTGAAAACCCAGAAATGAACATACAGACCTATAGCCATCTAATCTTTGATAAGGGAGCTAAAATAAATAAAATGGTAGAAAAAAAACCTCTTCAGTAAATGATGTTGGCAAAACTGGTTAAATACTTGTAGAAAAGTAAAGCTAGATCCTTACATATCATCCTGTAACAGAATCAATTCCAAATGGATAAGAGACCTCAGAGTCAAAGCAGACACTCTGAAAACATTACAGGATGGAATAGGAGAAATCCTAGGTCTCCTAGGCATTTTCTTAATAGAGACCCAGAAACACAACAAATCAAAGAAAGGTTGGACAAATTGGATTGCATGAAATTGCAGAGCTACTGCATGGCAAAGGACATAGCTAGCAAGATCAATAGAAAGC
>NW_012267276.1:9559592-9561327 GCF_000151885.1 Dipodomys ordii | reverse complement strand
GGGAAAAGTCACCCAGCTCGGGCTCCCAGCCCCAGGAGTGGCTTTCTTCACTGGGTAAACAGAGCCAGAGGATGCCTCTCCCTACAGCAGCCTTGACCATCAATTGAAATTCAGTAAACATAAACCCTGAGAATGGCTTCAGGCTGGGCTCTGTGAGTGTCTCAGAAGCTAGCTCCTCAGGAAAAAGCTGCTGTTTGCTGAAAAGCCTCAACTCTACCCAGAACCTAGCCTCATCACAGCATCTCCAAACTAGAGGAAACAGACATCTCCCTCTTTTGTGATACTCAAAGCAGATCTCTTTCCCATTGAACTAGCCTGGGAGGAGGATCACAAAATCCTGGGTAAAGCAGAGCATTTTTCTGCCTGCTCAAACAAATTAACTTAAGAAACCATCCAAGCCACAGGAAAATCAAATTCCATAAGCAGACCAGAGACTCCAACAAGAGACTGGTTATGGACACAAGGGAGATACAGGATCTTCCCATTTCACCCAAAAAACTCAAAGAATTCTTTTTTTGTACCGTTTATAAGAATTTGTTTTTCTGTTTGCCAAATTCTTCTTTGTGGTTTGTAGCCCATTAATACATAGTTGTTTGATGTTGAACAGGTATATCTGTTGAACTAGATTGTATCTGCAGACTTTTGATGGTACAACTACAGACATTGGTTGATGCTTGCCTTAAAATAATGTGCTAGCACAAAACTGGTGTTATTTTCATCCCAAATGGGCAGAGAAACCCGGAAAAACACAAGAAAAATGGCAAGTCCAGGTATCTCAACTCCCACTCATGATAATCAGGGGACAGAACAGATAATGAATAATCCAAAGGAGAGTTCCCAAAAAGCTGTACAAACACTACTGGTAAGCATGGTAAATGAAAAGATTGAAAACCTGCAAAAGACTCTGTATGAGCTTAATAGTGAGAGAGAGGAGGCAAAACAAAGGCTAATACAGGAATATCATGAGCGTGAGGAAGCTACTCAAAGATTGATACAGGAATTGTGTGAGCAGCATAAGAACACTCAAAGAGAAATAAAGGAATGGCATGAGCAGGCTGAGATCAGTCAAAGAGAAAGTCAGGAATGGCATGAGCAGGCTGAGAACACTCAAAGAGAACTACAGGAACTGCATGAAAGTGAAGAAGCTAATCAAAGAGTAATACAGGAATTGAGAGAGTGGGATGAGAATACAGAAAGATCACTAAAGGCCATTCATGAAATCCATAAACAGAGAGCTGAAAGAAGTGAGGGAGAACACAAAGGGAATGCTGAATGGAACCCAACAGAAAGAATGGGAGTCCAAGGAAACCATAGCCAATCAAATAAGTGTTTGAGAATAAACACTGAACACCAAATTAAGGAAGTAAAGAAGTTCATACAAGATCTAAAATAAAGCTCCAACAAAACATTTGAAGCCATCAAAGCTGACCAACTAGAAGGAAAAGAAATATAAAACAAAGTAGTAATTCTTGACAGCAGGTTAGACCATGCAGAAGATCAAATCTCGGGGATTGAAGACAGCCTAGATAGTATAGAGAAAGAACATACAACCATCCAAGACAAATACAAGAAATATGATAGATTTATTCAACACTTGGAAGACACCATCAGAAGGCCTAATCTGAGGATAATGGGTGTAGAGGAGGACCTAGAGACAGAAGTTAATGGTCTAGGAAATTTGTTTAACAGGATCCTAGCAGAGAACTTCCCAAACATGCAAAAAGATAGGCCTATT
>NW_012267276.1:9551555-9554237 GCF_000151885.1 Dipodomys ordii | reverse complement strand
AAGTTATACCAGGCAGAAGAACAAATCTCTGGGATTGAAGACAGCCTAGACATTATAGAGAAAGAACAGACAAGTATTCAGGACAAATCCAAGAAATAGGATAGATCTGTTCAACATTTAGAAGACAGTATCAGAAGGCTTAATTTAAGAATAATAGGTGTAGAAGAGGGCCTAGAGACAGAAGTGAAAGGTCTAGGAAATGTATTTAACAGGATCCTTGCAGAGATTGTCCCAAACATGCAAAAAGATAGGCCCATTCAGATACAAGCATCCTTTAGAACCCCAAATAGACCAGACCAGAACAGGACATCCCACCCGTCACATTGTAATCTGCACAGGATCAATTGAGACCAAGGAATGGATCCTTAAAGCTGTCAGGGAGAAAAGATCAATCACCTATGAAGGAAAACCAATCAAATAACTTCAGATTTCTCAGCAGAGGCAATGAAAGCAACAAGAGCCTGGAATGATGTGTGCCACACCCTAAAGACAAGCAACTATCAACCAAGAAAACTGTACCCAGCTAAACTCTCCTTCATAATGGAAGGTCAAATAAAAACCTTCCACAGCAAAGAAAAATGGAAAGAATATATCTCCACTAAACCAACTCTACAAAAGATACTTAAAGATGTCCTACACATAGAAAACTAACAAAAACAAAATAAAGACCAAGAAACAGCCCCCAAACAGAGAATGCAAGAATCATAGGAAGGACCCTGTTGAACAGCCACCAAGGAAGTGGATTTCATGGCAAGAACTACCAAAAACCTCTCCATCCTTACTCTCAATATTAATGGATTTAATTCTCCAATTAAGCGACATAGATTGTCTAGTTGGATCAAAAAGCAAGAGCTTTATATCTTCTGCCTTCAAGATACACATCTTGCCCATAAAAACAAGCATTCTGAAAGTGAAAGAATGGAAGAAAATCTACCAAGCATATGGCCCCCATAAAAAGGTGGGAGTTGCAATCCTAATATCAGACTTCAAATTAAAATTATCAAGAAGAAATAAAGAAGGTCATTGCATATATATTATGGGATCTCTCCTTCAGGATGATATTATAATTCTAAATATCTATTCACCAAATAACAGAGCACCCACATTTATCCAAGATACACTGCTTTCCCTAGAATCTCACATAGGTCCAAAGACATTAATTGTTGGGGACTTTAACACACCACTATCCCCTCTGGATAGATCAACCCCACAAAACTCAACAGAGCATCCTCAGATCTAAATAACTAGACTTAACTGACATGTAACCAATATTTCATCCAGCAGCATAAGAATACATGTTCTTCTCAGTAGCACATGGAATATTCTCCAAAATAGGCCACATTTTTATGTCACAAAGCAAATGTGTCTAAATTCAGAAACATTGAAATTATTCCCTGCATTCTCTCAGACCACAAGGGAATAATATTAGAATTCAACACCCAAAGCCACCAAAATAATTCTCTAATGCATGGAGGCCAAACATCACATGGTTAAACCACCAGTGGGACATGGAAGAGATTAAAAAAGGAGTTTCAAATGTTCATCATATTTTTAAAAAATGAACAAACACATTACCAGCTCCTCTGGAACACAACAAAGGCAGTACTCTGAGGCAAGTTTATAGTTCTGAGTTCCTACATCAACAAATTAGAGAGATCTGAAACCAACAACTTAACAAGGCACCTGAAGCTCCCTGAAAACAAGCAACAAGCTAAACCCCAATCCAATAGACAGAAATAAGTAATCCAAATTAAATCAGAATTAAACGAATTAGAGTCTAAAAACATAGAGTCAACAAAACCAAGAGTTGGTTCTTCCAAAAAATTAACAAAATTGGCAGACCCTTAGCAAATCTTATCAGAAAAAGAAGAGAACACCCCCCAAATAAACAAATGCAAGGATGAGAATGGAAACATCACCACAGAAAAATCAAGATTCAGAACATTATAAGGGAATATTTTCTCAGACCTTTATGCTAATAAGTTTGAGAATCTGGAACAAATGGACAAATTCCTAGCAAATATTGACATGCCAAAACTAAACCAAGATGATTTCACCCAACTTTACAGACCCATATCAAGCATCCAAATAGAAACGACAATAAGAGACGTCCCACCCAAGAAAAGCTCAGGACCAGATGGATTTACAGCTGAATTCTACAGGGCCTTCAAAGCAGAACTCACACCAATACTCATCCAACTCTTCAATGAAATTGAAAGTGAAAGCTCACTACCAAACTCTTTCTTCAGAGCCATCATAAGCCTCATCTCAAAACCAGGCAAGGGCTCATCAAAAAAAGAGAACTATAGACCCATTTCTTTGATGAACACCGATGCAAAACTTCTCAATCGACTTCAACAACTCATCAAATAAATCATCCACCATGACAAAACAGGATTCATTCCAGGGATGAAAAGCTGGTTCGATCTGCACAAACTCATCAATGTAATTCATCACATCAACAAAAGCAAGGATAAGAACCACATGATTATCTCAAGATATGCAGAAAAAGCATTTGACAAGATCCAACACCCCTTTATGATGAAAGCTCTGGAAAAACTAGGAATCCATGGAACATTCCTCAATATAATAAAGGCTGTGTATGAAAGACCTATGCCACGCCGACTCCAGTGGAGTCTGCTTAGCATGGGAAACCATCTATCAGACCAAGATAGGGGCTTC
>NW_012267276.1:9550273-9551505 GCF_000151885.1 Dipodomys ordii | reverse complement strand
CAAAAGATTCTTAAAGATGTCCTACACATAGAAAACAAACAAGACCACAATAAAGGCCAAGAAACTGCACCCAAACTGAGAATCCAAGAACCATAGGAAGAACCCAGCTGCCACAGCCCCCAAGAAGGTGAATAAAATGACAGGTACTCCCAAATACTTCTGAGTCAAATCTCTCAACATTAACGGACTTAACTCTCCAATTGAGTGACATAGACTATCTAGTTGGATTAAAAAGCAAGATCCTTCTATCTGCTGCCTTCAGGAGTCACATCTTGCCCATTAAAAACAAACACATTTTCAATGTGAAAGGCTGGAACAAAATCTACCAAGCAAATGAACCCCATAAACAGGCAGGAGTTGCAATCCTAATATCAGATAAAATAGATTTCAAATTAAAATTAGTGAGAAGAGATAAAGAAGGTCGCAACATACTAATTAAAGGATCTCTCCTTCAGGAGGATATTACAATTCTAAATATCTATTCACCAAACAACAGAGCACCCAAATTTATCCAAAAAACACTACTTTCCCTCAAGTCCCACATTAAGTGTTGGGGACTTTAATGCACCACTCTCCCCACTAGATAGATTAACTTGGCAAAAACTCAACAGAGAAACCACAGATCTAAACAACTGCATAGATCAACTAGATTTAACAAACATCTACTGAATATTTCACCCAACAGCATCAGAATACATGTTTTTCTCAGCAGCACATGGAACATTTTCCAAAATAGACCACATTTTAGGCCACAAAGCAAACTTGTCCAAATTCAGAAACATTGACGTTATACCTTGCATTCTCTCAGACCACAAGGGAATAAAATTAGAACTCAACACCAAAAGCCACCAAAGAAAATCCTGTAAAACATGCAGGCTGAACAACACACTGCTGAATCACGAGTGGGTCATGGAAGAGATTAGAAAGGAAATTCAGATGTTCATGATATTCAACAAAAAATGAACACACAAATTACCAGATCCTCTGGGACACAGCAAAGGCAGTACTCAGGGGTAAGCTTATAGCTCTGAGTTCCTACATCAACAAATTGGAGAGATCTGAAACCAACAATTTAATTAGACATCTGAGCCTCCTTGAAAAAGGGCAGCAAGATAAACCCCAATCCAGTAGACGGAAAGAAATGATTAAATTAAAGCAGAATTAAATGAATTAGAATTTGAAAAATACAAAGAAAGAATCAACAAAACAAAGAAATGGTTCTTCGAAAAAAT